>NC_058086.1:165360428-165703308 GCF_014858855.1 Bufo gargarizans
CGAACGGAGCGGCGCCCAGGCATACTAGTAAGTGCAGGGGGACCCCTGGGCGCCGCTCTGCCCACTGATCTAGTTAGTTTTTAGTTTGTAGAGTAGTGAAAGGTCCTATTTAAGCTCATCCAGAGTGTTCATTTTCCAGTTATGTACTTCTCATAGCTAATTGTTTGTTACAATGTATCCAGCCTAGACAATACTCTGAGTGAAACACATCAGCTGCACAAATGTCTCTTGTCCTGATAGTTTGTTACTATGTGACAGTGCAGGCGACAATATCACATTATTGCTTACTGAAAGGAAATGGAAACCTTTCTATTCCGTAGTGAAAAGGCCATCCTGATCTTGTGCTACTCACACAGCTGAAGGTTTGTTACAGTGTGTCAGACTATGCAGCCTTCCGTGAGCCACGCACAGCGACATAACTATATTATGTCCTGGACGCTACTCCTTTAGCTGCGCCGCCACACTGTAACAAACTGAAACGACCGCTGGGTGAGGAGCACTTGGTCAGGACAGGTTTTCAGACTCTGAATAAAACCAATGAACGCGTCCAAACACTGGCAGCAAGCAGAGGTAATGAAAAGCAAAGTATATGAAAGCTGCATAATGCTAGGTGGAATACTTTATATCAGGCATGCTCAACCTGCGGCCCTCCATCTGTAGTAAAATTATAACTCCCACAATGCCCTGCTGTAGGCTGTTCAGGCATACTGGGAGTTGTAATTTTGCAACAGCTGGAGGGCCGCAGGTTGAGCATGCCTGCTTTATATGAATGGACCAATCCGTCTGGGGTTAGAATTGGCCTTTAGGCCCTTGGCAGAGACAGATGTAACCTTGACAGTTTCTGTACCTTTTCGATAATTCTGGCCATATACTCCGTGCACTGATCCTCCAGCCGCGTCAGCTGAAAAAGCTTTGCCGTCTTCCAAATGGTGACCACATTGTCCTCGTCCAGAATCTGCGCCAAGATCTTACCGCACAGCCGCTTCAGCCCTGGGAGCAGATACATGTCCGCCACACAGAGCACCTCGTATGCGTTCTCCGGGGAAAGCTGCAAAGAGAGCGGACAGAGGGGTCAGGACAAAGGGTCAAAGCGACCAAAAAAGACGCGGTTGTAATGAGAGAAGCTGGAAACGATGTTATGAAGTTTCCCAGAAACGTCCGGACCAACCTTTCCCACGACAGACGTGTGCACCGGGGGTGGGACATACCAGCTGAGGTCAGGAAGGGAGCTGAAAACAGCACAAGTCCATGCATAAGGACTTTATAATGGTCTTCAGGAGCCAAAGACCTGACAATAAGGTTTATCCAGCACTGACAACTTTTACCACAAACTGCATTATCAAGGGTACATGTATATCCATCCCAGTAAGGACCCATCAAGGCATCACACATAGCTCACTGCTGCCACCTGCTGGTAGAATAGAGGTGCGACTTCAAATCTTGAGAGGTTTTCGGTGTATTTTTTGTTTCTAGATGTACATCAGCCGCGACATCACAACCACCTGCCTGATATTGTGTACTCTCCTCGTGCTCTGACCTGGACTCCACAAGACCTCCGATGTGTCCTGCAGTATCTGTCCTATAAATCATGTAAGTTGCTCGGTGCAGCCTCCAAGCATCAGACTTGTTTTCCAGCAGATCCCACAGATGTCGATCGTCTTGAGAACTGGGGATCTGGAGACAAGTCATCACCTTCATCTTTTAGTCATGTTCCCCATTCCTGGACGGTGTTTGCAGTGTAGCCGGGACCTTATCCTGCTGATAGAAGTCACTGCTGATGGGGGGCACTGCTGCCACAAAAGAGGTACAATGTTAGGTAGGTGGTACGCGTCTCATCTGCAGGATGCCAGGACCCAGAGTTTCCTAGAGCTTCACACTGCCTCTGCCAGCTTGTTTTATCCCATAGTGCACCTGGTGCCATCTCTTCCCCAGGTAAGTGACGCATGCACCCGGCCGTCCACATGATGTAACCAGATTCATGAGACCAGGTCGTCTTCTTCCCATAGTGCACCTGATGCCATCTCTTCCCCAGGTAAGTGACGCATGCACCTGGCCGTCCACATGATGTAACCAGATTCATGAGACCAGGTCGTCTTCTTCCCATAGTGCACCTGATGCCATCTCTTCCCCAGGTAAGTGACGCATGCACCTGGCCGTCCACATGATGTAACCAGATTCATGAGACCAGGCTGCCTTCTTCTAATAGTGTACCTGATGCCATCTCTTCCCCAGGTAAGTGACGCATGCACCCGGCCGTCCACATGATGTAACCAGATTCATGAGACCAGGCTGCCTTCTTCTAATAGTGTACCTGATGCCATCTCTTCCCCAGGTAAGTGACGCATGCACCCGGCCGTCCACATGATGTAACCAGATTCATTAGACCAGGTCGTCGTCTTCCATTGCTCTATGGTCAAGTTCTGATGCTCCATGTGTCCATTGTGGGTGCTTTTGGGGTTGGTCATCCTAGGCACTCTGACCGGTCTGCGGGTACACAGCAAGCTGCAATGTCCCATGTGTCCTGACACCTTTCTATTATCACCAACAGTAATGTTGTCAGCAATTAGTGCTACATGGTGTGATCAGACCAGATGGACTGGCCATTTCTGCCCACACACATGACCCGATTCATTCATCTATCACATTATACACTGCTTGTTTCTATGGTTACAGACCACCCTGCAATCCATCAGTGGTGGTCGTGCTTGCACAATATAGGAAAAAGCACTAGCCTATGTGCGCTCCCATGGTCCCTGCCACCAGAGAGACCGGTGCTTTTTTCTATATAGTGTACAAGCACAACCACCACTGATTGATTGCAGGGTGGTCTGTAACCTTGGAAACGAGCAGTGTATAATGTGATGGAAAAATGACTCTAGCCGGCAAAGGAGGCAATATGGATAATAACAATACATTAGTAAATGCCTTGTATTAACTTTCTCTACATGATAAATGCCACTTACTGAAGTGAGACGACCGATTTAAGGTCCCTTTTAAGAAAAGTTCTGCTAAATAAGTTATCGCAAAAACATAAATGGGGCGGTGTGGAATTTCCAACATAGCGTCAGGTAAACAGTAGCATACTGTAGAAGAAAAGCCAAAGGGTTTAAGTGATTGGACCCCCACCCCCAGACCCTAGCCATACGCCATCATACGGACACAATGCGGAAAGCTCACCTCGGTGTCGTCGGTGTAGATGTAGTACAGCACCCGGGTAAACGTCTCCTCGCTGATGTTGTGCAGGGTGATGACCGGGACGCTCGGCTGCGTCTGCAGCTCCTGACTCTCACAGAAGTGATCCTGAAGGAGGGCTTTAAAGTAGTCACTTCGGCCACAGAAAAACGACTGCAATGGAGAAGGAAAGAGTTAACGGCAATTAGGGGATTCCTTCTGGAGCTGTAGATTGGCCAAGTGAGGGTGTGTGGGGGCAGACACAGACAGAACAATAGACCATGATAGAGCACCTCCCATGTCCCCTACCTATTGGGCCCCCGTGCAGCTGCACATGCAGTACCAAATGTCCGCCCCTGGCTGCACCCATTAGCACACTGATCTCCCACCTGTGGCTCTCTGGCTGTGGATAAACTACAACTCTCTGCATCCCCCGAGAGCCTGCAGCTGTCAGAACATGCTGGGGGTTGTAGTCTCACCACAGGCTGGAGATCACTGCATGGATATAGATGCCCTAGTGTAAAAAGGAGAACAAAGACAAACACCCGGAAGACGCACACGGCCATTACCTTGTGACAGAGGAAGTTGTAGCCCACGATCTGGAAGCAGACGTCGGGGTAACTGGAGAAATTATCAGTGCTGTCGAAAGGCAGCTCCCCGAACCCAACCTGCAAGGAACAGGCCAATGAGATATGAAGTCCAACCGTAACAAGCCATGCACCCGCATCCCTTGCGATAGCCCGATGGCTAAGGCTACTTTCATGTCTGCGCTTTGGTTTCTGGTTTCGAGATCTGGCAGAGGATCTCAAAACTGGACCAAAATGGTTCAGTTTGATTTAACACATCAGGATGCATCCGTTGCATAAGGATGCGGTTGTGTTAAATTGAAACAGAACAAATCGGATCCATCACCAAAAACAACGCAAGTCAATGGGTGATGGATCAGATTTTTTTAGGATCCCAAAAAAACGGGTCAGTCACCTATGACTTGTTTTTGGTGATGGATCCGATTTGTTCTGTTTCGATGACCGGACACAAAACAGCAGGTTGCAGTGACTTTGTGTCCGTCCACAAAACAGAACAAACCGGAACGGAACGCATTATGATGCATCTTGAACAGAGCATACTCCGTTCAGAATGGATTGGCCCAAAACGGAACCGTTTTTGGCCTGGTTTCAAGATCCTCTGCCGCTGACGTGAAAGTAGGCTTAGATGGTTGAGCAAGGTGCAACATTGGTTTTATGATCTGCTTTTCAATCGCTTTTATCTTAGGACATATAAAAAAGGAGAATAATCAATATTGAGATCCTGCACAAGTTTTTGTTATTTTGCCTCCCGATGACCCAAATAGGAGGAAAGCATCGATGCAAGTGTGGACGTGCGCTGGGCTAAATATTGTGAGGGCTGAGGAGCAGCTTCAGTATAGGGGAGATCACAAGGCAAGGGAAACCAACCTAGGATCCAGCCGGTACGTTTATATACAGGCTCGTCGGGATTGGCAATGACGAGAACTGAAATGCGGTGAGATAATATATGAATCTCTAAAAGCTGACATTAAAGTTTCCTGCAGATCCATCTATATTTTATGCAATCTGTATCAACTGGAAGAGAGATTTCACCAGTCTGCCACTAACAAGACCGCTTCCGTTCACTGACAGCAAGAAGAAGTGTTGAAAAAGGTTTGCAGAACTGTCGTCATACAAAGATTTCATGTTATTTAAATAAAACCCCTTTAAAAACGGGATATCCCGTCTGTCGAGAGCTAAGGGTGGTGACATTTTCCTGCAGCGCCCACTACAGGAAAAACACGGTATTATATGGCATCCATTCAAATGACTTGGTGACTAGGTAATACATTGCCCCGCTGAGTCTCTCTCTTCCAGCTCCTCCACAGCGGGGTCACCTTTTAGTAAGGCATATGGACAGGGCACAACCCCTTTAATCTTTGTTAAAGGGAGTCTGTCAGCAGTTTTGACCATGCTATACTGCTGACGGCACTAGGTAGTGATTGGAGACAACAGTACAAACAAATCTATTAGCATCAGGAGTAGCGTTAATATGAAGTTATTCTGCCAAATACTGCAAGTGGATAGGAGGCGGAGCTTCAGTGTGAGGCGCTCTGCGCCGTGCTGCTTCACAGCCCCTCCCCTTTGTTCTGAGTGGCAGCTGTAGTGGACTCAGAGTTGGACGCTACAGCTGTCAATCAGAGTAGTGGTAAGGGGCTGGGAAGCAGCTCAATGGAGAGAGACCATGTTCACACGGCGTCTTTAGCAATTTTGCTGGCAGCCGCATAGTTTCTTGCTGGTTTCGCCAAAATCGCGTCTTTTCTACCTCCCATTTCAGCCGCAGCACCGAGACACGTCCGTTCTTGGTGCAGCTTTGGCTTTAAACTGCCGCTCTGAGATCTTCAGCGCTGCCTCCCATTGAAATGAATGAAAGGCAGAAATGAAGCAGCTTCCGGTGGGAATTCGGCACTGCTGTCGGCTCCATAATTCCACAGAAAAAAGTCCTGTGTGAACTGCCCCTCACAGTGAAGCTCTGCCTCCTGGGCACTAGAAGGAGCAGGACGTAGCAGAATAAAACCTTCTATGCCACACCACTCCTGATAATAAAAGCTCTACAAAAGGTATGTTCATCCTGCTCTCCCCAGCCCCTACCTAGTGCGGTCAGCAGTTTAGCATGGTCTGACAGATTCCCATAATTTTGTAAATGCTGTTTCCCGGCACTCTCCGCAGCTTTCCAGCAAAATAAGACAATTATTAAAGCCGTGCTGAAGAAAACTTGAGTGCAGGATCGTGAGCGGGAAGAAAAGCAGCTTTATAAAGAACAACACAACGTACATGATGTGCGTGACGTCCTGATGACAAGAAAATAGATGCATAAGGTGCAGGGAAGAAGCAGCGAGGTAATTACACGCTATAAGTTCCGTAGTCACGAGGACGCCGTGAGTCGTGTCTGGATTATCACAGGGGATTTGAATGTGACACTGCAGACTTCCATTTAGATCATTCAGATTTTTTTATCTGCAAAACTACAATCCCCAGCATGCTCCCACAGATTCAGTAGTAGTTTTGCAACAGGAGGAGACCATTGACCTAAAAGAGAGCGCCTTAAAGGGAACACGTAAAAGAGACGTTCCCCTAGGGGACGCACCAGCGACCAACTAAATGGGGACAAGACAATAGCACATAGGCCCTTCCTCAGCCACTCAGCAAAGCAGGGAAGGGTCACATGACACACACTACCATGCAGTCTTGTTTTTAAAGAGTCCAGGGGGCGGTGCCATCTTCTACCCTCCGATTACAACCTATGGGGAGTGGGGGTTATGTTTCAATAAACAACTGCATCCACTAATTAATACTAAAATCATAAAAAGCATGGCTAAAAGAGCGCCAATCCTGTCCACAGGCCAGATGAGGTATTGCAGCTCATTCCAATAGCGAGCAATTGGGGCTAAACTGCAATACCAGACATAAACTGTTGACAGAGGTGGCACTGTTCTGGGGAAAAAATAAAAAATAAAAAAAAGGGAACAAGACATTAAAGCAAATAAAGCGGTCATCTCGCCCAGGCCGGGTCGACCAGGATTAAAAAAAAAAAAAAAAAAGGCTGCTTTCTTCAAGAAATGGTGACACACCTCTCCATAGTTTTGTCTGGTACTGCGCTTTAGCTTCACTGAAGTGAATGGAGATGAACTGCAGTTCCAAAGGCAACCTGTGGACAGGGGTGGCGCTGTATTTGGAAGAAAGCAGCCATTTTTTTAACCTGTATAACCCCTTTAAATGGAGGGGGGTCCAGTTTGATGTAAATAAGGCTTAAAGGATGATTAAGCTTGTTTATGTTTCAACTCCTTCGTATCTCAGATTGCTGTCAGTGAAAGGGAACACAGAGTGACACCAAAATCCCAAAAGGTGACACCAAGGGCGGTCGCCCAGTTTTCTTGGGATGGGGGGGGGGGAAATGGGTGACAAATTCTGCACAAGCCGCCACAAAGGCCATATTGGTTTTCAGAACAGAATTTACTGGCCCTGAGGATAAATACGTTCTGTGCTCGACTCGCCGGCCGGGACGTTATATTTAGAAGCCGCCCCGGGTCAAGGTGATCCAGTAACAGCTCCTGCGGACCAAACTCTGAGGTAAAACATGGCAGGTCCTGTAATTATAGAAATCCCAGAGGAAAAGATACACAGGGACTTTATTCGGTAGAGTGAGGTGGGCACAAATGGCTGCCAGCGTGAGGCACCAGGGCAAAGGCTGTGCCCGACCCCTACACACACACACACACAGCGCTTAGCCCAAGGGGTCTCCATTATAATCCTAAAACTATCCATCCCCCCCAGACTGTTGTCCAGTTTTGTGTCAAAGTTTAATCAGAGTGTCATTAAACAGATACCACAGAGGAGATGTCTGAAACTGTCCATAGCAACCAATCACAACCCAGCTTACATTCCTCACAGTGCTGCTGAAAAATGAAAGCCGAGCTCCGATTGGTTGCTGTGGGCAACAGACAGATCTCACGAACCTGACGCTGTGAGTTTCACGTTCCCACTGCTTTTAGCATCTCTGCTTGCGGTCATCATACGGAAACATTCTTGTTCGTTGAAAACTCCTTCTGACCAAAGCCTTCTTCTACAGTTTGTTACAATGCATCAGCCCAGACAGCTAAACATGGCGGCAGTACAAATCTCCCCTCCTGTCCTGTACTCCCCCCGCTTACCTACACTGATACATTGGGACAAGCTGCAGTTGGGTGAGCAACCTAAAGTCAGGATGGAGTTGCCATTTACTGTCAGCAAGCAGAGATCTTCAAAATGAGGAAATGGGGGGTGGAATTTATTAAGCATTCTAGCTGTAAAAGTCGCAATTTACAGCTCATGTCTTATCGGTGCAGGGGTTTGCAACTGTCGTTTTACGGCTTCACTTGCCACTTGTGTGGTGGGACAAATGGGCGGAGTTTATCAGAAGGGGGCGTGCCTGCCACAAACCAACAAATTTACTATAATTTGCACTAAAAACAGATACAAATTACAGTACGTGTAAATACCAATATTTCTGCGCAGGCGTGCTTCTTACTCCACTGCATTTCTATAAATCCCTCCCACGGCATATTAGAAAGCGGCAGGATTTCCTGCTGTAAGGCCACTTTCACACGAGCGAGTTTTCCGCCCGGGTGCAATGCGTGACGTGAACGCATTGCACCTGCACTGAATCCTGACCCACTCATTTCAATGGGTCTGTGTACATGAGCGTTGTTTTGCACGCATCAGTTCTGCGTTGCATGAAAATCGCAGCATGTTCTATATTCTGTATGTTTTTCACGCAGCCCTGGCCCCATAGAAGTGAATGGGGCTTCAGTAAAAAATGCATCGCATCGGCAAGCAAGTGCGGGTGCTATGCGTTTTTTACTGACAATTGCTAAGAGATGTTGTTTGTAAACCTTCAGTTTTTTTTATCATGCGCGTGAAAAACGCATTGCACTCGCGCAGAAAAAAACCTGAACAACTGAACGCAATCACAGACAAAACTGACTGAACTTGCTTGCAAAATGGTGCGAGTTTCACGGAACCAATCCGTATCGTTTGTGTGAAAGAGGCCTAAAGATGCTTCTATAGGTCATGGTTCACATTACTGGGAAGGAATCTCACCCGGAGCTCGGCGGGCAGGGCACAGTCAGCAAGCATGGCCAGGTCCTCCTGCAGCCGTCCATTCCCAGAAGGCTCTACGGTCAGGACCTTCACACATGTCCCCGGCTTGGAAGAAACTGGCGGGAGGAAAGAGATGTAATATTAATATTTTAAACAAAAATTGCAGTGTATTGCTGTACGGGCAGATGGACAAAGGGTTAAGTGGTTGCAGCGATATTAGTGCACAATAATGCAAATTCCCTATAGCATGCTATCTTGGCTCCGCCTCCTGACTTGCTGTGGTCACATGAGCCTCTCAACGCCACCCACAACAGTCCTGCTGACCCAGGGAATAGCACCCAGCGATTCTGTCTGCCCCAGACCCCCTCCCCATTCCATAGATTTAAAGCGACGGTCTTTCTCTTTATTATAAGTGGGGGTCCTTAATCCAATATTCAGATCCAGGTGCTGGTTTGAAAACTGTAGAATATTTTTTGTGGGACAACCCTTCTTTCTAAGGATCCCAGCTATCATAAAGGGATGGCCATATTTTATATGACTGGAATAGCCCTTTAAAGGGACTGCCATACAGGGACCATTCCTTTAACCGCCTACCGAATTCATAGACTTTTTGGCACTTCTCCTCCAGCTCTTCGATCAGATCCTGCAGTCGGCACTGCTTGGACAGCCGCTTACAGTCCTCCACGTGTTCCACATCGATGTCCATTCGACCTGGAGGAAAAAGAACAGGCGGCACTATGGTCAGTGAATGGCAATTAGAAGTATTCACGCCCCCTGCTGATCTGCATTGGTAACTACGCAAAACTTTAAAGGGTATCTGTAATTCTTTGAGGGTCGCATATGATTTTTGGGGTAAAAAAAAAAAAAAAGTTGCAGAAACTGGCAGATATTCGATTTTTTTCTGCACACAGACTAACGAAGATGCACCAAGTTTATTAAGAATCCTCCACCTTTTTATAAATGTTGATGCATCTGACTCCAGATGGGTTTTGGATCTGGAAGCATTGATCTTAGTAAATCTGCCCCATAATTAATTTAATGATAAAACTCTTTATTTATTGTATGTTAAAAGCTCAGCACCTTTATAATATCCTTTGTTTCATTTTCCCACCATTTGATATCTCTGCTTGTTGTCCAAGAAAAATACTTCTTGCAGCTGAGAGGTTGTGACAGTCTAGTTTAACTCCTTAAAGGGGTATTCCCATCTTAGACAATGGGGTCATATCGCTAGGATATGCCCCCATTGTCTGATAGGTGCGGATCCCACCGCTGGGACCCGCACCTATATTGAGAACGGAGTGGGGAGTGCTGTGGCTGGAGGACCCCAGATTTCCCAGGGTATGTCAACCACCAAGCGCCAATCCCCGCCTTGCCCATTGAAGTGAATGGGAGCGTGCCGCGCATGCGCGCCCATGCTCCCATTAATTTCTATAGTGCAGACGGCAATAGCCGTGCCAGCTCGGCTATTTTCGGCGGCCCCATCGAAATCAATGGAGGGCACCTATAAGACAATGGAGGCATATCCTAGCAATATGCCCCCATTGTCTGAGATGAGAAAACCCCTTTAAGTACCGGGCCCATTTTTGGTTTAGTATTTTCATTTTTTGCTCCCCCCACGTTCCAATGAGGGCTTATTTTTTTGCAGGATTAGGCCTCATGCACACGAACGCATTTGGTTTCTGTGTCCGTTCCGTTTTTTTTTTGCATTTGAATTCTTGCATTTGAATTCCGCAAATATAAAAATAAAAAAAACGGATGGCATACGGATATCATCCATATTTTTTTGCGGATTCGCAATTTGCAGACTGAAAAACACATACGGTCGTGTGCATGTAGCCTAAGTTGTATTTTTTAAGGGCACCATTTAATTTACAGTGTGTTATTGAAAAAATTATTTGTGGAGTTAAATTGAAAAACAAAACAATTCAAGATTTTGGGGGTTTTGACATCACGTTGTTCACCGTGTGCTAAAATTGACTTGACTCCCTTATTCTGTGTCTCAATGCGAATACGGCGATACCAAACTTGTATAGATTTGTTTCGTTTTACTACTATAAAAAAAAACAAAAAAAACAAAAAAAAAAACTGTAGTTTTGCAGACTAACTGTAGTTTTTATTGGTACTATTTTTGTGGTTTGTACGACTTTTTGATCACTGTTATTCACATTTTTTTTTGGGGGGAGGGAAGGGACAAAAAAAAAAAAAAAAATGGCAAATCGTGTGTTTTTAATTTTTTACCTGTTACAGCGTTCACTGCACACGGATTTTATTTTAAATAGTTCAGACATTTTGGGATGTGGCGATCCCTGATATGTTTATTTTTTTCATAAAAATATTTTTATATGTAAAATTGGGAAAGGGGTGATTTAAAATTTTATTTTTTTTAACTTTTTATTTAAGAACTATTAGCCCCCTAAGGGGGCTAGAACCTGGTATCTTTTGTCCCCTTGTCCTATTCACCCTAAGGGCTGATTCACACGACCATATGTATTTTGCAGTCTGCAAAAAATACAGAAGACATCCGTGTGCATTCCGTATTTTGCGGGACGGAATAGCTAGCCTCTAATACAACAGTACTATCCTTAGCCATAATGCGGACAATAACAGGACATGTTCTATTTTTTTGCTGAACGGACATACGGAGACGGAATGCACACGGAGTAACTTCTGTTTTTTTTGCGGACCCATTGAAATGAATGGTTATGCATACGGACTCAAAAAAACTGAACGGACACGGAAAGAAAATACATTTGCATGCTCCCTGCTGCACTGATCTTACCATGGCAGGCATGGAAGGCTTCATAAGCGTCCAGGCTGCCATGGTAACCGATAGGAGCTGCGGGGGTTCCGATCGGAAGGCAGAGGGAGACGCATCCCTCTGCCTTGCCTCACAGATGCAGTGATCGGTGTTGATCGTGAAACCTGAAGGGTTAGATGAAGGGGTTCAGCAGGATCGCTGTTCCCAGTCAGTGGCCTGGTACCTGCTGTATGATGCAGCTGGCACCCGCCGCGTATGGAGCGGGCTCACTGCAGCAGGCTGCTCCATATATTCACTCAACCACTGTGACGTACAGGAAAGTCATGGTGGTTGAAGGGGTCAAGCAGTTATCCAGTCGTTTAATACTGATGACCCGTTATGGATTCCAAATTCCGTTATGATCCGTGGTAGCAGAAGGATTCTTCAAAAACCCGAATATTGGATCCAGAACTTAAAAAACAAGTTCGCTCAACACTACCGATGACCTATCCAGAGGATAGATCATCAGTATCTGATAGTTGGGGGCCAACTCCCGGATCCCCCACCGATCAGCTGTTTGAAGAGATTACATCACTCTGGTGAGAGCTGCGTCCTCTTCCTAGGCCAGCGATGTCACGTTTATCGGTCACATGGCTTTGGCGCAGCTTAGTGCCATTCAAGTAAATAGGGCTGAGCTGCAGTGCCAAGCACAACTACTATACAATGGACGGCGCTGTGCTTGATGGGCTGCGAGGAGCCCACGACGCTCACTGGAGCACCGCGGCCTCTTCAAATAGCTGATCGGCGGGGGCTCCTGGTGTCAGACCCCCATCGATCGGGTATTGGTGACCTAACCTAAATATTCAAATCATCCAGAAAACCACACATCTCTCTCCTGTTTTGATAGTCTGCTACAATGTATCAGTGCAGGGAAGATGTATCAATTCACACTGTTTAGCTCACATAGGATTGTTCTGGCTAGATGCAACTGTAGCAAACCCTCAGCTGTAAGAAGTATAAAGTGGCATATGATCGCATCCCTGCCACGAGAAGTTATTGCGTGATGCAGGTGATTAAGCTCACTAACCCGTGTACAGGTACTGAAGAATGGAGCCAAAGGCAGCTGGATTGATCTGCAGAGACAAAAACAGACAATTTAAAAGGACAATGAAAGCAGCACAGGTGTAACATGAACCCTTTGCCCCATGGTAAAATCTGTAACAGGGCCCTCACCTATCATGTACAAGCAGCCTGCCTGTCTTTTGGATGCCACTTATAATGCTGGTGTATTCATAAGTGGCAGAGGGGTCTTTGGCCCCAAGAACTGGGTGTGAAAGCTGCATCTGCCCCCCCCCCTCCCTCCCTTATAGCTACACCCCTGTAAATCAGTACTTATTATACATGGATTGTACACACCTTACATCAGGCATCCTCAAACTGCGGCCCTCCAGCTGTTGCAAAACTACAACTCCCAGCATGCCCAAACAGCCTACAGGTATCAGCCTACAGCAGGGCATTGCGGAAGTTGTAGTTTTACAACAGCTGGAGGGCCGCAGTTTGAGGATGCCTGCCTTACATACTACAGGAGGAATTATGCTCAAAGTGACATCTAGTGGCCAAAACCTGGTACTACACAAGCAGTATTTTTTATTTTATACCACCTTTTTTTGGGCTGCAATATTTCCTTTTAACCCCTGCCCCATTGACACCTCGTCTTACCAGCGGGTGCTTCAGAGCAATCATTTTTTTCCCCTTCCACTTGGTTTCAAACATTTCAGCAAAGTAGGGGCTACGAGCACTGAGGATGCAGCGGTGTGCACAAAAAGACTCCCCATGGACGAGAAACATGGTGTCGCTATAAGAGCCTTGCTCCAGGAGTCTGCAGAGACAGAAAACGTGAGATTAGAGAAGCTGAGCTGCAGACGTTACAGCAGATGTGACGTTTCAAAAGATAAAAAAACTGTAGGACATTTATTTAACCCTTAGGATACTGGAGGTTTCTGCGTTTTCATTTTTTTTCCTCTATTTTCCTTGAGCCATAACTTTTTTATATTTCAGGTCACATAGCTGTATGAGGGCGGTAAAAAAAATAATATCAAAATGGGGTGGAATTGGATTACAACGATACCCCATATGTTTAGTTTTTTTATGTCTAGATAGTGTAAATATAAATGTAAACTTTGTAAAAAAAAAAAAAAAGTTTTTATCATCACCATATTCTGACCTATATAACTTTTTTATACTTATGTCTGCTGAGCTGGTTAGGGGCTCATTATTTGCGGAACAATCTTTAGTTTTTATTGATACCATTTTGGAGTGTGCATGACTTTTTGATCACATTTTATTACATTTTTTAGGGGTAATAGAAGCAGTGAAAAAATGGCAAATTGGACATTTTGACCCTTTTTTCTGTTACGTTATTCGCTGTATTGAATTTTTTTAGAATATTTTAATAGTATGGGCGTTTTCGATCGCGATGATACCCATGATGTTTATATTTATTGTTATTTAGGTATTTCTTTTTTCATTATACGAAAAAAATAAATAATTTTTTTTATCTTTTTTTACATTTTATTTTTAATTTTTTGGCATCATTTTGAAGCTCATATGAGCCTATAAATAATGTTTTTTAATTTTTGATTTTGTTCTATCAGGGATTTTTAAATTGACATTTAAACCATAATTTGCTAATTTCTTATCCTGGCCTGCCATCTGGTGGCCAAAATAGGAATTGCAGCATGAATACTATCAGCTTTGTCAGCGAGGCTGAAAGTATTCAGCGCAACTACCGCAACGGGTCATCGGTGGCCGGGTTTTCGCACATTTAGATGCAATGATCTCGCTTGATCGCGGCATCTAAAGCCTTTAATTACCGCGATCTGCATTATTGCTGGTAACGGTAATTAGCCGCAAATCTCTGCTGTATGAAACACTAGAGACCTGCAGTCTTTATTAAAAATATTTAGCCGTTTCTGAAATACAGGGGTTAAAAATCAGTCTGGTTTCGCTGAACACCATCATCTGACGGCTTATTTGTAGCTCTCATATCTGATCTTCTGACCTCAAACAATCATTTAAGCCATATTCTTATCATGTGCATTTATGTGGTCAGGACATCAGAGATAAGAGCTACACATGAGCGAACAGGATTCAAAGAAAACAGACTGATTTTTAACCCCTGTACCTCAGAAAAGGCTGTACATTTTTAATAAAAATTTAAAAATTTATCTTAGGCCAAAAGGTGTAAAATGAATTCATAAAAACAATTGTCCCAAAGGTATACATCATACACCATGTGGCAGAATGAAAGTCCAGAGCATCAGGGTTTCTGGATTGTCAGATTATATTTGGTAAATGCATGAACTCTCTGCCCGTTACCTCTGCAGGAAGTCATCGTAGTAATCTCTTTGCATGCACTTAGCCGTGATTTGCTTGTAATCTTTGAGCAGTCGGCGGATGGTATCGCTCAGGGCTCCGTACAGACAGCGCTCGCCATCAAACGTGTTCACTTCACACTTTGCTCCTGAGGCCGGGACAGAATAACATGGGGAAAAAACATTAATGATCCAAAGACCTGAAAAACGCTCAATCTGAACGATAGTATCTTCTTATAAACTGGCCTTAAAGGGATATTCCTGGATTTTTGTATTGATGGCCTATCCAATTTGATTAGTGGGGTCGGCACTCCAGAACCTCACAGCGCCAAACATGGTGTAGTGGTACAGTTGGTTACCGCTCACTTCAATGGAAGCAGAACTGCAGTTACCAGCTCTGTCCACTACACAATGGATGGCGCTGTGCAGTTCTGGAGCCCCTCAGGAACAGCTGATCGGCAGGGTGCGGGGTGTCGGTCCACCGCTGATGAGATATGACCTATCCTGAGAATACACCCTCAATATATACAAAATCCTGAAAACCCCCTAAAGGGGTTGTCCAACCTATATTAAAACCTCCCCAAAGTCCCTAAATATGTCTGGTGTCATGAACTGCTGAGGCCAATGACTGGCTGCATTGGTTATGGGCTGTGAATGGCTACGTCACTGCTGCGGTCTGTAAACACGGATGTTGAGCATAACCTCTTTTATTATTTGAATACAGTTAGGGGATTTTGGGAAGGTGTTAACACAAGTCTGACCACCCCTTTAAGCACTGGGTCCAATGTTGATCAGTTTTCTAAAATATCATTATGGGCGTCTGAGCTCCACTCTTCTGATACAGAGCTCCAAAGCCCCAGCTTCCATAACTACAGTCACACAGAAACAATCTGGCTGTCTGCAGCCGCCACTAGGGGGAGCTCCTCCCGGTGAGGACTTCAGGCAGCTGTGCTTTCATGACCATCAATCCTGCAGACTCACCATTGGCTAAAAGGTAGCGGACAAGTTCTTCATGTCCACAAAGACAGGCGTAGTACCTACAAAACAGGAAAATTCAGAGTCACCTACGTCTTCATACAGGGGATGGAGCGCAGTTATTAGGGGTCCGCAATATCCATCCACAGATCATCATAAACAGGCCCCTTCCACCATCTGAAGGCCACAATGGGACAGAAAATCGCAGCCCCAATCCATATATACTCTTTTGGGTAAAAAGATATCCGCTTGCTTTCATTGAATAGGAACATTCCTGTTTATATCCAGAGGCTGACAACCTGTACTGGTATTTCAAACAGCTGAGGGTTTGTTGCAACAGAATCCAATCTACACAAATCCTCCAGAAGCTGAAACCTCTGAACTCTAGACTGATACAATGTAACAAACTCTTAGGAAAGGAGAGAGAAGAGATGAGCGCTACTGCTGAGGTGTTCAGCCCCCAGAGGGTTATGTAGACTTCGTACAATTGTAACAAACCCTCAGTTGTGAAAAGTAAAGTGTTTCTTGAATATTTAAGGGTACTTTCACACTAGCGTTTTTCTTTTCCGGCATAGAGTTCCGTCACAGGGGCTCAATACCGGAAAAGACCTGATCAGGCATATCCCCATGCATTCTGAATGGAGAGTAAGGGCTCTTTCACACTTGCGTTGTTCTGTTCCGGCATAGAGTTCCGTCGTCGGGGCTCTATGCCGGAAGAATCCTGATCAGTTTTATCCTAATGCATTCTGAATGGAGAGAAATCCGTTCAGGATGCATCAGGATGTCTTCAGTTCCGGACCGGAAAGTTTTTTGGCCGGAGAAAATACCGCAGCATGCTGCGCTTTTTGCTCCGGCCAAAAATCCGGAAGACTTGCCGCAAGGCCGGATCCGGAATTAATGCCCATTGAAAGACATTGATCCGGATCCGGCCTTAAGCTAAACGTCGTTTCGGCGCATTGCCGGATCCGACGTTTAGCTTTTTCTGAATGGTTACCATGGCTGCCGGGACGCTAAAGTCCTGGCAGCCATGGTAAAGTGTAGCGGGGAGCGGGGGAGCAGCATACTTACCGTCCGTGCGGCTCCCGGGGCGCTCCAGAGTGACGTCAGGGCGCCCCACGCGCATGGATGACATGATCGCATGGGACGTCATCCATGCGCATGGGGCGCTCTGACGTCACTCTGAAGTGCCCCGGGAGCCGCACGGACGGTAAGTATACCGCTCCCCCGCTACTACTATGGCAACCAGGACTTTAATAGCGTCCTGGCTGCCATAGTAACACTGAAAGCATTTTGAAGACGGATCCGTCTTCAAATGCTTTCAGTACACTTGCGTTTTTCCGGATCCGGCGTGTAATTCCGGCACATGGAGTACACGCCGGATCCGGACAACGCAAGTGTGAAAGAGGCCTAATCCGTTCAGTTTGCATCAGGATGTCTTCAGTTCAGTCGTTTTGACTGATCAGGCAAAAGAGAAAACCGTAGCATGCTACGGTTTTCTCTCCGGCGAAAAAAACTGAAGACATGCCTGAACGCCGGATCCGGCATTTTTTCCCATAGGAATGTATTAGCGCCGGATCCGGCATTCAGAATACCGGAATGCCGGATCCGTCGTTCCGGCATGCGCAGATCGGTAAAAATGAGAAAAATGTACAAGACGGATCCGTCGGTCCGCATGACAAGCGGAGAGACGGATCCGTCCTTGCAATGCATTTGTGAGACGGATCCGCATCCGGATCCGTCTCACAAATGCTTTCAGTCAGCAGCAGATCGGCGGATCCGGCGGCCAGTTCCGACGACGGAACTGCCCGCCGGATCACACTGCCGCAAGTGTGAAAGTAGCCTTAGCCTCTGAATGTTTTTCTTCAGACAGCAAGCAGATATATAAAAATAGTCCCACTTGGAAGGAAGGGGTCCGCCCCAATTGCTTGCTTAGAGTTGGGGGTGGAGGGGTACTGCCCCACTTAAAGGGGGGGGGGGTGAACTGTCCCACTTACAGGGGCGTACTGTCCCACTTGTCCCGGACGTTCAGTTCCACGTCTCTCTGCTCCACAAGGTATCTACGGAGAAAACACAATGAAGAATGAGGCAGATTGGGGTGGAGGGAAGGGGTCATGTCACAAGTGTCCTCATCTGGCTGATGAACTAGGAGGGCAGAGGAAGAATTCGGTGAGCACCCTGAAACTCAGAGGAACGCCCCTAGAAGAATAGTGAGTGCAGCTCTGGGGTATAATACAGGATGTAACTCAGGATCAGTACAGGATAAGTAATGTATGTACACAGTGACTGCACCAGCAGAATAGTGAGTGCAGCTCTGGAGTATAATACAGGATGTAACTCAGGATCAGTACAGGATAAGTAATGTATGTACACAGTGACTGCACCAGCAGAATAGTGAGTGCAGCTCTGGAGTATAATACAGGATGTAACTCAGGATCAGTACAGGATAAGTAATGTATGTACACAGTGACTGCACCAGCAGAATAGTGAGTGCAGCTCTGGAGTATAATACAGGATGTAACTCAGGATCAGTACAGGATAAGTAATGTATGTACACAGTGACTGCACCAGCAGAATAGTGAGTGCAGCTCTGGAGTATAATACAGGATGTAACTCAGGATCAGTACAGGATAAGTAATGTAATGTATGTACACAGTGACTGCACCAGCAGAATAGTGAGTTCAGCTCTGGAGTATAATACAGGATGTAACTCAGGATCAGTACAGGATAAGTAATGTAATGTATGTACACAATGACTGCACCAGCAGAATAGTGAGTTCAGCTCTGGAGTATAATACAGGATGTAACTCAGGATCAGTACAGGATAAGTAAAGTATGTACACAGTGACTGCACCAGCAGAATAGTGAGTGCAGCTCTGGAGTATAATACAGGATGTAACTCAGGATCAGTACAGGATAAGTAATGTAATGTATGTACACAATGACTGCACCAGCAGAATAGTGAGTTCAGCTCTGGAGTATAATACAGGATGTAACTCAGGATCAGTACAGGATAAGTAATGTAATGTATGTACACAGTGACTGCACCAGCAGAATAGTGAGTGCAGCTCTGGAGTATAATACAGGATGTAACTCAGGATCAGTACAGGATAAGTAATGTATGTACACAATGACTGCACCAGCAGAATAGTGAGTGCAGCTCTGCAGTGGGGTCTCAGCAGTGACATGGCATTTACTATAGGTGCCTGGGCTATGATCAGGTATTTACAGGGTGACAACCAGGATAATAGCTCCAGCGCCTGACTACCTGGGTGGACACAATCCTCACACCACATCTTATGGAAGGATAGCCACCCCCAGTGTGCCTATTTCCACAGACATGAACTGAGCTGTATACCCACTGACTTCTGTGGCGAGAGGTCAGATCACATGGGACTCTCCATCCTGTGAGACAAGTTGTGCGACTATATTGTCGCTATGAAATCGCAGCATAATTTAAACCCCCACATGGTATCTGCTCCTCCGCAGGGGAGCCCCCTCGTGTCCCCTGATGTCGCAGTCAGTGCCCCTGGTGTCCCCCTCCCCCCGGGGACTTTCACTCACCGCACTCTGAAAATGTCGCCCTTCCTGCAGCTGCTAAACAGGTCGCTAGTGTCCATCGGCCCGAGCCCGGCGCTGGGCGGAGCGAACGGCTCATTGACCCGGCGGGTACGGAGCGCAGAGACTAGAAGCACCGGGAAACTGCGGCGGCGGCGGGACGAGGCTCAGGTGACAGGCCCAGGAAGAGGACGAGCACAGCGGATCCGAACAACAGCTGATTGCCGCACTGACACAGCACGGTGACCTCGCCCCCAGCACGACAACCACGCCCTAGGAACCTAAACCACACCCACATACCAATGAAGTAGACGAATAAGAGACATCTGCTGCAAAAGAGAGGTAACCACGCCCATATTCTCCTCCCACTTACATTATGACCCGTCCCCAGCTGGAGACTTACAAAAAGTAGGCGGAAACAACTAAGCCCCGCCTTTTCTGTGTGAAGCCTCCAATGTAAACACGGCTCTCCCGGCATCACGTGACCGCCACATGTGACCAGATCCCCGTGTGGCGTGTGCCCAAACAGTCAGAGGCTCAGAGTCAGAGCGACTACCCGGACAGTACAGTCCTCAATTACTGTCCTTCTCCACCGGAGCTACCCTGAAAACCTTCCTTATGCATGGTATACTAAGGTATTACAACAGTTACTATAATACTGCTCCTATGTACAAGAATATAACTACTATAATACTGCTCCTATGTACAAGAATATAACTACTATAATACTGCTCCTATGTACAAGAATATAACTACTATAATACTGCTCCTATGTACAAGAATATAACTACTATAATACTGCTCCTATGTACAAGAATATAACTACTATAATACTGCTCCTATGTACAAGAATATAACTACTATAATACTGCTCCTATGTACAAGAATATAACTGCTATAATACTGTCTCCTATGTACAAGAATATAACTACTATAATACTGCTCCTATGTACAAGAATATAACTACTATAATACTGCCCCTATGTACAAGAATATAACTACTATAATACTGCCTCCTATGTACAAGAATATAACTACTATAATACTGCCTCCTATGTACAAGAATATAACTACTATAACACTGCCCCTATGTACAAGAATATAACTACTATAATACTGCTCCTATGTACAAGAATATAACTACTATAATGCTGCCTCCTACGTACAAGAATAGAACTACTATAATGCTGCCCCTATGTACAAGAATATAACTACTATAATACTGTCCCTATGTACAAGAATATAACTACTATAATGCTGCCCCTATGTACAAGAATATAACTACTATAATACTGCCTCCTATGTACAAGAATATAACTACTATAATACTGCTCCTATGTACAAGAATATAACTACTATAATACTGCCTCCTATGTACAAGAATATAACTACTATAATACTGCTCCTATGTACAAGAATATAACTACTATAATACTGCCTCCTATGTACAAGAATATAACTACCATAATACTGCTCCTATGTACAAGAACATAACTACTATAATACTGCTCCTATGTACAAGAATATAACTACTATAATACTGCTCCTATGTGCAAGAATATAACTACTATAGACTATAAGGGGCGGAGCTTGACCGGCGTCCTGACCGGCCGCATGTGAAGAGAGCTCTCCTCTCCACAACCCTACAAAGTGGTTTATTTCGCACCCTATTAGAGCTACGATGGGGAAAATTGGCAGATACATGCCCAAAGAAAAGACCGATTCCCTCAAGCAAGACAAGGGACCCTCCGATATGGAGAAGTACTTTAATAAGCGGTCTGCAGCTCCGACATCTGAGCGGCCTAAGATGGCGCCGGCGGACACGGATGAGGGCATTGAGGAAGCAGAAAGAGCTGACAGCCCTTGCACTGAGGGATCTCTGAGCTCGCAAGCGGAGGCACCGGAACCTATCTCCAAACAGTTCCTACAGCAAGCGCTTACATCGGCTTTGTTCCCGGTGATGCAGGAGCTGAACGAGATCAAGGGGGACGTGAAGCATATCGGCCATAGAGTCGAGAAACTTGAGCAAACACAGGGAGCCATTTTAGAGCATGCCCGCAAGCTGGGTGATAATTCCTCTGCATACCTGTCCTCCCTAGACCATGCATATGCCCTGATAG
Organism: Bufo gargarizans; assembly: GCF_014858855.1. Taxonomy (NCBI): domain Eukaryota; kingdom Metazoa; phylum Chordata; class Amphibia; order Anura; family Bufonidae; genus Bufo; species Bufo gargarizans. Next base: position 165,382,006 of record NC_058086.1, read on the forward strand.
AAGATCAGGAGAATAGGAGTCGGCGGAAAAATGTGCGGTTCAGAGGTTTACCGGAGACAATATCTCATGAAGAGTTACCTGCGGCCGCAGCCGCCATCTTTGAACTGCTACTAGACCCAGAAAGTGCTTCCATGGTCGCAATTGAGCGCATTCATCGCTCACTACGCCCCAAACCTAAGGAAGGGGATCCCCCCCGCGACGTGGTCTGTGGCCTCCTGCGATACACGGACACAGCGGCTTTGTTTAAGGCGGCCAGAGAAAAAGGGGACATTAAGTACGATGGTTCTAAAATCCTGCTATTCCAGGACCTTGCGCCTTCTACATTGAGCAAAAGGAGAGCCCTGCGCCCGATTACGGAAATCCTGAAGGTGAACAGAATCCCGTTCAAGTGGCTCTTCCCTTTCGGCCTTACCTTTTCTAAAGAGGGGAGAAGGTGCACCATACGGATCCCCAGTGACCTGCCGGCCGCGTGGGAGCTGCTCAATACTACGCCACAAGTCATACCATCATGGTTGCCCTCGGCAGACACTGGAGTCCCGCTCCCTGAACTCCCAGAATGTTCCGGATGGTCCAGAGTTCCCTCAAGAAAAGGCCCGGGTTCCAAACAAAGAATCACCTGAACTGTTGCTGCAGGTCGTATGTCTACCTCATACACAGAGGATTCCTAAGTTCTGTTTATTTTAGGAACACCTTTGGCTTGTGCAGGACTTTTGCACCTTAATAAGTCTGATGCTAGTTGATATGTGACCGAGAATGGCCGAAGTTTCTGCAATTTTTGCTCTGTCAGCGGTCTGTGCTCCCTTGACTGCACGGGGGTCGTTATTGCTTTTATTGCTTTTATTACTTTAGGTCTTGTTTTACCGCAACTGTTTTGATAGGCTAGGGTTTGTACCTTTGAGTTAGGGGCTACTTTGAATTACATATGTGATTTCTATGCACACTTTGTAGAGGTAGGGGTGCCAAATAGTGGTTCTGGGAGCAGCGCCGACTGATGCCCTACATGTGGGCCTGCTTTCACATGGCCACCAGGGGCCCCTATGTTCTGTTCTGGTGTTTTCCCGCCTCAGGCGAGTCCTTCACAGGCGTTGCTCTGCACATTCTGGTCTCACTGACGATGGGACCGTGGGGGGTCTCGCCTGTCGCGGGTGGACACTGGAGCTTCCTTTGGAGTTTATCACTCTGTTATGTTAACCCTGTTTACCTATCCATGAACCGATTTCTCAATGCGTTTGTGTTTCCATGTCAATTGATGTACTGATGGCTACTGTGAATTGTACTACATTTAATGTGCGGGGTTTCAACACCCCTCAGAAACGTTCGCAAGTGATCCGGCTTCTGAAGAAACGACACACTGATATTTGTTTTTTTCAGGAATTGCATTTTAAATTAGGCCACATTCCTAAACTTTCTCAATCCTATTTTCAGCACTGGTTCATCAGCGCTCATACCAAGGCTTCCAGGGGTGCGGGGATCGCCATATCTAAAGGAACTCCCTTCTCCCTCATTGCTTCTTTAGCGGACCCAGAAGGAAGATACATGTTTGTTAAAGGTAAGCTTGGGACGGTCTTAGTGACACTAGCGAGTTTATATAGTCCTAACAGAGGTCAGGGCCCTTGGCTTACAAAGACCTTGCAGACATTGACTTCGTTTGCAGAGGGCGTGTGGCTGGTAGGGAGTGATCTTAATGTTGCCCTAAATCCCTCGGTTGATGCGTCTGACCATTCCTCACAATTAACTCATGCAGCCCTAAGTAGAATAAATAAGCGCATAGCAGGAGCTCAGTTACTAGACACGTGGAGACTGATTCATCCCACGGACCTGGATTACACATTTTTCTCAGCCCCACATAAGGTCTATAATAGACTAGACTATGTCTTTATCTCCACATCTTATGCAGGGCTAGTGAGTAACTCCACCATTGATCCCATTACTGTGTCTGACCATGCCCCAGTAACGACCTCCGTGGTGTTCTCAGAGCTACCTCAGCGCTCTAGGCAATGGAGACTTAATGAGACTCTACTAGACGACAACGAGGAGGTGAGGATCATTGAGAACAAACTGCAACAGTTTTTTCGAGAGAACATCACGGATGACGTTTCCATTGCAACTGTCTGGGAAACACACAAGGCTGTCATCAGAGGCGAATTGATAGCGCTTGGTAGCAGGAAAAAGAAGGAGAGGTTGGCAACCTTCAATTCTTTGCTTGAAAAAATTTCAACCCTGGAGTCACTGCATAAAAAGTCCAAATCTATTGAGGCCCAAAAGGAACTCAGGCTGACGAGAATAAAGCTGAAAGATCACCTCAATTATCACCACGCTAAGTCCTATCAACGTGCCCAATACCGCTTTTACGCTCACGGAGATAAAGGCACCAGGCTCATGGCCTCGCTTCTTAAGCAGAAGAAAGACGCATCCTTTATTCATGGTATTAGGGATAGTTCGGGTCAGTTGAAACATAAAACCTCAGGACATTGCGATAGAATTTCAGCAATTTTACAGCAGACTATATGGGCTAAAGTGTGCGGATGATGATTCGGAGGGAGAGGTTGCTCAGGCAACAGATGCGTTTCTGGCCGGCCTTACATTACCTACACTTAGGTCTGAGGAGAGAGAACGGCTTCTTACACCGGTGACCAGGGAGGAACTAGATAGCATTTTGGGTTCTATGCCCTTAGGGAAGAGCCCAGGACCAGACGGGTTTTCAGCGGGATATTATAAAAAATTAGCAGCCACTTTACTGCCACATATGACCACTTGGTGTAACGCTTTGCTGGATGGAGCCACCCTACACAAACAATCCCTAGAAGCGACGGTCACAATTCTGCCAAAAGCAGGGAAAGATCCCAATCAATGCGGTAGCTATAGACCGATTTCGCTCCTTAATGTGGATATCAAAATTTGGGCCAAAGTCTTGGCGACACGCCTCGCCACATTGCTGCCAAGGTTGATCCATCCTGACCAGTCTGGGTTTGTGCCTGGGCGTGAAGGCTGTCAAAATTCATGTAGAGTGATCTCAGCAATGCAACTGGCCAAAAGTAGAGGTGTCCCATTGGTGCTACTGGGTGTGGATGCGGAAAAGGCCTTTGACAGGGTGAGCTGGAGCTATATGAGGAAAACATTACATAAATTTGGCATCCCTGAGAAGTTCCAAGATGCCATTATGTCCCTTTATAGCGACCCCAGTGCCTGTATTCGGGTGAATGGAATCTTGTCTCAACCATTCCCAATCACAAACGGAACTCGTCAGGGTTGTCCGTTATCTCCCACTTTATACATCATGGTGATGGAGACGTTATTGCAAGCAATTAGGGAACACCCCGGCATAAAAGGTATTAAGGCTCACGATAATTCATCAGAATTCGTCACAGCCGCATATGCGGACGACCTATTAGTAATGATCACCAACCCTGTCGAGGCCTTTCCGCATCTTCTATCCCTTTTTAAACAATATGGGAGAATCTCTAATTTCAAAGCCAACTACACGAAGTCGGAGGCTATGAATGTCTCGGCTCCGAGAAATGTGGTCTCCAAATTGAAGGAAACAACGCCGTTCATATGGCAGACCTCTCACCTTTCTTACCTGGGGGTCAAACTTCCTGCTGGTCTGGATCAGATTTTTCCTCTAAACTATAGCCCCTTATTGAAAGATATGCAAACACAACTACACTCACTCAAAATCCCCTACGTGTCCTGGATGGGCAGGAAGAATCTTTTAAAAGCTTTCATCATGCCCAGACTCCTGTATGTTCTTCAAATGCTGCCCATTTTTCTCCCCATGTCCTTTTTTGGTAAGGTCAGGAAACTGTTTAGAACATTTTTGTGGGGTGGGAAGGCTGCTAGGATAGCCCACAGCAGGCTGATACAGAGGAGGAACACTGGGGGATTTGGACTGCCAGATGCTCATCTTTACTACCAAGCAATACACTTGAAAAGGTGGATTCAACTACATGCCACTAAATGCCAAGTTTGGGGTAGTGAAATGAAGCTGGCCCAGCTATCACCAGTACAGAGAGCAGGTCTCTGGGGTCTTAATGCTTCCAACTTAAGGACACAGGTGTTACTAGGGGGTACGACTTTGGTGATTCAACAATTAAATAAACTGCACAATCTTCTGAATAACCCCTCCCCTTCCATGCCAGCAGATCTTCTCCCCTTTGCCACACGCCCGAAAGCAAAACAAGTCGCTCCAATTTGGCTTAAATTGCGTAAATTTAAGACAGAGGAATTCCTTAATTTGTCCTCAGGGACTCTGGCTGGGGAACATCCCCTGCATTCTCTAACGCAATCATGCAATTTCCTAGAGCAGATTGAGCTCAACTCTGTCTCCAAACCAATCATAGGGAATAATAGACATAGACCATTGCAGTCATGGTTTGAGAAACTGCTGGTGTCCGAGACTGTTCCTCGCAAGCTGATCTCCTTGTGTTACCTGGCCTTGGTTAGTCCCCGCTCTCCTGGAACGCCGCAATATGCGAGGATCTGGGCCACTGAATTGAATTTAGAATTGAGCGAGACGGATGTGATGCGTATGCACGCACACTCACACGGGTTCTCCAGATGTTCGAGAATTCAGGAACATTCATACAAGGTCCTTACCCAATGGTATCAGACTCCGAAGCAATTATATATTAGAGGTATGAGACAAGATGATAAATGCTGGAGGTGTCTGGAGGGTACTGGTACATTATCTCACATTTTCTGGTTTTGCCCGAAGATTCGCCCTTTCTGGGAGGGGGTTCTGGCCACCATCCAGAGCATAACACGAGTTACAGTTGAGGTACCTCCTTCGCTTATGCTCCTGTGGCTCCCAACTCCCTCTTTCTCGCCCTCCAGAAAATGTCTGACTACACATCTGCTTCAGGCAGCCAGGCTACTCATCCCACAACAGTGGTTATGCACCGAACCCCCTACTGTAGAGGCTTGGCTGAATAAAGTGGATCACATATGCCGTATGGAGGAGCTTGCGAGTTGGGACGACAGGAATCACAATAAATACATGAAAATGTGGACCCCTTGGTTCATATTCAGGGGAGTCGAGTAGCTCATATCTTGTGCACATAGTAGGTTCCGATGCGCTTTCATAGTTCCTTTCTGGCGCCGGCAACATGCTATCTATGTTCTTTTTGTACATTTTCCTTTAGGTGGCGATCAGTCTTACTTTGACATGTATTGCGATAGATAACTCGGTCGAGAAACACTTGATATACTGCATATGTCTAGGTACCATGGATGGGTTTTAGTTCTTGTTTTCCTCCCTATGTTTTCCTCCCTCCCTTTTACCTTTTTTTTCCTCCCCCCTACGCCCTGGACCTAACTTCCCTTTACTTCCCACCCCCCTCTTTCCCTTCACTCTACTGTTCTTAGAGCTAAATATCATTCCGCAACACTATAGGCGTACTGAGCTGTATTTGCCTATTCTTGATGGGCGTAGTTCGTACCTATGAATATGTTGATTTCAATTATTCAATGTCAGGTTAACTTTGGGATACACGCCTTCATGCGGCGTTGCTACTGTCTTATTCTGCTTGTACTGAACATGCTGTACTTTGTTGTATGTAACATTTGTCCAGTTGTGGTATGCCTTGTGGACGCTATTTTCAATAAAAAGAAAATTGTCAAAGAATATAACTACTATAATACTGCTCCTATGTACAAGAATATAACTACTATAATACTGCTCCTATGTACAAGAATATAACTACTATAATACTGCTCCTATGTACAAGAATATAACTACTATAATACTGCTCCTATGTACAAGAATATAACTACTATAATACTGCCTCCTATGTACAAGAATATAACTACTATAATACTGCCTCCTATGTACTAGAATATAACTACTATAATACTGCCTCCTATGTACAAGAATATAACTACTATAATACTGCTCCTATGTACAAGAATATAACTACTATAATACCGCTCCTATGTACAAGAATATATCTACTATAATACCGCTCCTATGTACAAGAATATAACTACTATAATACCGCTCCTATGTACAAGAATATAACTACTATAATACTGCCTCCTATGTACAAGATTATAACTACTATAATACTGCCTCCTATGTACAAGAATATAACTACTATAATACTGCCTCCTATGTACAAGAATATAACTACTATAATACTGCCTCCTATGTACTAGAATATAACTACTATAATACTGCCTCCTATGTACTAGAATATAACTACTATAATACTGCCTCCTATGTACTAGAATATAACTACTATAATACTGCCTCCTATGTACTAGAATATAACTACTATAATACTGCCTCCTATGTACTAGAATATAACTACTATAATACTGCCTCCTATGTACTAGAATATAACTACTATAATACTGCCTCCTATGTACTAGAATATAACTACTATAATACTGCCTCCTATGTACTAGAATATAGCTACTATATAAGACCTCCCAATTAATCAGAGGACTCGACCTACTGGCGGATCAGCCGCTGTCGATGTGCGCCCAACTAGAAGCCACTCTACTTACCTATAGGGAAAAGCTCACCTTATGGAGTGTCCGCACTTGTCTGCCCAACTCTGCTCATATCGCCTATATGTGGAAGGCGGTGATGGTGGAATGGTCTAAACTATTTACTAGCAAAGAACTGAGGTTCCCTCACGCTAACCTTCCATTACCACTTCTACAAGCTTACCTCCACAAAGACTTGCTAGCCCCCTCAGGTATTTGGACCACCCTCCAAGGCCACTCTCTGGGGAGCATTAGAGGCCCGAATGGGGATCTAGACTGGGCTTCTATACTAGACCTGCCTTAAGCAAGGAAGGCCTCGTTTCTTCAGCTTTTAAGTTTCCGCAATGATATCAAGAAATTGAAGCTGCCCCCCCCCTCTCCCAATGACCCTCCGACGTGGCTTGAAGGACGCATAGGTTCTAAATTCCCGGTTCACAAAGCTCTATCCACCATGTATAAGTTGTTGCTCTCTTCCGCACCTCCGACCATGTCACACCTAGCTGCCTGGGAGACAGAACTCTCGGCTGTATTAGCCAACTCCCATGGCTTCTCGCGCTGCATTACAATTCCAAAAAATTCTCACAAGCTTACAACTAGGTGGTAGAAGACACCAGTGTTTCTGCTAAACCCAGGTGTGTCAGAGCTGTGTTGGAGGTGCGGTACAGAGTCAGGTACGTTATCACATATATGGTGGAGCTGTCATAAAATACATCCCTTCTGGTCCCAAATCGAATCCACTATAAACCGGGTTTGTGCTCCAAGGACGCACATTAAGCTGGATCCTAAGCTGCTTTTGCTGTGGTGTCCTAACCAATCTTTTACCCCCTCAAAAGCGAACCTCCCCACGATGCTCATTAAAGCGGCTAGGCTGTTAATTCCCCTGTTGCGGGAATCTGATACCCCGCCATCTCTAGATGCTTGGATAGAGAAGTCTGACCAGTTGTATAGATTGGAAGAATTAGCGGCTTGGGTATCTGGCAGCGGCTTGGGAGATTTGGCAGCCTTGGCAGTTTCGTAACTTTCTCTTATCTCTAAGCGACCTCTAGATACTCCCTTCTGTCTCTCGTCTTCCCTTGTCTGTGTCTGAATGTGTTTTCTATAACATTGTTATATCAGTATGGGCGCATGTTAGTTGATTTGCCCTATTTCACATGGATACAGTGCTGCCCATAATTATTCATACCCCTGGCAAATTTAGACTTAAAGTTACTTTTATTTAACCAGAGGGACGGGGCTTCATTTAGGCAGAGGCCCACCAAGGATTTCCCCGGTGGGCCAGTCCGAGCCTAGTTGTGTTACTTCAGGAAGTAGCATTTATCATGTAGATACTCATGTTTTGTAATGCTCCATATTGCTTCCTTTACTGGCTGGATTAATTTTTCCATCACATTATACACTGCTTGTTACCATGGTTACGACCACCCTGCAAATCCATCAGCGGTGGTCAAGCTTGCACACTATAGGGAAAAAGTGCCAGCTTCTCTGGTGGCCGGGACCATGGGAGCTTTTTCCTATAGTGTGCAAGCACGGCCATCGCTGATGGATTGCAGGGTTGTCATAATTAGAGATGAGCGAATTTCATATTTTGAAATTCATTCACGCTTCGTTTGGTGGTAAAAGCAGAATTGCGTTACGTATTCCGTTACCACGGACCATAACGCAATTCTATGACGGAATGCATAACGGAATGTCTTTAGAGGCATTCCGTTATTCATTCCGTCATAATAGAAGTCTATGGGCTGCAAAAAGGATCCGTCCAGTTTCCGTTATGCAGGGGCGTCCCCTCCTGCCTCTAAACATTCCGTAGTCAGAGCTTTCACTGTGGCAGTAAGAGTTGACCCAAAATTTGGTGAGGATAGACAAAGTACATCTCTTATGTGCAGAAGAGTCAGGTAATGTGGTACTAGAGTCAATAAGAAGTTTGAGTCGTTCCATATTTTTATTGTATATTTAGTTAAGATGCTTGAGGTATGCAACATTGTGTTGGCTTTCGTGTGATCTAAGAAAATCAGGGATCTTAAGGGAATACTCGACATTTCCTCTTCTAATTTCATATCTAGACGCCCTGTTGGAGAGCGGAGCCAGTGCAAGCATCTTGTGCCAATTATCGCCCTATGATAAGTGTATAGGTCAGGAAAACCCAGACCTCCTCTTCTGGAGTGTTGGATCAGATACCTTTGTGGTAGCCTAGACTTCTTCCCATCCCATAAAAAGGATGTAGATCTGCTCTGTAGATGCTTAAAAAAAATGTTTTGGGGATTGGTATCGGTAAGGCCTGCAAATAATATAGAACTTTGGGGAGCAATATGGTTTTAAGAAGAACTCTACGCCCAAACCAAGAGACAAAAGGTATCTCCCAGGAACCCAGCAACGCCTCCAATTTCTCTGGTAGACCTTGAAAGTTTTGCTGAGAATAAGGGCGAGAAATCTGGGGTGATTTCTATTCCTAAGAACACTATTGATTGAGTGGTCCACTGAAAGGGGGTGTTTTTTTGTAGTTTGTCTTGTATCTGCGATGTTAAGGAGACATTAAGAACAAAAGTCTTGGAGAAGTTAACTGAAAAGTTAGAAAGGGAACCAAATACCTGAAGAAGCAACAAGATTGCCGGGAAAGCCGGACGTGGGTTAGCAATAAATAGCAAGACATCGTCTGCGAATGCAGCTAGTTGATGGGTTTCAGAACCAACTTTGACCCCTTTCACCTCCTCTGATTGTCTAACAGCTTGTAGAAGCGTTTCTATAACTAAAACGAAGAGTAACGGGGAGAGCGGGCACGCTAAACGAAGGGGAGAGCTGGCCAGTCGCCAGGACTCGAGCCGTCGGGTTGTTGAACATGGCCATTACTCCGTCTATAAAGGATGTTGGGATGCCAAATTTAGACATGGCCTGAGACATAAATAACCAATCAACTCCATCAAAAGCCTTTTCGGCGTCCACGCTTAATAACGCCAGTGGCATTTTAGAGCTCTTAGCTAATTGAATAAGTTGGATCACTCTTGCGACATTGTCTTTTCCTTCTCCTTTTAATTGTCCCACTTGTTCTGGTAGATATACGTTCAATCGATTAGCTAGCATTTTAGCATATAATGTAGTGTCGTTGTTGAGAAGTGAAATTGATCTGTAGTTTGAACATAAAGAATGATCTTTGTTTGGTTTTGGGATGATAGAGATTTGCGCTGATAGCATGTCTCTGGTGAATGGCTGTTATAAGGGAAAATAATACAATCTATAGAACACTGATCCCAAGCCCGAATTTCTGTGAAGAAGTTCGGGTTTGGGTACCAAACATGCGCGATTTTTCTCACGTGAGTGCAAAACGCATTACAATGTTTTGCACTCGCACGGAAAAATCGTGCGTGTTCCCGCAACGCACCCGCACATTTTCCCGCAACACCCGTGTGAAAGAGGCCTAGGAAAAAAAGGGGATTGTAGTTGATGGATCTGTTCTAGGTGAGGGTAGCGGCAGTTTTTCTAGCCAATTTTGAATCTGTGGAGTTTTATTTTGACATTTGAGAAGGAGTTAAGGGCTCGTGTAGATTATATAATTGACTATAATATTCACAGAATTGCTTTGCAATTAGATCTGTTTTGCGATATTTCTGTGAATTAGAGGATCTAATAAGGGAGATAAAAGAGGCAACTTCCCTCTTTTTTTTTATTTGGGACTAGCTGAAGGACCCGGCTTCGCTCGGGTATATTTAATCAATTTCATTTAATGTTTTTGTCGTTAAAAAATATCAACACTATCTATTAGAACAGTGACATCTACAGCACCCCGCCCCCAAAATGATGACCTCCACAGCCCCCCACCCCTTAACACTGATCCCCCTTCCCCACAGTGCCCTGTCCCTTAAAATTGGACCTCCACAGCAGCCCACCCCCTTAACTTTGACCTTTACAGCAGCCTTCCCCTTTAACAGTGACTTTCACAGCATACCACGCCCTTGACAGTGACCTCCACAGGGGCCCTTCCCCTTAACAGTGGCCTTTACTGGATCGGGGGCGTGTCCTTTTGAACAGCTCACTCTAAGACAGCAGCACTGTACTGTCTGAGTGTAAGCTGCACGGAGAAAATCACCCTCCCTCCCACCTCAGCAGCTGACAGAAGGTCTTTATTGACAAAGTTAACAATACAGCATCAAGGTACTTGTACATTATCGATTACAGAATATTCATCAAAGATTCAAAACATTTATAATCCAAGTTACTTGATTCTGTGAACAAAGAAAAGAAACAAATAACAATAAAACAGTTACTGTCTGAACTATTCTTCTGACTATACTTGAATTGTAGTGACTTAGTGTATATAGGGAAATCTGTTACACCTACTGCACCATGTCCCCTCGAGCTGTTGCGAGTGCCCGTCTTAATCTCGAGGTCGAATACATTGTTTCTGTTGCGCCGCACCATATGCCCCACACTTTATCAAATTTTTGTGGCTTATTGCGGTGTTTATAAACTAATACTATGTAGGGCAGGATCTGATTTATTTGTAATTTCCACATGGTCAGGGTCGGAGTATTAGTACTATACCATCTCAGCGCTATGCACTTACGAGCCATAAACAGAGATTCCCTTAGGAATATTGTCATATATTGATCCCAATTATCATCACTCGATATACCTAACAGACAGGCCTCAGGCGAACATGACACCCGGACCGGCAGTAGTGAGGAAAGAAGATCCGTCACTTCCCTCCAGGATCCGGGCTGCAGCTCCAGATCATATGCCAGAAGTCTGCTTCCAGTTCCCCACACCTCGGGCGTGCGGTGGAGGCTGCTCTGCCCATCCTGTACATCCTAGTTGGTGTTACATATGACTGATGAATAATATAGAGTTTAATTATTTTGTTATTTATTGTGGGTGATACTTGTAAATGTGACTCCAATAAATCCGTTATAGATTCATTTGGAAGTGTGGGTATCTTTCTTTTTCATTTGACAATTACTGGTAGAGGTTTTGCACTAATCTTTGCTTGAACTAAATGTGCGTAAACTGCTGATACTAATCCTTTGGGGCCCTATGTTTTGACAACTCCTATCAGGGCCGGAGCCACGCATAAGCAAAGTACGCCACCGCGTAGAGCGCACTCTTGCTGGGGGTGCCGGCGCCGCTCTTGCCAGGTTTAGCATTAGGACCTTTTTATCCGGCCCGCAGTGCCGCCTCCTAGCTAATTTATTCAGTTCACTTGCTGCTGTGTAATTGCAGAGAAGCGCCGTAATCTCGCACATGCGCTCAGGATGTGCGGACTACTGGCAGAGGCATCGTCGAGCAAAGTGCACATGCGCCATCTTTCAGCACACCTCGCTCGACGATGCCTCTGCCAGTAGTCGACACGGGCAAAGACTACTGTATCCAGTGCGCCTGTGCGAGATTACGGCGCTTCTCTGCAATTACACAGCGGCAAGTGAAGTGAATAAATTAGCTAGGAGGCGGCGCTGGGCGGTGAGGGGATCTGTGAGGGATCTGTAGATGACACTGTTGTGGGGGATCAGTGGATGACACTGTTGTAGGGGGGGATCTGTGGATGACACTGTTGTAGGGGGGGGTCTGTGGATGACACTGTTGTAGGGGGGGTCTGTGGATGACACTGTTGTAGGGGGGGGTCTGTGGATGACACTGTTGTAGGGGGGGGTCTGTGGATGACACTGTTGTAGGGGGGGGGGGTCTGTGGATGACACTGTTGTAGGGGGGATCTGTGGATGACACTGTTGTAGGGGGGGGATCTGTGGATGACACTGTTGTAGGGGGGGATCTGTGGATGACACTGTTGTAGGGGGGGATCTGTGGATGACACTGTTGTAGGGGGGGATCTGTGGATGACACTGTTGTAGGGGGGGATCTGTGGATGACACTGTTGTAGGGGGGGATCTGTGGATGACACTGTTGTAGGGGGATCTGTGGATGACACTGTTGTAGGGGGGATCTGTGGATGAGACTGTTGTAGGGGGGGGATCAGTGGATGACACTGTTGTAGGGGGGGATCTGTGGATGACACTGTTGTAGGGGGGGATCTGTGGATGACACTGTTGTAGGGGGGGTCTGTGGATGACACTGTTGTAGGGGGGATCTGTGGATGACACTGTTGTAGGGGGGATCAGTGGATGACACTGTTGTAGGGGGGATCTGTGGATAACACTGTTGCAGGGGGGATCTGTGGATGACACTGTTGCAGGGGGGATCTGTGGATGACACTGTTGTAGGGGGGATCTGTGGATGACACTGTTGTAGGGGGGATCTGTGGATGACACTGTTGTAGGGGGGATCTGTGGATGACACTGTTGTAGGGGGGATCTGTGGATGACACTGTTGTAGGGGGGATCTGTGGATGACACTGTTGTAGGGGGGGATCAGTGGATGACACTGTTGTAGGGGGGGATCTGTGGATGACACTGTTGTAGGGGGGGATCTGTGGATGACACTGTTGTAGGGGGGATCTGTGGATGACACTGTTGTGGGGATCTGCCCTCAGCATGGTATGTAGCTGGAGGGAGAAAATGTGGCCTTACCACAATGAAGGGTACAGTCTGTATAAATAGGTGGCTGACAAAAAAGAGGCAGGTCAAAGGGCGTGGTCAATAGGCGGAGTCAAGGGGGCTAAGGATACTTGAATACTCTAGGAATTTGCTCTAGACTGCAGCCCTGACTTAAATATCATCTAAAGTTCTGACTCCCGCCGATTTCCATTTATCCGCTCCCATTACTCCCTGCACAGTTGGTATAGTCTAATGATCCCATAAAGGTATGTCAGAGACTACATCCGTAAATTTGGCTAGTGCTTTAGCTTCTCTTCAGTGACAGAAGTTGATTTTTACAATCCCTGTCAGCTGAGGAGTGGGAGGGGGCGTGGCCTAACCGAATAGGGGGCATTTCCTTTTAAACAGCTCACTCTTAGACAGCAGCACTGTACTGTCTGAGTGTAAGCTGCAGAGAGAAAGTCACCCTCCCTCCCCTGCAGCTGACAGAAGTTAGATTTTTACCTTCATTTTTTTTTTAAATCCCCGCCGGCTCAGGAGTTGGAGGGGGCGTGGCCTATCCAGATCAGGGGCGTGGATTAGCAGGACCTAAGGGTGGGCACATTGTGGCAGGGGGCGTGTCTGGGCTCCTTCCTGCAAGAGTGATGGGCACCTTACTGGCTCATTTGCATACCAAATTAACTGGATTTTCAGAGGATAAAAACATCTATTGCTGGAACAAAGGCACATCTTGAAATACGGTACTAAGTGCTATTAGGCCATGGCTTTCCTTCGATAGCGATTATCCTGGTGACAGATTTACCTTTAAAGCTCTCCTACAGCAGTGAAGATAAATAGCTGGGTTGTTATGGAAACCTGGAGTAAAACTGTGTATGTGAAGCCTGGAGGACCTGCAAGCTTCTATTGGCTGATAAGGGTCATGTGACCAAGCTTCTATTGGCTAATGCATTTTTTGAGAATATCTCAGGAACGGTACGTCCTAGAGAGCTGAGACCTGGTCTAAAACCTCCCCGATTTTCGTCATTGTAAATGCGACGGTGCGGATTCCTTTAGCGCACATACACATACACTCAGCTATATATTAGATAGTAGTATTTTTGACGCTTTATTACCGTGAGTGTAATATTTATATTGCGTGGATAAAAACAATTTCGCAGTCTGAGTGTTAAACAAGTTCCTCAGTTCTGATCTCAAGGTGTCCAAACGTGCCAGGGCTTCTGCAGCTACGTTTCTTTTATTTTGCAACTCCTAAGGTTGAGATCTGCGACAGAAGGTCTTGAATTTTTTTTCTGTCTTTGTTTTTTAACATGTGAACCTAAGGGGATAAAATGCCCTCTCATGACAGATTTGTGGGCATCCCGCAACGTTGCTTTTGAGATATCAGTGGATTCATTTAATTGGAAATATTCTTCCATAAGATCAGCTAACCTAGATGTATCAGAGCCAGCGATCAGGGTTTCAGTTAGTCTCCACCTGAACTCTATCTTCTGCATGTTTGGTATTACAATACTAACGAAAACTGGAGCATGATCAGATAGTAATATATTTCTGATTTGTGCTCAAGGGAGTGGGTTGGAAAGAAAATGTAGTCTTATCTTTGGTAGGAGCGATGAGCTACAGGAAGATAGGTGTAATCTTTCTAATTTGAATGCATTACTCTCCATGCAGTCACTAAACCTTGTGTGGCCAATGCATTTTTTATTTTACGTAGGGATGACAAAGACATTGCTGAAGACCCGGTCCAACAATTAAGGCTCGGAAACAAAGCCCCATTAAAGTCACCACCCAACATGACTATGCCTTCTGCGACACTTCCAAACTTGGCGATAACATCACTAAGCCAGTTCGCCAGCGCAGTGTTGGGAGCGTAAACATTTCCAAAAGTGGACAGTTGGGGGTCTACAGTGCCCTTGATAAAGATAAATCTACCTTCCCCGTCAACCATAGTTGAATGATGGACAACTGGGTCCTTCTGTGTATAGCAATACTAACCCCTTTTGATGCAGAGTGAGGTGATGGGCTATGACACCATTGATTGTATAGCAAATGCGACAGTTTAGGCATATGGTTGACTCGGAAGTGAGATTCCTGTATCAAAGCTACATCTACTTTCTTTTTAGGTAAAAAGTGGCAGATTTGGCTCCTTTTCGTTGGAGCGTTAACTCCTCTAACATTAAAAGTACATACCTGCAAATTGGCCATAAAGAAAATTGTGGAAGCGCGTTATTAGCTCATCTAACCCGTTTCCATTCCTGGGACGCAGTCCCTTGGGGTGGGGTAAGGGAAGACTAGGAAAGAGGTAAGGGAAAAAAACATTACAAGAGGTACAACATTCAACAAAGGATGAGAACATTGCAGACCGCCAGCAAATCAGGCTTCAGTACCACTAAAGCCTGGGAGGGCGTCTATACATGGTAGCCCAATTTCCAGAGCGAGCATTCATTTACGGGCTGAGTATATAATATTCTGGGACATAAAGTGCCGTATTTGCCAGATGTAGTAGGTGACGCCACTTGGCAAATAAAAGAAAAAAAAAGACACAAGCAGTTCCCCCTACCGCTCATATTGGCAAAGGGTGAAACAGTGACAAGGAAATTAATTCTTCTATTCAGAACCTTATAAGAGTACAGAGGGTGAAAATGTAGAAGTGGAGGGATGTAAAGAAAAAAGAGATAAGAATAGAAGAGGTACAGTATCATCTAGGGAGAATCTCGAAGGCTGACGGGTAAGGCAGTGGTACTATCCAATGTCTCTCCTATCTCGTTTGGTTGCTTGGTGGCCCGAAATCTTCTTGGATCTCTGTGGTTTGGGTGAGGCTACTTGCCAGGAGTCCAGCGTTGGTGGAGGGGGAAGCCTGGCAACATTTTGCGCAGAGCACCAATCCGGGATATCCAAATGAGAAATGTCCAAGGCCTCGTAGATCTTCTGTAAATCCACATGTGCCCGGATAACATGTTTGGGGTGTTAATCAGGAGACCGAATGGGTGAAGCCATCGATAGGTTATCTGGCGCTTCTGCAGGACATCTAGTGAAGGTTTCATCAGAGGCCTCATAGGTGACAGATCTTGGAAAATAGTGACCGCTGAGCCTTCAGTCTCTAATGCTTTGTCGGAGCGGGCTGCAGCTAGAATTTGTTCTTTTACTAAAAAAGCTAGTTAAGCGACAAATTACCTCTCTAGGAGGTTCTTGAGGTTTTGGTACTGGTCTAAGCGCTCGGTGTATTCTGTCCATCTCAAACACCTCAGGGGATTCGGTGGTAACCAGACGTGAAAAGAACTGCGCAATTGCTGATCTCAGTGCTTCGGACTAACGGTTTCCGGGATTCCTTTAAGGCCTCATGCACACGACCGGGTTTTTTTTGCGGTCCGCAAAAAACTGGTTCCGTAGTTCCGTGTCTGTTTTTTCTTCCGTGGGTCTTCCTTGATTTTTGGAGGATCCACAGACATGAAGGAAAAAGTCGTTTTGGTGTCCGCCTGGCCGTACGGAGCCAAACGGATCCGTCCTGACTTACAATGCAAGTCAATGGGGACGGATCCGTTTGACGTTGACACAGTATGGTGCAATTGCAAACGGATCTGTCCCCCATTGACTTTCAATGTAAAGTCAGGAGTCCCTATTAATATACCATAGGATCGGAGTTTTCTCCAATCCGATGGTATATTTTAACTTGAAGCGTCCCCATCACCATGGGAACGCCTCTATGTTAGAATATACCATCGGATTTGAGTTAGATCGTCAAAACTCAGATCCGACAGTATATTCTAACACAGAGGCGTTTCCATAGTGATGGGGACGTTTCAAGTTAGAATATACTAAGAACTGTGTACATGACTGCCCCCTGCTGCCTGGCAGCCCCTGATCTCTTACAGGGGGCTATGATCCGCACAATTAACCCCTCAGGTGCGGCACAGGGGTTAATTGTGCGTATCATAGCCCCCTGTAAGAGATCAGGTGCTGCCAGGCAGCAGGGGGCAGACCCCCCTCCCTCCCCTGTATTTAACTCATTGGTGGCCAGTGCGGCCCCTCCCCCCTGTATTTAACTCATTGGTGGCCAGTGCGGCCTCCCCCCTCCCTAATTAAAATCCCCCCCCCCCACCACCCATCATTGGTGGCAGCGGAGAGTTCCGATCGGAGTCCCAGTTTAATCGCTGGGGCTCCGATCGGTTACCATGGAAACCAGGACGCTACTGCAGTCCTGGCTTCCATGGTTACTTAGCAATTTTAGATGCTTTTTACTTACCTGCGATGTCTGTGACCGGCCGGGCGCACAAAAAAACAGGGGAGGGAGGGGGGCCGCACTGGCCACCAATGAGTTAAATACAGGGGAGGGAGGGGGGCCGCACTGGCCACCATTGAGTTAAATGCAGGGGGGGGGCCGCACTGGCCACCAATGAATGTAATACAGGGGAGGGAGGGGGTCTGCCCCCTGCTGCCTGGCAGCACCTGATCTCTTACAGGGGCCTATGATACGCACAATTAACCCCTGAGGTGTGGCACCTGAGGGGTTAATTGTGCGTATCATATCCCCCTGTAAGAGATCGGATGCTGCCAGGCAGCAGGGGGCAGTCACACAGTACACAGTTCGTAGTATATTCTAACTAGAAGCATCCCCATCACTATGGGAACGCCTCTGTGTTAGAATATACTGTCGGATCTGAGTTTTCACGAAGTGAAAACTCAGCTCTGAAAAAGCTTTTATGCAGACGGATCTGCGGATCCGTCTGTGTAAAAGTAGCCTACGGCCACGGATCACGGACACGGATGTCGATCTTGTGTGCATCCGTGTTTTTTTACGGTCCCATTGACTTGAATGGGTCCGTGAACCGTTGTCCTTCAAAAAAATAGGACAGGTCATATTTTTTGGACGGACAGGAAACACGGATCACGGACGCGGATGAACGGTGCATTTTCCGAGTTTTCAATGGACCCATTGAAAGTCAATGGGTCCGCAGAAAATCACGGAAAACGGAACAACGGACACGGATGCACACAACGGTCGTGTGCATGAGGCCTAAGCCTAATATTATTCCTTCTTCCTCTTTTGTCCTGGTCTTCACCAGGGTGTAAATATAGTTAAGATGAGCTTGGACGATATCTAAATTGTGGGATACATGCTCACCGAATTCGGTAGTGGTGTTTTGGGCGACTTCCAAGATCTCCACTCTGGAACCCAGTTGTCGCATGTCTTGCTTTATTTCTATGAGGTCTTGACGTATAGGTTCCAGAGCTACATTAAGCAGTTCCTTCATAAATGCTCCGGAGAGTGGTAAATCATCCGGAGAGGCTGCGTCATCTGGATCGCTGTCTCTTTCTGCACCAGAGTCTGCTTCTCCTCCCGCCATGAGGGCTGTGCGTCGAGCAAGCGCCATCTTGGTATCACCTCTCACCTCCGGTTTCTTAACAAATCTGTCCATGTAGCTTTGGCTAAATGGCATCTTTGGTCTGCCTGGAGTTTCTTTACCCTTTTCTCGTGTAAGTTTGCCCATTTTCGCCTAGATAATAGCTTTATTTCGCTCGCTCTAGCTTGGTCTGCAGCGGAGCTCCTTATGCTGCGCACATCCTGCTCGGCTGCTAGACCCACAATACATTGTAGTAAGCGGCTTGTATTATCTTTCTCTACAGGATGAATGCCACTTACTGAAGTGAGGCGACTCCTTTAATGCTAATCGCATTATGGTGCAGTTTACCATATTTTTCACTTTATAAGACGCTCCTGATGTTAAGACACACCCCAGGTTTTAGAGGAGGAAAATAAGAAAAAAAAAGTCATCAGACCTCATATCAGATCCTTGAATTAGACCCCCATAAATATCAGGACTTCACATCAGACCACCATCAGACCTCAGATCAGTTCTCAATGTAAATCAGCCTGGTAAGGAGCCCAAGGGGCTGCACTAATCGTTCTGGAGCCCAGCCATGCTCACCTGTGAAGAAGCCCAGCACCGCCTGTATCCACGAATCTCCTCCTTGCTCACGAAGTCAGATCGCCGTAATCTTGCGGTGCGCGAGCTTGCGCATGCGCAGTTCCTTCCCTGAAGCTAATACCAGCACAGAGAAGAAACACTATGCCGGCACTGCGCATGCGCAAGCTCGCGTATCACAAGATTACGGCGACCTGACTTTGTGAGCAAGGAGGAGATTTGTGGATACAGGCTGTGCTGGACTCCTTCACACGGGGGCATGGCTGGGCTCCAGAATAGTTAGTGCAGCCCCTTGGGCTACTTACCAGGCCAATTTACACATATATATATATATATATATATATATATATATATATATATATAAAATCATTTTTTACACTCAATAAAATCACTCAGATATGGAACAGGTATATTGCGGATATGCTAGCGGCGATCTAGCCGTGCATGTGCGCATCTCTATAGGGTAAAAAGAGGTAACAGAATCCCTTTAAATGGGGCTGAGCTGCGCGCCTCAGCAATGTGATCAATGATCATGACATCATATGGCCTAGGCAAAGCTGCGAGAAGGCTGCGGCGCTACTGCGAGTGCTGGTGCCTTCTCAAACAGCTGTCAGACCCCCACCAATCAGATACTGATGACCTATCCCGAGGTTAAAAATATCTTGGGAAAACCCCTTTAATGCTGCACAAGGGGGTCACATCAGATACTGAAAGCAAAGGTTCACATACTTTTACCACTCAGACATGAGATATTGTATAATTTTCCTTATTAAGTCTAATGTTTTTGACTTATTGTTTGGATATGGTTATCTTTATCTGCTTTTAAGACTTGTGTTAAAAAATCTGATGTAGTTTTAGGTCAAATTTATGCAGAAATATAAAAGAATTCTGAAGGGTTCACAAACTTTCAAGCAGCACTGTATCTGTAGGGCACTGTTATTATGTAAGTATATTATTAGGGGAGCACAGTGGGCACAATATTGGGGGTGGCAGCAGGATAACAATGTAGGGGAACCAGGAGGAGGAGGAGGATGATAGAAAAGTGAGAAACCACAGATGTCTGCGTGGCAAGCTCTACAGAGATGAAACGTGGCTGAAAGAAGTTGTCATGGCGGTCTGCTCCGAATGGAGAAGATAAGGAAAGAGAACGTCTACATCAGGAGGGGACATCAATGGATGTAAGAGGTATGTGGCGCTGTATTCTCCTGTGTGCTTGATGGTGCTAAATGTAATGTTTATCCAAATATGCGGCTGGAGGGTTAGATCAGGGTTGCCAACCAGAATTTTTCTTTTTTCTGGACAAATTATCCCAAAATCACAGACCGCCAACATTTTTTATGGACAAATTGGAAAACCATAATGAATTATAAACATTCTACGTAATACATGTCTACAGCTCAAAATATTGATAGTAACTCATTACCAGCATTTACTGTGAGCTGTAAAACGATGATAATTACCACCAAATTAATCTAATTAATAGACGCATCCAATTTTTTTTTGTGGACACAGGAAAAAAGTTGCCTATTTTTACGGACTGTTGAGAATCTTCTGGACGGTTGGCAACCCTGGGTTGGATTGAGAATACGACACATATGCATTGGAGCGTGGGCTTTTGAGACCCTAAAAACGCCCATGCCTCCTAGTGCTTTATACAGATGCACTGAAATATTTTTCTTATATATATATTTTTTTTTTATTAATTTTATTTTTTACATTGTGTCAAGCTGTAAGGATCCATATTGCATGCGGGTGGAATCACAAAGCAGACGAGTGAAAGAGGCGACAAAATTCTGCTCCTACATCACGACACGCAGAAAAAGAAGGAAAAAAAAATTGTGCTCAGCCGAGGCCGAACTGGAATGCATCGGCAGATAAGGTTAACAGAGAGCTGGCTCTTGATATAATCTTTGGAAGAATAAAGTGCAATCATCTCAAACGTTGTAAACTGGAGAGCGACCGGAGGGCGACGGCGAGAGCGCGGGCACTCACTGACACTGTGTGCTAACTGGACTTCTGTGCTGCTACGGGCCAACAATCCATTGTGTCAACCAATCTAATTACAGGAAAAGATTGTAAACTAAACATTTATAACCAAACTTGTCCAACAATTATAAAAGAAAAGTTTGTCTCGGGCCCCCTTTGGTCCCTACAGGTGAGTATCTTCTTCCATGGTGTCCGTCTCATCCTTGCTTGTCTTGTTAATTAATGTCTCCCAGCCGTCCGCCCGGTGAGAGGTGCCGCCATTAAGGCTTGTTTTCTTTTCTTGCATTTCTGATTGGCCGTCCATCGCCACGTCCAGGGTGGGATTGTCATGACAGCCGTTCTCCACGAAATGCAGCTCCTGATTGCAAAAGAGAACAGAAAATGAATCACTGAGATGAACACACTTTATATGAACTGCCCAGAGAAGTGGGGGGGAAAGGAACGTGACAACAATGACATTTTTTATTTTTTTATTTTTTTCTCCAATGTATTCACTGAAAAAAATAAACTGTCAGATGAAATGCAGAATGTAAAAGTAAATTCCCCATTAAAAGTGCCCTGTCTGACCCAGGAAGAAGTACAGCGGCGTCTTAAAAAGATTAAAATAGACAAATCGCCAGGACCAGATGGCATACACCCCCGTATCCTAAGAGAATTAAGTAATGTCATGGACTCTCTACTGACGGAGTGTTCCACAGGATTGGCGCATAGCAGATGTGGTGCCAATATTCAAAAAGGGTCCAAAAACAGAGCCCGGAAACTATAGGCCGGTAAGTTCAACATCTGTCGTGGGTAAACTGTTAGAATCTCTAAGAAAACCTTCAATCTTGGAGTACCTCAATGAAAATAAGCAAATAACGCCATATCAGCATGGCTTCATGAGGGATCGGTCATGTCAAACTAATTTATTCAGTTTCTATGAGGAGGTAAGTTCTAGACTTGACAGCGGCGAATCAATGGATGTCGTGTATCTGGACTTCTCCAAAGCATTTGACACTGTACCACATAAAAGGTTAGTATATAAGATGAGAATGGTTGGACTGGGAGAAAACGTCTGTAAGTGGGTAAGTAACTGGCTGAGTGATGGAAAACAGAGGGTGGTTATTAACGGTACACACTCAGATTGGGTCACTGTTAGGGATGAGCGAACTCGAACTGTATAGTTCGGGTTCGTACCGAATTTTGGGGTGTCCGTGACACGGACCCGAACCCGGACATTTTCGTAAAAGTCCGGGTTCGGGTTCGGTGTTCGTCGCTTTCTTGGCGCTTTTGTGACGCTTTCTTGGCGCTTTTTGAAAGGCTGCAAAGCAGCCAATCAACAAGCGTCATACTACTTGCCCCAAGAGGCCGTCACAGCCATGCCTACTATTGGCATGGCTGTGATTGGCCAGAGCACCATGTGACCCAGCCTCTATTTAAGCTGGAGTCACATAGCGCCGCCCGTCACTCTGCTCTGATTAGCGTAGGGAGAGGTTGCGGATGCGACAGTAGGGCGAGATTAGGCAGATTAACTCCTCCAAAGGACTTCACTTGATTAATCGATCGATCTGCAGCTGTGCATCATTAAGCTGCTGAAATTCAAATGCTCACTCACTGTTTTTAGGCTGCACAGACCGTTTGTCAGTCACTTTTTTCTGGGGTGATCGGCGGCCATTTTGTGTCTTGTGCGGTGCTGCGACCAAGTGCATCCAAGCTGCGACCAAGTGCATTTAACCCTCAATGGTGTGGTTGTTTTTTGGCTAAAGCCTACATCAGGGTGAAGCTGTCACACCAAGTGCATTTAACCAGCAATAGTCTGTTCATTTTTTGGCCATATACTAAATCAGGGGCAAGCTGCGCCTGTCACCAAGTGCATTTAACCCTCAATGGTGTGGTTGTTTTTTGGCTAAAGCCTACATCAGGGTGAAGCTGTCACACCAAGTGCATTTAACCAGCAATAGTCTGTTCATTTTTTGGCCATATACTAAATCAGGGGCAAGCTGCGCCTGTCACCAAGTGCATTTAACCCTCAATGGTGTGGTTGTTTTTTGGCTAAAGCCTACATCAGGGTGAAGCTGTCACACCAAGTGCATTTAACCAGCAATAGTCTGTTTATTTTTTGGCCATATACTACATCAGGGGCAAGCTGCGCCCGTCACCAAGTGCATTTAACCCTCAGTAGTGTGGTTGGTCAAGCTGTGACACCAAGTGCATTTAACCAGCAATAGTCTGTTCATTTTTTGGCCATATACTAAATCAGGGGCCAGCTGCGCCCGTCACCAAGTGCATTTAACCAGCAATAGTGTGGTTATTTTTTGGCCATATCCCAGTCTAATTCTGTCACTAAATCCATACCGGTCACCCAGCGCCTAAATACTAGGCCTCAAATTTATATCCTGCTAAATCTCTCGTTACCGCTGTACTGTTGTGGCTGGGAAAGTTATTTAGTGTCCGTCAAAGCACATTTTTTGTTCTGGGTTGAAGTACAATTCCCAATTTAGCAATTTCATAATTTAGTGGTTCCTGCTATATCAGAGCTATTTGAAATCTATCCCTAAAAGGGTATATAATATTCAAGGTGCACATTGGGTCATTCAGAATAACTTCACACACACACGCTACTGTGCATTTCCAAGTCTAATTCTGTTAGTAAATCCATACCGGTCACCCAGCGCCTAAATACTAGGCCTCAAATTTATATCCCGCTGAATTTGAATACAATACATTGGGCCAAATAATATTTTTGTTGTTGTGGTGAACCATAACAATGAGAAAAACATCTAGTAAGGGACGCGGACGTGGACATGGTCGTGGTGGTGTTAGTGGACCCTCTGGTGCTGGGAGAGGACGTGGCCGTTCTGCCACATCCACACGTCCTAGTGTACCAACTACCTCAGGTCCCAGTAGCCGCCAGAATTTACAGCGATATATGGTGGGGCCCAATGCCGTTCTAAGGATGGTAAGGCCTGACCAGGTACAGGCATTAGTCAATTGGGTGGCCGACAGTGGATCCAGCACGTTCACATTATCTCCCACCCAGTCTTCTGCAGAAAGCGCACAGATGGCGCCTGAAAACCAACCCCATCAGTCTGTCACATCACCCCCATGCATACCAGGGAAACTGTCTCAGCCTCAAGTTATGCAGCAGTCTCTTATGCTGTTTGAAGACTCCGCTGGCAGGGTTTCCCAAGGGCATCCACCTAGCCCTTCCCCAGCGGTGGAAGACATAGAATGCACTGACGCACAACCACTTATGTTTCCTGATGATGAGGACATGGGAATACCACCTCAGCATGTCTCTGATGATGACGAAACACAGGTGCCAACTGCTGCGTCTTTCTGCAGTGTGCAGACTGAACAGGAGGTCAGGGATCAAGACTGGGTGGAAGACGATGCAGGGGATGATGAGGTCTTAGACCCCACATGGAATGAAGGTCGTGCCACTGACTTTCACAGTTCGGAGGAAGAGGCAGTGGTGAGACCGAGCCAACAGCGTAGCAAAAGAGGGAGCAGTGGGCGAAAGCAGAACACCCGCCGCCAAGAGACTCCGCCTGCTACTGCCCGCCGCCATCTGGGACCGAGCACCCCAAAGGCAGCTTCAAGGAGTTCCCTGGCATGGCACTTCTTCAAACAATGTGCTGACGACAAGACCCGAGTGGTTTGCACGCTGTGCCATCAGAGCCTTAAGCGAGGCATTAACGTTCTGAACCTGAGCACAACCTGCATGACCAGGCACCTGCATGCAAAGCATGAACTGCAGTGGAGTAAACACCTTAAAACCAAGGAAGTCACTCAGGCTCCCCCTGCTACCTCTTCTGCTGCTGCCGCCTCGGCCTATTCTGCTGCTGCCGCCTCGGCCTCTTCCTCCGCCTCTGGAGGAACGTTGGCACCTGCCGCCCAGCAAACAGGGGATGTACCACCAACACCACCACCACCACCTCCGTCACCAAGCGTCTCAACCATGTCACACGCCAGCGTTCAGCTCTCCATCTCACAAACATTTGAGAGAAAGCGTAAATTCCCACCTAGCCACCCTCGATCCCTGGCCCTGAATGCCAGCATTTCTAAACTACTGGCCTATGAAATGCTGTCATTCAGGCTGGTGGACACAGACAGCTTCAAACAGCTCATGTCGCTTGCTGTCCCACAGTATGTTGTTCCCAGCCGCCACTACTTCTCCAAGAGAGCCGTGCCTTCCCTGCACAACCAAGTATCCGATAAAATCAAGTGTGCACTGCGCAACGCCATCTGTGGCAAGGTCCACCTAACCACAGATACGTGGACCAGTAAGCACGGCCAGGGACGCTATATCTCCCTAACTGCACACTGGGTAAATGTAGTGGCAGCTGGGCCCCAGGCGGAGAGCTGTTTGGCGCACGTCCTTCCGCCGCCAAGGATCGCAGGGCAACATTCTTTGCCTCCTGTTGCCGCCTCCTCCTTCTCGGCTTCCTCCTCCTCTTCTTCCACCTGCTCATCCAGTCAGCCACACACCTTCACCACCAACTTCAGCACAGCCCGGGGTAAACGTCAGCAGGCCATTCTGAAACTCATATGTTTGGGGGACAGGCCCCACACCGCACAGGAGTTGTGGCGGGGTATAGAACAACAGACCGACGAGTGGTTGCTGCCGGTGAGCCTCAAGCCCGGCCTGGTGGTGTGCGATAATGGGCGAAATCTCGTTGCAGCTCTGGGACTAGCCAATTTGACGCACATCCCTTGCTTGGCGCATGTGCTGAATTTGGTGGTGCAGAAGTTCATTCACAACTACCCCGACATGTCAGAGCTGCTGCATAAAGTGCGGGCCGTCTGTTCGCGCTTCCGGCGTTCACATCCTGCTGCTGCTCGCCTGTCTGCGCTACAGCGTAACTTCGGCCTTCCCGCTCACCGCCTCATATGCGACGTGCCCACCAGGTGGAACTCCACCTTGCACATGCTGGACAGACTGTGCGAGCAGCAGCAGGCCATAGTGGAGTTTCAGCTGCAGCACGCACGGGTCAGTCGCACTACAGAACAGCACCACTTCACCACCAATGACTGGGCCTCCATGCGAGACCTGTGTGCCCTGTTGCGCTGTTTCGAGTACTCCACCAACATGGCCAGTGGCGATGACGCCGTTATCAGCGTTACAATACCACTTCTATGTCTCCTTGAGAAAACACTTAGGGCGGTGATGCAAGAGGAGGTGGCCCAGGAGGAGGAGGAGGAGGAGGAAGAGGGGTCATTTTTAGCACTTTCAGGCCAGTCTCTTCGAAGTGACTCAGAGGGAGGTTTTTGGCAACAGCAGAGGCCAGGTACAAATGTGGCCAGACAGGGCCCACTACTGGAGGACGAGGAGGACGAGGATGAGGAGGAGGTGGAGGAGGATGAGGATGAAGCATGGTCACAGCGGGGTGGCACCCAACGCAGCTCGGGTCCATCACTGGTGCGTGGCTGGGGGGAAAGGCAGGACGATGACGATACGCCTCCCACAGAGGACAGCTTGTCCTTACCCCTGGGCAGCCTGGCACACATGAGCGACTACATGCTGCAGTGCCTGCGCAACGACAGCAGAGTTGCCCACATTTTAACCTGTGCGGACTACTGGGTTGCCACCCTGCTGGATCCACGCTACAAAGACAATGTGCCCACCTTACTTCCTGCACTGGAGCGTGATAGGAAGATGCGCGAGTACAAGCGCACGTTGGTAGACGCGCTACTGAGAGCATTCCCAAATGTCACAGGGGAACAAGTGGAAGCCCAAGGCCAAGGCAGAGGAGGAGCAAGAGGTCGCCAAGGCAGCTGTGTCAATGCCAGCTCCTTTGAGGGCAGGGTTAGCATGGCAGAGATGTGGAAAACTTTTGTCAACACGCCACAGCTAACTGCACCACCACCCCTCCACGTACTGACTGATGGTTCGGCCCCATTCAACTTCTGGGTCTCTAAATTGTCCACGTGGCCAGAGCTAGCCTTTTATGCCTTGGAGGTGCTGGCCTGCCCGGCGGCCAGCGTTTTGTCTGAACGTGTATTCAGCACGGCAGGGGGCGTCATTACAGACAAACGCAGCCGCCTGTCTACAGCCAATGTGGACAAGCTGACGTTCATAAAAATGAACCAGGCATGGATCCCACAGGACCTGTCCGTCCCTTGTCCAGATTAGACATTAACTACCTCCCCTTAACCATATATTATTGGACTCCAGGGCACTTCCTCATTCAATCCTATTTTTATTTTCATTTTACAATTATATTGCGAGGCTACCCAAAGTTGAATGAACCTCTCCTGTGTCTGGGTACCGGGGCCTAAATATATGCCAATGGACTGTTCCAATGTTGGGTGACGTGAAGCCTGATTCTCTGCTATGACATGCAGACTAATTCTCTGCTGACATGAAGCCAGATTGTCTGTTACGGGACCTCTCTCCTCTGCCTGTGTGCTGGGCCTAAATATATGCCAATGGACTGTTGCAGTGGTGGCTGACGTGAAGCCTCATTCTCTGCTATGACATGCAGACTGATTCTCTGCTGACATGAAGACAGATCCTCTGTTACGGGACCTCTCTCCTCTGCCTGGGTGCTGGGCCTAAATATATGCCAATGGACTGTTGCAGTGGTGGCTGACGTGAAGCCTCATTCTCTGCTATGACATGCAGACTGATTCTCTGCTGACATGAAGCCAGATTCTCTGTTACGGGACCTCTCTCCTCTGCCTGTGTGCTAGGCCTAAATATATGCCAATGGACTGTTGCAGTGGTGGCTGACGTGAAGCCTCATTCTCTGCTATGACATGCAGACTGATTCTCTGCTGACATGAAGCCAGATTCTCTGTTACGGGACCTCTCTCCTCTGCCTGTGTGCTAGGCCTAAATATATGCCAATGGACTGTTGCAGTGGTGGCTGACGTGAAGCCTCATTCTCTGCTATGACATGCAGACTGATTCTCTGCTGACATGAAGCCAGATTCTCTGTTACGGGACCTCTCTCCTCTGCCTGTGTGTGTGCTGGGCCTAAATATATGCCAATGGACTGTTGCAGTGGTGGCTGACGTGAAGCCTCATTCTCTGCTATGACATGCAGACTGATTCTCTGCTGACATGAAGCCAGATTCTCTGTTACGGGACCTCTCTCCTCTGCCTGTGTGTGTGCTGGGCCTAAATATATGCCAATGGACTGTTGCAGTGGTGGCTGACGTGAAGCCTGATTCTCTGCTATGACATGCAGACTGATTCTCTGCTGACATGAAGACAGATTCTCTGTTACGGGACCTCCCTCCTCTGCCTGGGTGTGCGCTGGGCCTAAATATATGCCAATGGACTGTTGCAGTGGTGGCTGACGTGAAGCCTGATTCTCTGCTATGACATGCAGACTAATTCTCTGCTGACATGAAGCCAGATTCTCTGTTACGAGACCTCCCTCCTCTGCCTGGGTGCTGGGCCTAAATATATGCCAATGGACTGTTGCACTGGTGGCTGACGTGAAGCCTGATTCTCTGCTATGACATGCAGACTAATTCTCTGCTGACATGAAGCCAGATTCTCTGTTACGAGACCTCCCTCCTCTGCCTGGGTGCTGGGCCTAAATATATGCCAATGGACTGTTGCACTGGTGGCTGACGTGAAGCCTCATTCTCTGCTATGACATGCAGACTGATTCTCTGCTGACATGAAGACAGATTCTCTGTTACGGGACCTCCCTCCTCTGCCTGGGTGCTGGGCCTAAATATATGCCAATGGACTGTTGCAGTGGTGGCTGACGTGAAGCCTCATTCTCTGCTATGACATGCAGACTAATTCTCTGCTGACATGAAGCCAGATTGTCTGTTACGGGACCTCTCTCCTCTGCCTGGGTGCTGGGCCTAAATTTATGAAAATGGACTCTTACAGTGGTGGGTGACGTGAAGCCAGATTCTCTGCTATGGGACCTCTCTCCAATTGATTTTGGTTAATTTTTATTTATTTAATTTTTATTTTAATTCATTTCCCTATCCACATTTGTTTGCAGGGGATTTACCTACATGTTGCTGCCTTTTGCAGCCCTCTAGCTCTTTCCTGGGCTGTTTTACAGCCTTTTTAGTGCCGAAAAGTTCGGGTCCCCATTGACTTCAATGGGGTTCGGGTTCGGGACGAAGTTCGGGTCGGGTTCGGATCCCGAACCCGAACATTTCCGGGATGTTCGGCCGAACTTCTCGAACCCGAACATCCAGGTGTTCGCTCAACTCTAGTCACTGTCACTAGTGGGGTACCTCAGGGGTCAGTACTGGAGGGGTCACTGTCACTAGTGGGGTACCTCAGGGGTCAGTACTGGGCCCTATTCTCTGCAATATATTTATTAATGATCTTGTAGAAGGTTTGCACAGTAAAATATACGATTTTGCAGCTGACACTAAACTTTGTAAAGTGATTGACACGGAAGAGGACAGTATACTGTGTGTGTGTGTGTGTGTGTGTGTATATATATATATATATATATATATATATATATATATACTACAGAGGACAGTATACTGTATCTATACTACAGGGGGCAGTATACTGTATATATACTACAGAGGACAGTATACTGTATATATAATACAGAGGACAGTATACTGCTACAGATGGATCTGGATAGATTGGAGGCTTGGGCAGAGAAGTGGCAGATGAGGTTTAACACTGACAAATGTAAGGTTATGCACATGGGAAGGAATAATGCAAGTCACCCGTACATACTAAATGCTAAAACACTCGGTAACACTGACATGGAGAAGGACCTAGGAATTTTAGTGAACAACAAACTAAGCTGTAGAAACCAGTGTCAGGCAGCTGCTGCCAAGGCCAATAAGATAATGGGTTGCATCAAAAGGGGCATAGATGGCGGTGATGAGAACATAGTCACTAGTCAGACCACACATAGAGGACTGTGTACAGATCTGGGCTCCTGTGCACAAGGCAGATATAGCAGAGCTGGAGAGGGGTTCAGAGGAGGACAACTAAAGCAATAACTGGAATGGGGGTTATTCAAAATTAGGGTTATTCACTTTAGAAAAAAGACGACTGAGGGGAGATCTAATTACTATGTATAAATATATCAGGGGTCAGTACAGAGATCACTCCCATCATCTATTTGTCCCCAGGACTGTGACACTGACGAGGGGACATCCTCTGCGTCTGGAGGAAAGAAGGTTTGTACACAAACATAGAAGAGGATTCTTTACGGTAAGAGCGGTGAGACTATGGACTCTTTACTGTAAGAGCGGTGAGACTATGGACTCTTTACGGTAAGAGCAGTGAGACTATGGAGCTCTCTGCCGGAGGAGGTGGTGATGGGGAGTACAATAAAGGAATTCAGGAAGTGCCTGGATGTATTTCTGGAGCGTAATAATATTACAGGCTATAGCTACTAGAGAGGGGTCGGGGATCCAGGGAGTTATTCTGATGCCTGATTGGAGTCGGGGGAGGAATTTTTTTCCCCTTAAGTGGGCAAAATTGGCTTCTATCTCAGTTTTTTTTTTTGCCTTCCTCTGGATCAACTGGCAGCACAACAGGCCGAACTGGATGGACAAATGTCTTTTTTTACGGCCTTATAAACTACCGTATGTTACTATGTTAACTTCTCGGAGAATATTTCTGGCCCGCTAACATAGTTGCCAGTTCTGCTAATAGACTCACAAACAAATCACCTGTTACTGCATCAGAATTAAAGGGAATAAGTCACAATCAAGTCAAATATGGTGATACATCCATAGAGCGCCTGCAGACTCCAGGTCAGTAATTTGTATGTCGATACCCGCCCCATCATCCCGCTGTTCACTCGCAAGCCAGCTGTGGGATGCATAGAGTGGACTTCTCCAGGAGTCCCTGCCATTATGTGCGCATGCACAGGAATCCTCTCAGTGCATTCTATGGCTGGATTGTGCTCATAAAGCAGTACAACGAGGGTAGCAAGAAATTATCGATCTGGAATCATTGCCAGGTGTTCTATACATATATTACTATACTTATTAGGGCTTAAACAAGGTAACAGATTACCTTTTAACGACTATAATACTGCTCTAGTACAAGAATATAACTACTATAATACTGCTCCTATGTACAAGAATATAACTACTATAATACTGCTCCTATGTACAAGAATATAACTACTATAATACTACTCCTATGTACAAGAATATAACTACTATAATACTGCTCCTATGTACAAGAATATAACTACTATAATACTGCCTCCTACGTACAAGAATATAACTACTATAATACTGCTCTAGTACAAGAATATAACTACTATAATACTGCTCCTATGTACAAGAATATAACTACTATAATACTGCTCCTATGTACAAGAATATAACTACTATAATACTGCCTCCTATGTACAAGAATATAACTACTATAATACTGCTCCTATGTACAAGAATATAACTACTATAATACTGCTCCTATGTACAAGAATATAACTACTATAATACTGCTCCTATGTACAAGAATATAACTACTATAATACTGCTCCTATGTACAAGAATATAACTACTATAATACTGCTCCTATGTACAAGAATATAACTACTATAATACTGCTCCTATGTACAAGAATATAACTACTATAATACTGCTCCTATGTACAGGAATATAACTACTATAATACTGCTCCTATGTACAAGAATATACCTACTATAATACTGCCCCCTATGTGCAGGAATATAATTACTGTAATACTGCTGTCATGTACAAGAATATATCTACTATTATACTGCTCATATGTACGAGAATACAAGCGCTATAATACTAACCCTTTATTACACTTGTACGAATTTTCTGATATAAGTAATCATTGTGATATAATGTTCTGTGAGTCACTCACCATATTTTTCAGTTTCGGTAGTCGCCTCTGCCAGCATATGTAAATGATTCCCGCAATGATGATCATTACACAGATGGAGCCAATAATGACCAAAACAATGAAGAGTTTTCCGTAATCGCTGCGGGGAGGGCTGGCCCGGGACTGACAGCTGACGGTGCTGGAGTAGCTCTCTATCCCAATCTGTGGGGACGTGATCAAAGGATTGATATTTTCGAAATTCCATGGATTTTCTACCATTTGTGATTTGCCTCCTTAGATCTACTCAATCTAATCTTGTTTTTAGGTGGGGGCGCTGTTGCATTATTGTTTAGGCAAAATATTTGCTTTAGGCCGAGGTTTAAACTAGTACTACACAAAACAAAATAAAGATGCCGCATATAACATATGATTCTGTTCATAATGCTACTAATAAACAATAATCTATAATACAGCATCAGTATTCATCTTTTTTTTTATCAATGGTTTTCAGACACAGGCTCATTTTTATGTGGTTTCCTTTTTTGTGGTGACTTGTGTATAAATCCATATACAGTGAGCTCCCCCTAGTGGTGGCTTCAGGCAGCCAGACTTTTAGTATATGACTAGGTATAAATCCATATACAGTGAGCACCCCCTAGTGGTGACTGCAGGCAACCAGACTTTTATCATATGACTATAAATCCATATACAGTGAGCACCCCCTAGTGGTGACTGCAGGCAACCATACTTTTATCCTAAAGCTATGTATAAATCCATATACAGTGAGCTCCCCCTAGTGGTGACTGCTGGAAGCCAGATTTTTATCATATGGCAATGTATATAGATCCATATACAGTGGTCGCCCTCCAGTGGTGACTGCAGGCAGCCTGACTTTTAACTTTTGACTCTATGTCTATGCTGTGGATCAGAAACAAGTGAACTCTGAGCACTATAAAGATTTATGATCAAATTAATCTTTAGATAAAAATAAGAAATATAATGGGTACAAACTCTGTATATAGGACTAACCTCTGCCAGACTCCTCTTTATGTCTCCAAGTGCCGTGAAGACGTCTTTTACAGGGACCACACCTTTAGAGAGCAGACAACTTTGTTAGCCGGAGGCAGTTTTTGATTCATGTAACAGTTTTCCCCCAGTCGTGTAATGACCTAATACTACTCACAGCTGATGGTTTGTTACAGTTGTATTGAGTCTCGACAAGCCCCAGGCTGGCACAGTTTACCTGCACTGATACATTGTATCAAAATAGGAGAGAGTTTTGTGCTGCTGACAAAATATGTCAAGATTTGATGCAATTGCAACAAACCCTCAGCTGTGAGAAGTATTAGGACTTTACCAGTTTGCAGCCTGGTTCAGTTCACTGCCTGCAAGCAGAGATCTTGATAGTTGTGATAGACCTATAAATTGCAAAGTTGCGGACATGGAGACATGTAGGAGGGCACCCAGCACGTGACAGGACTTTTCCTACACATGGTATTCACAGACCCTTGCTTTGGCGGCTTTATACTCACGCTCCTCGTCTGTTATTGTCATTAGCAGATGGTTATCGTTCTCGTTGGGTTTGCTCAGGAAGATCACCCAGTCCCTCTGAGGCGGGTCCGTTTTCCATGCCAACGCCCCCTCCAGCAGCGACAGCAGATGCTGCCCCCTCTGCCATCGGAACTCTTCCTACGAGGAGCAATAGTGCAGTCAGATGGCGGCATTTGTACCTCAATCCTCGGTTAATGCTTATCAAATCCTCAAGATAATACTAAGAAAACCACAATGGACATGGAGTGGGGAAAGACCGAGGCCGGATGCGTTACCCAACATCTGCCTAAAGGGCTGGGTCATGGGTAAACAAAATGGCCTCCTTAGGGTACATGCTGCATGTGATAACCCGTTCCTGGAGTATAGCGCCCATATGGCCCATATTCTAGAGAGAAGAAGCTAAAGGTGAACTCCCCCTTTAAAGCTGATCGCCTAGGTCGCACCCCTAGTAAAAAGCTGCTTTGGCTGCGGCAGCCATGGGCAGCCTGGCATTCAGATAAATGTCCATCCTTCTAAAATAAGGACGGCTTGAGTCCTCTTGAATTGGAGGCCCTCGTATGGGGCGGCTCTCCGTTTTGGCTCATAGAAGGGGACGCTCCCCGCTATGTCTATATGCCCCAGAAGGGCATATGGACAGGGGTAGTTTTCATGAGACCACCTCTATTACTGAAAGTACCACCAGCCCTTCCAGGATTGGGATTGCCATATCTAAGCACCTCAATGCCAGCAGTGTCCCGATTGGTGTAAAGCTGCCGCCATCACCTCAGAGACCAGCGTAAATGTCATCTATGGAGGGATCAATGAGACTCTGGGTTTGGCAGATGCCAGGACACCACTTTGTGCCCCCGCCCAGACCCAAAATGGCCACAGTAGAGACTGATGGAGGAGGAAGGGTGGTCTACAACTGTTCTTCATGTTTAATAGACTGGCCCTGTTCATCAACACCATATTGATAGGGATGGAGGGGGGTCACATACTTCTGTAAAACCAAGGAATGTGGACAACGTGAAAATGTCGTAGATTCATTATCACTACGTGAAGGCTCAAGTGAGGTCTGGAAGTATTCCCGTACCCAGCAACGCTTTGTGGTCATGAAAGGGTCAATGCCTTACGAAAAAGGTCACCGAGCACGTCTACATTCCTCCCTCCCGCCAGGCAGGCTGTCTAATCCCAGCTGCTGTTGCCATAGTAACGCGGAAACCCTGGAGATGGTTAATAAAGACAGTCGACGGTTGTCATGGCGACGACTAAATCTCAGGGCAGGCTCCGGCCTGCGCTTCCAACAACACAAATTGGAGGCAGAATCTGTCACAAAAATCCAGTCCCCAGCCAGCACAGCTATGGAGGCGACGGATCGCTACACGTCCGTCTGTGTCGTGCGATTATAACTCTGAGGTAAATGCAGCCTCATAGCGCCCAGCAGACAGACGGGCACCAACATGGACACTTGCCCCGACCCCTTCTTTCCATTGTAGTTGGGGTCAGAAGCCATTTTAAGCAACTATGACACTCGGTCACCCTGTCTTTGTAGAAATGCACCGCACCTGCCAGAAACAGGCAAGACCCTAGTGTCCTGTGGATGTCACAGCACGCTGAGAGTTGTAGTCCTGAAAAAGCTAGAAATCTGCAGGCTGGAGGTCCCTTCCCTAAAATGTCTGCTTCCGAAAATCATATTGGGTGGGGCATACGGTAAAAGGGGCGTGGTGGGACAGTCACATTAGTAAAGGGGTTGGGGTTTATTGTAAAAGAGGCACTGTGGGTCCAAAGGGGCGTGGCAGCTCGTGCCGCTACCCTCCAGGATCGCCATTACGAGAAGTTAGCGAGTCCTATACGTTAAAAATTTGATTAGGACACCATTTTGTGGGGATCTGCTGATTTTGGGAGCACTCTACAGAGCCCCCCATACAAGGCAGGCACTAGGACCAATTCAGCTCCATCCGACCAATCTCACGATGGCGGCCATTATACCGCCACACAGGCGGACAACCCGACGGGTACTTACGCAGTCAATATCATCGGACATGTTCAGTATAACGTAGTTTTTTCCAGCCAAACTGATCCAATCCTTGCAGATGACCTGGAAATACACAGAGTATAGGTAATACATACTGGAGATAGGATGACGTAGGGACTGGCCCTTTAACGTGGGTTGTTAGTGGTATTGCAGTTCGGTCCCATTCCTATCAGTGGAGCTGAGCTGCTGTTTCTAGTAGACCGCAGCCATGTTTTTCTAACCACCCCTATTGAAGGAGCCGATAGCCCACCCACACATTGGCTACGATGGCAATTTTATGAAATTATCACTGATTTGGGAAATAATCCTACATAGGAATTAAACCCAGCTGCAAGCCTCACTGGTGGACCTCAGACGAGCATCTGAGATCTATAGAAGACCTGAAGATGACACCAGACTATACATTCAGGTTTTACGACCATCTCAGGACATCTGCACTCACTGCATCCCCCCTCAGTGATTCCAGGGCTCAAGACACATAAGCAAAGTAGGACTGTATTTTCTAATACCTGATGTGACGCCATTGATATCTCACTGGGGACCGCTGCATTGGTCGGATATTCATCTCGTTGGGTGGAGAAGCTTATCTTTCCTTCTTCACTGGTGACAGGCAATGACTGAGTAGATAGGCTTTCATCTTCATGATATCCAGGTCCTGCTAGGGAATGTACTGCAGGAAGGCCCCATGAATCTGCTGGAGGTGCAGGCCTAGAGTCTGATTCTGGATCGTGGTTGACGTGGTGGTTCTTGGACCATGAATGCTTCCTGTTCTTTCTGGGAGTCTTGGTCGTGGTGTGAACAGGAGAAGTGGCTTCCAGTGAAAGTGTCCTCTCCTCAATATTTAGTAATGGCTCTGTCCTGTCAATCTGTGCTGTCGTCTGGATTGTTTGTTCCTCTTCTGGGACCTTGGTGTTTGGAGATGCCAGTTTGGAGGTCTCCTCGATATCTGCGGACCTTAACAGCGTAGCTGTTTCTACTACATGAGGTGAAGGGCTGCTGTCTGTAGTGACTTCTTGGTGGACACCATAGATTTTTGTGGTATTTGATTCATCTGTGAAAGAAAATATCATGTTATCTTCTCTAATGGTTTTTATTCTAACTACTCCAGATACATTCTAGAAGCATGATAAGCTGTCCGTACATATCATAGCTGTTGTGTCATTTGTCTCGCCTATACACATGCATGCTTGATTCAGCTGAGTGTTCAGTGGTTATAGGGCTATAACACATCTCTGGCAGAAGCTTATCTCTCACAGGAACAAAGGATCGGGCATGTAGAAACACCACACACTTGACCCTTCATTTTGCAACAGAGAGAGACAAACTTATTACAGGTATGATGGTGATGACCATTTGTAAACAGGGATTCTGGTATACTCCAGAGCTGCACTCACTATTTTGCTGGTGGAGTCACTGTGTACATATATTACATTACTTATCCTATACTGATCCTGAGTTACATCCTTTATTATACTCCAGAGCTGCACTTACTATTCTGCTGATGGAGTGAGTGTAGATCTGTACTTATCCTGAGTTACATCCTGTATTATACTCCAGAGCTGCACTCACTATTCTGCTGGTGTAGCCACTGTGTACATACATTACTTATCCTGTACTGATCCTGAGTTACATCCTGTATTATACTCCAGAGCTGCACTCACTATTCTGCTGGTGCAGTCACTATGTACATACATTACTTATCCTGTACTGATCCTTAGTTACATCCTGTATTATACTCCAGAGCTGCACTCACTATTCTGCTGGTGCAGTCACTGTGTAGATACATTACTTATCCTGTACTGATCCTGAGTTACATCCTGTATTATACTCCAGAGCTGCACTCACTATTCTACTGGTGGAATCACTGTGTACATACATTACTTATCCTGTACTGATCCTGAGTTACATCCTGTATTATACTCCAGAGCTGCACTCACTATTCTGCTTGTGGAGTCACTGTGTACATACATTACTTATCCTGTATTATACTCCAGAGCTGCACTCACTATTCTGCTTGTGGAGTCACTGTGTACATACATTACTTATCCTGTATTATACTCCAGAGCTGCACTCGCTATTCTGCTGGTGCAGTCAATGTGTACATACATTACATTACTTATCCTGTACTGATCCTGAGTTACATCCTGTATTATACTCCAGAGCTGCACTCACTATTCTGCTGGTGCAGTCACTGTGTACATACATTACTTATCCTGTACGGATCCTGAGTTACATCCTGTATTATACTCCAGAGCAGCACTCACTATTCTGCTGGTGCAGTCACTGTGTACATACATTACTTATCCTGTACTGATCCCGAGTTACATCCTGTATTATACTCCAGAGCTGCACTCGCTATTCTGCTGGTGCAGTCAATGTGTACATACATTACATTACTTATCCTGTACTGATCCTGAGTTACATCCTGTATTATACTCCAGAGCTGCACTCACTAGTCTGCTGGTGCAGTCACTGTGTACATACATTACTTATCCTGTACTGATCCCGAGTTACATCCTGTATTATACTCCAGAGCTGCACTCACTATTCTGCTGTAGGTATGTACACAGTGACTCTACTAGCAGAGCTCTATGTGTGACCACTTTTCCATCAGGAACAGGAATGATGGGGATCTCAGTTGTCTGACACATTACATGGGGGATCTTTATGGATATTATGAGGGGTCGCGCCCACCTGTCTGATCTCTGCTGTTATCGTCGCTGCTCCCATTTGATTTCTTTGCTTCATCGTCCCAGAAATATTTTGGTGACTGAAAGATGGTGATTTCTTCTGTCTCTTGGCTGGAAAAGCCGGACCCCTGCGGTGCATTCAGGAGGGGCTGCTGAAAGTCAGGATCGGGGAAGCCGTCAGTGCCGTGCTCGATGGAGTCCACGCTCTCCAAGTTGGACAATGTTGAGACGTCCAGTAGAGATGTGGAGGAGAGTCCTTCCGAATGTGGGTCCTCACTGTTGACTAAGAGGAAGCAGGAGAACCCTGCGGAGAAGGAGCAAGCGATAATGCACAGCAGTACAACAACCATTTATTGCTGGATTACGACCCCCAGCAAGCTGCGAAACAGACTGATCCCATTGGGAGCCCGAAATGTGTCAGTCTTGTGAAGAATTCTGATGCCATATTTATAGCAAAATGGAAAGGGGTTCCATCCGCCAGGAGCACCCCAGTCCTGAGGCTGCAGTACTGGTTAATGCTGCACACTAGCGCTACAGCTGCATTCACTTGAATGGGGCCACGCTGCAGTTTGTAGCTGGAAAGTCAGGGAAGGGGCTGCAGCACTCCAGGAGTTCTCATTTCCATAGTCATCTGTATCGCCGTCCTCAGGACAGCGATACAGATGGAAGACTGTGGCGGGGCAGGGGAGGGAGAGGCGTGTCCCTTCCCTGTTCCTCTGATAGGCTGCAGGCACTAGGCCGGCAGCCTATTAGAGGCCGGTGCAGGCGGCGCAATGACGTCATCGCGCGCCTGAGCCGTACAGCGCGGGACACAGGTCGGAAGAGGCCTGCATCACATTGCTGACACTGAGGTAAGTATAAGTGTTTATTTTTTTTATATGGGACAATACTTGTCGCACATGATTGGGGGGCATGGAGAGGCACTTCTAACTGGCACATGATTGGGGGGGCATGGAGAGGCACTTCTTACTGTCACATGATTGGGGGGGCATGGAGAGGCACTTCTTACTGTCACATGATTGGGGGGCATCTATAGGGGCACATTATTGGGGGGAATCTATGGGGGCACTTACTGGCACATTATTGGGGGCATCTATGGGGGCACTTACTGGCACATTATTGGGGGGCTTCTATGGGTGCACTTACTGGCACATTATTGGGGGGCATCTATGGTGGCACTTACTGGCACATTATTGGGGGGATCTATGGGGCACTTACTGGCACATTATTGGGGGGCATCTATGGGGGCACTTACTGGCACATTATTGGGGGGCATCTATGGGAGCACTTCCTACTGGCTGATTATTGGGGGCACTTACTGGCACATTATTGGGGGGTCACTTAATGGCACATTATTGGGGGGCATCTATGGGGGCTTCTACTGAGGCCACAAAGAAAGGGTATTTTATATGGGGGGCTCTGCATGGTACTACTATTATCAGGGGGTTTATCTGTTTCTGCAGTATAGTATTGGGGAGCACAGCGGCACAGTATTGGGGGTAGTAGGATGATTTGTCCAGAAGATGGGAGGATGATGGAAAAGTAGTAAACTAAGATTTTTTTTGTCAAACTGCAGAGACGAGAAATGGCTGAAAAATGATGGTTTGGTCTGAAAGGAGAAGATGAGGAAGAAGGAACATCTACATCAAAGGAGACGTCACTGGATGTAAGAGATATGTGTAAACAAACTGAAAAGAAAAGGAAAGTGACCAAACTGAGATCTGTGGAGACTTTAAAGAGGACCTTTCATGGGTGCCAACATTGCACGATAACCATCTGGCCATGTAGAGCGGCGCCCGGGGATCTCACTGCACTTACTATTATCCCTGTGCGCCGCTCCGTTCACCCGCTGTGGCCCCCGGTATATTCCACGCGCTGTATGGTAATTGCTGCTAACTTCGCAACAGGGAGGAGACATCAGCTTCTCTCCTGGGCGTTCCTTCTCCCAGGCTGTAGCGCTGTCCAATCGCAGTGCAGAGCTCACAGCCCGGGAGAAGGAACGCCCAGGAGAGAAGCTGATGTCTCCTCCCTGTTGCGAAGTTAGCAGCAATTACCATACAGCGCGTGGAATATACGGGGGGCCAGAGCGGATGAACGGAGCGGCGCCCAGGGATAATAGTAAGTGCAGTCAGATCCCCGGGCGCCGCTCTACACAGCCTGATAGTTATCTTGCAATATTGGGACCCATTAAATGTCCTCTTTAAACGTGAATAGGGAGGGGGGGGGGGCGCTTTTGTATTGTTCGCCCTGTTGGCAAAATTTCCTAGAAGCTGCCCTGGATATACCCCTTAATAACAGTCCACATAATACCGCCATATTGTGTTTACATAATAGTGCCATACAGTGCTAAAAAAACTGTGCAATAACACAATATGGTTCTAAATATTACAGGACAGGCGCCATAGCATGTCTCGGCCATGATAGGGGCAGAGTGACAGAGTCCCCCAGGGTTATTGCGCCTTTTGCCCTTGATGGCGAGGGTCCGCTTCGGACTGAAGTCCCTTGGGCCCACCAGAGGAAATTATTCTGAGGGGCTGTGTATATAGGACCTAAAGGGCCCTGTTTTATTATGGGTCCATTAATGTCAGAGGTTGGGCTAACCGGAGGATCCTGTAGTAGTCCGGTCCGACCCTGATGGGAGTCATTGGTTACAGACTGGCAAACACTATCGGTGCCCATGAAACGGCATCTTCTCAATTACAGGAGCGGCGTTCCACGCCCTAATGGGAGATGATGCGCGAGTGTCACGTCTGAACATGACTTAATTAATTACGTGATCCTCGGGGGCCTGTCTAGCATGATGAATGTCTAGCAGCCGAGACAGATTCTTAATCTCATTACAGCAAACAGAACTCTCGAAAACAGAAGGACGTGTGCCAAATGTCACCTCCCTAATCAGCCAGAGTGACGCCAGGTCAGCAAGTGTCTAGCCTCCAAGAGCTTGCCATCTAATTAAGGTGCACCACATGGCAGGACCAGTCGGCCCGCACACTCAACCTGTTCTGCAGAGCTCCTTCCTTCGGATACCTAGATTTCATGGGTGGCGGTGGTGGGCATGAGATGCAGCGACTGACAGGCAGGCCTCCTCTGGACGGTACCCAAGGTGCCATTGTGAGACGTGCCCTCCCTTTCGCTGCATGAATTTTTAAAATAGTGTGCATGGTGTCAGACACTGCGACACAAGACTGCAGAAGGAAGCAGAGAAATGAGCAGATCTTACCCAACCAGAGGTGCCAGGCGCGCAGCATCTTCACGTTAGTACGGTATGTACAGCCTTGCAGCAGAGGACATCCCTATCGCCCAGGACTGGATGAAGGGCACCGGAGTGCCAGCTTGCTTCTTTTTTTCCCCCTCTATGCCCGGGTCTCTGCAGGGCAAGATGAAGGAGATCTACAGGTGTCCAAGAAGGACTGCCCCCTTTAAAGTGTCACGTTGCAAATTCCTGTTGAGAGAGAGAACCCTCAAGTTGACCAGGATATTTGGCATTTGCAGGAAAGAACTACAAAATGCAACTCAGCAGTGGGTACCCCCTGCCGTCCAGCACAGAAAATGTGGGCGTCAGAGCAGGGTCAGTAGGATGATGGGGCGAGATCTCAGTATAAGGAGAGCAGGGGTCCAGGAGCAGTGTGATACCATAGGTGGTAGGGGCAAAGCCTAATCTGTACCAATGCCCATGCACAGGGGTGCATATCCTCTGCCCTGCACTGACTGATACATAACCCTCTGAATCCTTGATACATAGTATCCAGATACAGATACATTGTCACTCACCTCCTCCCTGCAGGGCTGGCGCAGTGTCTGTCTGCAGATCTCCTCTCGCCCTCATGGTCCTACTGCCCGCACTCTGCTTGCAGCTCCTCCTACGTCAACCCCTTGCTCAGCCAAGGACACCTCAAGATAATCCCTGAGGATGCCAGTACAGGATGTTACTGCTCCGTGTCCTAGGAAGGGCTGCAAGTGCAATCAGACCACGGCCCCCGCCTCTGTATAGTGTATGTACTCAGTATAGTGGGCTCTATGGGGTGTGTAGAAGGTGGATTATAGCATTGGTGGTGTGCATGGGGGTGCAGGTAGACAGGGCAGACAAAACCTCACTTGTGATGTCACGCCGCTCACCTGACTGAACCTCACTTGTGATGTCACAGCCGCTCACCTGATCACGGCCGCTCACCTGACTGAACCTCACTTGTGATGTCACGCCGCTCACCTGACTGACCCTCACTTGTGATGTCACGCCGCTCACCTGACTGACCCTCACTTGTGATGTCACGCCGCTCACCTGACTGACCCTCACTTGTGATGTCACGCCGCTCACCTGACTGACCCTCACTTGTGATGTCACGGCCGCTCACCTGACTGAACCTCACTTGTGATGTCACGGCCGCTCACCTGACTGAACCTCACTGGTGATGTCACGGCCGCTCACCTGACTGAACCTCACTTGTGATGTCACAGCAGCTCACCTGACTGAACCTCACTTGTGATGTCACGGCCGCTCACCTAACTGAACCTCACTTGTGATGTCACAGCAGCTAACCTGACTGAACCTCACTTGTGATGTCACAGCCGCTCACCTGACTGAAATCAGTTTGTGATGTCACGCCGCTCACCTGACCGAATCTCACTTGTGATGTCACGCCGCTCACCTGACTGAACCTCACTTGTGATGTCACGGCCACTCACCTGACTGAAATCAGTTTGTGATGTCACGGCCGCTCTCCTGACTGAAATCAGTTTGTGATGTCACGCCGCTCACCTGACTGACCCTCACTTGTGATGTCACGCCGCTCACCTGACTGACCCTCACTTGTGATGTCACGCCGCTCACCTGACTGACCCTCACTTGTGATGTCACAGCCGCTCACCTGACTGAACCTCACTTGTGATGTCACAGCCGCTCACCTGACTGAACCTCACTGGTGATGTCACGGCCGCTCACCTGACTGAACCTCACTTGTGATGTCACAGCAGCTCACCTGACTGAACCTCACTTGTGATGTCACGGCCGCTCACCTAACTGAACCTCACTTGTGATGTCACAGCAGCTAACCTGACTGAACCTCACTTGTGATGTCACAGCCGCTCACCTGACTGAAATCAGTTTGTGATGTCACGCCGCTCACCTGACTGAAATCAGTTTGTGA
Organism: Bufo gargarizans; assembly: GCF_014858855.1. Classification (NCBI taxonomy): domain Eukaryota; kingdom Metazoa; phylum Chordata; class Amphibia; order Anura; family Bufonidae; genus Bufo; species Bufo gargarizans. Next base: position 165,425,024 of record NC_058086.1, read on the forward strand.
TGTCACGCCGCTCACCTGACCGAATCTCACTTGTGATGTCACGCCGCTCACCTGACTGAACCTCACTTGTGATGTCACGGCCACTCACCTGACTGAAATCAGTTTGTGATGTCACGGCCGCTCTCTTGACTGAAATCAGTTTGTGATGTCACGCCGCTCACCTGACTGAAATCAGTTTGTGATGTCACGCCGCTCACCTGACTGAAATCAGTTTGTGATGTCACGCCGCTCACCTGACTGAAATCAGTTTGTGATGTCACGGCCGCTCTCCTGACTGAAATCAGTTTGTGATGTCACGCAGCTCACCTGACTGAAATCAGTTTGTGATGTCACGCCGCTCACCTGACTGAAATCAGTTTGTGATGTCACGCCACTCACCTGACTGAAATCAGTTTGTGATGTCACGGACGCTCACCTGACTAAACCTCACTTGTGATGTCACGGACGCTCACCTGACTGAAATCAGTTTGTGATGTCACAGCCACTCATCTGACTGAATCTCACTTGTGATGTCACCTCAGTGTCGGTTGAGAATGACAAGTGCATTGTGTGCCCATAGACTATATGGCGACACACTGTACTGTGGTTTAGACCTTGGGGATAATTTCTTGCAGGATAATATAGCTGATCAGGACAGTGGAATAGGTTTTTAAGGTGACAACCACTTTTGAGAAATTCAGATATGTGCTCCAATTAGTTGTCCCCCCCCCCCCCCCCAACCCCCCAACCCGCATTACTCAGAGTTTTATGAATCAGCAGTTTTTTGGAAGACCTCATCTACTTCATCGCCCATATGAAATCCTAACTGCAGCTGCGCCACCTGCTGGCTGCTTTATGGTACTACATCACTGCTCTGTGGTCTGCAGCTGGAGGCTTTCAGAAAATACAAGTCAGGGAAGATCTAGAGTAAACTAGAAGCAACAATCATTGCAGGTGGCATCACACAGGACATGCTGCTGCTACAGAATGACAGTTTATCATGCCCATGGTTTCGCAGCTGAGGGTTTGCTACACTTATCTCTAGCAATCCCTTCTCATATTCAAATCCTCACTCGCTGATGCAAAACAGGCCTACTTCTCATCTCTCATATCTTCCCTGTCACACAGCCCTAAACAACTTTTTAGCACTTTTAACTCCCTTCTCCGCCCCCCAGCGCCCCCACCCTCTCCTCTCTTCTCAGCTGAGGACTTTGCCAAATATTTCAAACAAAAGATAGTCCACATCAGAGAAAGCTTTACCACACAGTCCCCACAGACCCTCTACACATCTGCTCGGTCCTCTCCCCCTAAAACCCGCTTCTCCACCATTACAGAAGAAAAACTCTCCACTCTACTCTCCAGATCACATCTCACCACCTGTGCACTTGACCCGATCCCATCCCACCTCATCCCTAACCTCACCACAGTGTTTATCCCAGCCCTAACTCATCTCTTCAATCTATCACTAAACTCTGGTGTCTTCCCCTCTGCTTTTAAACATGCTACCATTACACCCATCCTCAAAAAGCCTTCACTTGACCCATCTTCCCTGTCCAGTTATCGCCCCATATCACTTCTTCCGTATGCCTCAAAGCTACTTGAACAACATGTCCATTCTGAACTGTCCTCCCACCTCTCCTCTTGCTCCCTCTTTGACCGCCTACAATCAGGCTTCCGAACCCACCACTCGACCGAGACTGCCCTTACCAAAGTCACCAATGACCTACTGACAGCCAAAACCAAGAAACAATACTCTGTCCTCCTTCTCCTTGACCTGTCCTCTGCCTTCGACACTGTTGACCACACCCTTCTGTTGCAAACTCTCTCATCTCTTGGCATCAGTGACCCGGCCCTCTCCTGGATCACATCATACCTCACAGACCGGACGTTTAGCGTCTCCCACTCCCGCACCACCTCCTCGTCTCATTCCCTCTCTGTTGGTGTCCCGCAAGGCTCTGTCCTAGGACCCCTGCTCTTCTCAATCTACACTTTTGGCCTGGGACAGCTCATAGAGTCCCATGGCTTTCAGTATCACTCCTATGCTGATGACACACAAATCTACCTTTCTGGTCCAGACATCACCACCTTACTATCAAGAATCCCACAATGTCTATCTTCTATATCATCCTTCTTCGCCTCTCGCTTTCTTAAACTTAACATGGATAAGACAGAATTCATAATCTTTCCCCCATCTTGTTCAACCCCCCCAACAGACCTATCTATCACGATCAATGGCTGCACATTATCCCCAGTCAAAAAAGCCCGCTGCCTTGGAGTGACCTTAGATTCTGCCCTTTCCTTCCGACCGCACATCCAAGCCCTTTCCACCACCTGCCGCCTCCAACTCAAAAACATCTCCCACATCCGTGCTTTCCTTAACTTTGAATCTGCAAAAATGCTCGTACATGCCCTCATTATCTCCCGCCTAGACTACTGCAACATTCTCCTCTGTGGCCTTCCATCTAGCACCCTCGCACCCCTCCAATCTATCCTCAACTCCGCTGCCCGACTAATCCACCTCTCACCTTATTACTCCTCTGCCTCTCCCCTCTGCCAATCCCTTCACTGGCTCCCCATTGCCCAACGAATCCACTTCAAAGTACTGACAAACACATACAAGGCTGTCCATAACCTGTCCCCTCCCTACATCTCTGAGCTACTTTCCCGATACATCCCCACGCGCACTCTCCGATCCTCACAAGACCTCCTTCTCTCCTCACCTCTTATCGCCTCTTCCCACAATCGACTCCAAGATTTCTCCCGTGCATCCCCCATACTCTGGAACTCGCTGCCCCAACATATCAGACTCTCACCTACAGTGGAATCCTACAAAAGAAACCTGAAAACCCACCTCTTCAGACAAGCCTACAACCAATGACCCTGCTGCCTCTATACCGCCATGACCAACTCAACCCGCACCTACTGTGTCCTTCTCCCATACCATGTAGATTGTAAGCCCTCACGGGCAGGGCCCTCTCTCCTTCTGTACCAGTTTGTAACTCATCTTGTTTATGATTAGTACAATTGTCTGTTACGTATGTATACCCCTTATCATATGTACAGCGCTATGGAATGAATGGCGCTTAAATAATAATAAATAATAATAATAATAATAATTTAGGCAGTGCTTTAAATGAAACCTTGTGGACGCCACACTGATACATTGTAACAGAGAGATTTGAGCTGATGTGTACTAGACTAGATACAATTGTAGCAAACCCTCTGCTGCAGAAATTAGGTGTGTATCAGCGCTCAGCAAACTAAACTATAAAGTTGTATAATTAAAGGCGTTTTCTCCTGTACAACCAGCGCAACCCCAATGATCAAGAAAATATCATGGAGGGACCACTCCATTCACTGCTAGGGGACGACCCATAGAAGTGAATGGGGCAGTGGTCACGCATGCGCTATAACACTCCATTCCCATAGGGGACTGTAGGACCTCCATCTTTGTGATCAGAGCGGTCGGACCCCCAGGGATCAGACACTGTGTATAGCAGTTGTTTGCAGAGAAACCGCTTTAAAGGGAACCTGTCACCGGGATTTTGTGTATAGAGCTGAGGACATGGGTTGCTAGATGGCCGCTAGCACGTCCGCAATACCCAATCCCCATAGCTCTGTGTGCTTTTATTGTGTAAAAAAACCTATTTGATACATATGCAAATTAACATAAAAGAGTCATATCTTACTTGTGTGACCAGAGAAGAGTCATATTTTCAAGCTTTGACACATCTCAGGTTAATTTGCATATGTATCAAATCGGTTTTTATACACAATAAAAGCACACAGAGCTATGGGGACTGGGTATTGCGGATGTGCTAGTGGCCATCTAGCAGCCCATGTCCTCAGCTCTATACCCAGAATCCCGGGGACAGGTTCCCTTTAAGCTTTCATTACGTTAAACCGCACCACCCCTTTAAGGAGGGCAGTAGTAAATCTGTATTTTTTTTATTTTTTATAATTGTATATTTATTAAATAATATAGAAATGGAAATGCACGTTTACAATAGATTCATGCACAATAGTACAAGGTAAAGGATGAAACATGAAGTACATCACATTCACATTGATTGAGCATTTGTAACACTCAATAATAATCAATGATGAAAAATGAGAAACCGAGCAGAAATATAACAATAAAGTGTAATAAGGGAGACTGTGTCTATCTTTAATCAGTCCAAAGTAGGACTACTTAGCGGAATATCCTAGAACAAGAAGACAACAGGTAGTAGTGAAGGAGTCTTAACCCCTTAAGGACTCGGCCCTATTTCACCTTCTGGACTTGGCCATTTTTTGCAAATCTGACCAGTGTCACTTTAAGTGCTGATAACTATAAAACGCTTTGACGTAAACAGGCCATTCTGATATAGTTTTCTCGTCACATATTGTACTTCATGACACTGGTAAAATGAAGTAAAAAAAAATCATTTTTATTTATAAAAAAAATACCTAATTTACCAATTTTTTTAAAAAAATTGCAAATTTCCAAGTTTCAATTTCTCTAATTCTATAATACATGGTAATACCTCCAAAAAATAGTTATTACTTTACATTCCCCATATGTCTACTTCATGTTTGGATCATTTTAAGAATGATATTTTATTTTTTGGGGATGTTACAATGCTTAGAAGTTTAGAAGCAAATCTTGAAATTTTTCAAAAACCCAATTTTTAGGGACCAGTTCAGGTCTGAAGTCACTTTGCGAGGCTTATATAATAGAAACCACCCAAAAACGACACCCCTCAAGGTATTCAAAACTTATTTTACAAACTTTGTTAACCCTTTAGGTGTTCCACAAGAATAAATGGAAAATAGAGATACAATTTCAAAATTTCCCTTTTTTGGCAGATTTTCCATTTTAATATTTTTTTTACTTTTACAAAGCAAGGGTTAACAGCCAAACAAAACTCAATATTTATGGCCCTGATTCTGTAGTTTACAGAAATACCCCATATGTGGTCGTAAACTGCTGTACGGGCACACGGCAGGGCGCAGAAGGAAAGGAATGCCATACGGTTTTTGGAAGGCAGATTTTGCTGGACAGTTTTTTTTTACACCATGTCCCATTTGAAGCCCCCCTGATGCACCCCTAGAGTAGAAACTCCATAAAAGTGACCCCATCTAAGAAACTACACCCCTCAAGGTTTTAAAAACAGATTTTACAAACGTCCTTAACCCTTTAGGTGTTCCATGAGAGTTATTGGCAAATGGAGATTAAATTTCAGAATTTAAATTTTTGGGCAAATTTTCCATTTTAATCCATTTTTCCCAGTAACAAAGCAAGGGTTGACAGCCAAACAAAACTCAATATTTATTGCCCTGATTCTGTAGTTTACAGAAACACTTCATATGTGATCGTAAACAGCTGTACGGGCACACGGCAGGGCGCAGAAGGAAAGGAATGCCATACGGTTTTTGGAAGGCAGATTTTGCTGGACTGTTTTTTTTTTTTGACACCATGTCCCATTTGAAGCCCCCCTGATCCACCCCTAGAGTAGAAACTCCAAAAAAGTGGCCCCATTTTAGAAACTACGGGATAGAGTGGCAGTTTTGTTGGTACTAGTTTAGGGTACATATGATTTTTGGTTGCTCTATATAGCGGTTACAATAGCTAGTAACAATAGCTGTTTTGGCACTGTTTTTATTTTTTTGTTATTTACAACATTCATCTGACAGGTTAGATCATGTGATATTTTTATAGACCAGGTTGTCATGGATGCGGCGATACCCAATATGTATACTTTTTTTTATTTATGTAGGTTTTACACAATGATTTCATTTTTGAAGCAAAAAAAAATCATGTTTTAGTGTTTCCATAGTCTGAGAGACATAATTTTTTCAGTTTTTGGGCGATTACCTTGGGTAGGGTATGATTTTTGTGGGATGAGATGACGGTTTTATTGGCACTATTTTGGGGTGCGTGACTTTTTGATCGCTTGCTATTACACTTTTTGTTATGTAAGGTGACAAAAAATGGTTTATTTAGCACAGTTTTTATTAAAAATTTTTTACGGTGTTCATCTGAGGGGTTAGGACATGTGATAATTTTATAGAGCCGGTCGATACGGACACGGTGATACCTAATATGTATACTTTTTATTATTTATGTAAGCTTTACACAATAATATCATTTTTGAAACAAAAAAAAATCATGTTTTAGTGTCTCCATATTCTGAGAGCCATAGTTTTTTTCCGTTTTTGGGCGATTATCTTAGGTAGAGGCTCATTTTTTGCTGGATGAGATGACGGTTTGATTGGCACTATTTTGGGGTGCATATGCCTTTTTGATCGCTTGCTGTTGTACTTTTTGTGATGTAAGGTGACAAGAAAATGGTTTATTTAGCAGTTTTTATTTTAGGGGTTAGGTCATGTGATATGTTCATAGAGCCGGTCGATACGGACGCGGCAATACCTAATATGTATACTTCCTCCCCCCCTATTTTTTACCAATTTTTTTTCACTTTATTTGGGGAAAATTACATTTTTGTTAATTTTTACTTGAAACTTTTGATTTTTGGGGGGAAAACTTAATTTTTTTGACTTTTTTTTTCACTTTATTTTTTGTCCCACTTTGAGACTTGAACTTTTGGGGGTCTAATCCTTTACAATGCATTCCAATACTTCTGTATTGTAATGCATTGGCTGTATGAGTAATACTATGTGTATTACTCATACAGCTTCCGGGGCCTGGGCGGCGGTGATCGGAACAACACATGAAGTACCGGTATGTCATGGGTCCTTAAGGACTCGGGAACCATGCAGTACTGATACGTCATGGGTCCCTAAGGGGTTAAAGACCCAAAAGCCCAGAGCTCCTCAGCTAGTAATGCTTTACCTAACAAATAACCAAAAGACAAGACAGATACCATAGACAAAGACACAAGGGGGGGGGGGGGGGGGGACACCTCTTTCTCATGAGGTCGTTAAGGTTGCCTTGTGGCCCAGTAATTATCCCACAGGTCCCATATGGCGTTGAAGAGTACTATTTTGCCCTGAAACATAGCAGTGGAATACTCCATTGTTCGAACCTCCATCACCCTAGCGTACAAATCAGAAACCCGTGGTGGTTCGGGGCTTTTCCAAGCTCGAGAGATTAGACAATGAGCTGCTGTTAGTATTAATAGTAATAACTTGAGTGTTTTTTAACTTGAATGGGGACCACATTAACCACTTTCCGTCCGCCCATAGGATATAAACGTCCTATGGGTGGACCTCTATTTCTGAAAGCACGTTTTTAAAACGTCCTTTCAGAGATCGCAGCTGCGCGCTAATCGTGCAGCTGCTGATCGGGTTGCCCGCTGTCAGTGACAGCAGGGCAACCCAGAGAGAAGGCACGGACAGTGCCCAGGTGTCCCTGCCTTCTGGATCGCTGCATACACAGCGCTCACCGAGCACTGTGTATGCAGAGCAGGAAGCGATATGCGCTTCCTGTTCCGGCCCGGCGGTCATGTGACCGCCGGGACCGGAGAGTGCAGGAGCTGTGTGAGGTCTTTCAGAGACCTCGATCAGCCCTGCACTGAGGCTGTACAGCGCTGTATTGCGCTGTACAGCCTCTCTGGGGGGTGCATTTCTTCTGTAACTGGGGCTACTATGTCAGCCCCAGTTACAGGAGAAATAAACAGTGAAAAAAAAAAATGAAAAAGTGAAGCAAATGTCCCCCAGAGGTCTTGTATGACCTTATGGGGGACAAAAAGTGTAAAAAAAAAGAATAAAGGGTTGAAAAAAAAAAAAAAAAAAAGTTTCACATGTAAAAAAAAAAAAAAAAAAAGTCCCCAAGTAAGGAATAAAAGAAAAATTTTAAAAATAGAAAAAATAAAATAGACATATTTGGTATTGCCGCGTCCGTAAAAACCAGCTCTATAAAAATATCACATGACCTAACCCCTCGGGTGAACACCGTAAAAAAAAAAAAAAATTCAAAACAAGCAATTTTTGTCACCTTGCATCACAAAAGGTGCAACACCAAGTGATCAAAAACGCGTATGTCCCACAAAATGGTACCAATAAAACCGTCACCTCATCCCGTAAAAAATGAGCCCCTACATAAGAAAATCTCTCAAAAAATAAAAAAACTATAGCTCTCAGAACATGGACACATTAAAACATAGAATATTTGAAACAAAAAAATTATTTGTGTAAAACTTTAATAAATGAGAAAAAGTATACATATTAGGTATCACCACGTCCGTAACAATCTGCTCTATAAAAATGTCACTTGACTGAACCCCTCAGGTGAACGCTGTAAAAATAAATAAATAGAAACTGTGCTAAAACAACCAATTTTTTGGTCACCTTGCCCCATAAAGTGTTATAATGAATGATCAAAAAATCACATGTATCCAAAAATAGTACTAATAAAACTGGCACCTTATCCCCTAGTTTCCAAAATGGGGTCACTTCTTGGGAGTTTCTACTGTAAGGATGCATCAGGGGGCTTCAAATGGGACATGGCATCTAAAAACCATGTGGAGTTCCTTTTCTTCTGCGCCCTGCTGTGTGCCCATACAGCAGTTTATGACCACATGTGGGGTGTTTCTGTAAACTGCAGAATCTGGGTAATAAATATTGAGTTTTGTTTGGCTGTTAACCATCGATGTGTTAAAGAAAAAAATGGATTAAAATGTAAAATCTGCCAAAAAAGTGAAATTTTAAAATTTGATCTCCATTTTCCTTTAATTCTTGTGGAACGCATAAAGGGTTAACTAAGTTAGTAAAATCGGTTTTGAATACCTTGAGGGGTGTAGTTTCTACAATGGGGTCATTTATGGGGGTATCCACTATGTAGGCCCCACAAAGTGACTTCAGACCTGAACTGGTCCTTAAAAAGTGGGTTTTGGCAATTTTCTTAAAAATTTGAAGAATTGCTTTTAAACTTCTAAGCCTTCTAACGTCCTAAAAAATAAAATTACATTTCCAAAATGATGCCAACATAAAGTAGACATATGGGGAATGTTAAGTAATAAATATTTTATGAGGTATCACTTTGTTTTAAAAGCAGAGAAATTGAAATTTAGAAAATTGCAAATTTTTCGAATTTTGGAGTAAATTTGGAATTTTTTCATAAATAAAGGTGAAATATTTTGACTCAAATTTATGACTATCATGAAGTACAATGTGTCACGAGAAAACAATCTCTGAATGACTTGGATAAATAAAGGCGTTCCAAAGTTATTACCACATAAAGTGAGATATGTCAGTTTTGCAAAATTAGGCCTGGTCAGGAAGGGGGTAAATGGCCCAGATGGGAAGTGGTTAAGCAGGAAGGACATAGGGTCAGGTCAGATTTCCACTGCAAAAATATCACTCAGGAGGGTGCCCACTCCGGTCCAGTAGGGGCCTATCTTGGGGCAGTCCCAGAAAATATGAGGCAATGTACCCCTATGTAAGCCGCATCTCCAGCAGACTCCCGGGACTACTGGGTTAATTCTATGGAGGCGGTCAGGAGCGTGGTACCAGTACATTAAGATTTTATATTGGTTCTCCTGATGAAGTACCGACAGAGGATTTCGCTGCCCTCCTCCATATAACGTGCCAGAGTGCGTCTGGTAAGGTCATCCCCAGATATTCCTCCCACCGCACCATGTAAGGCTACTTTCACACTTGCGGCAGGACGGATCCGACAGGCTGTTCACCATGTCGGATCCGTCCTGCCGCCGCTCCGTCCCCATTGACTATAATGGGGACGGGGGCAGAGCTCCAGCGCAGCACGGCGATAGCCGTCGGACATGCAGGACTTTGTAGTCCGGCGGCTTTTGCCGTGCTCCGCCCCCATCCCCATTATAGTCAATGGGGACGGAGCGGCGGCACGGCGAAAAAGCGACAGGACGGATCAGACATGGTGAACAGCCTGTCAGATCCGTCCTGCCGCAAGTGTAAAAGTAGCCTAAGAATGCCTTTGAACTCGATCGGGGAAGGGAGTCAGCAATGTGGAAAATATCTCAGAAATTTCGCATGTACCCCTTCCCTGCAAAGGGGTTCAAAGGGAGTCGGGAGGGAAACTGTGATCCCTGAAAAAATGGACTGTACGAAGTGACTAATCTGGATATAAAAGTAATTAATTGGGGGGGGGGGGAGAGATCGTATTTAGTCTGGAGAGTAGAAAACGGCAAAAGGTCCCTAGTGAAGGGGTCCACAATATCTGCAAACCGAAACCAGACTAAGGAAACAGTCGTGGCCAGCAGATGCCGGTCTGACCTGATTTAGCAAATCTCTGTAGTAGTTCACCTCTAATTACCCATCTGCTAACTAGAATCTTTCCAGCTTAAGCTGCGCATCAATCTGCTGCCGAGAGTCAGACGTCAGCTGTCACCATTATTCTCCATGCTACACCCGGCCCTCACATAGGCCTCCCCCATTACTGAGCTCAATGCACCGTCCACAACGGGTATTTATCTGGTCACGTTAAAGGTGTTAAAAATAATTTTTTCATACTTTGTGCTTCTATAATTGTTCCTTTGGTGCAGTTGGAGGTGGGCTTAGACTAGAATTAGTCTCCTTCCTCCTCTGGCAGCTGACACTATGTCCCCTTACTTCCCCTGCAGAAATTTGTATTTTGTTTATGGCTATGCTGTCATGTACTGCAGAGGCTCTGCTCCTCTCAACAGGGGAGAACACTACATCTAGTGGCTGCGCTGCAGTGACCTGACAGTGAGGAGTGACTGAGCATGCACGTCCACCAACACTCAGGGCATTATGTGGACGTGCACATTGCTATACACGGTCAACACCAGGTCACGCCATAATAAGTGAACAGCAGGTGGCAAAATACTATGCAAGTAAATAAGTTGGGCCCGTTTCACAATTGCTCCGGCAGGGGATCTCAAAACCGGAATTTAACTGATTTATGCCATTTAATACATCCGGTTGTATTAAGTCAGGCACGCTCAATCTGCGGCCCTCCAGCTGTTGTAAAACTCCAACTCCCACAAGGCCCTGCTGGAGGCTGTTCGGGCATGCTGGGAGGTGTAGTTTTGCAACATCTGGAGGGCCGAGTTGGAGCATGCCTTTATTAAGTCAAAACTGAACAATCTGGATCTGATATGAAAATCATTGTAATGGCCGACAATTTTTTTTGGGGTGAAAAAATTAATAAAAAATTATATTTACTTACATTGATTTTCATGCCGGATCCAGTTTGCTCTGTTTCACAGACCAGACACTAATCCGCAGCTTGTAGCGGTTTTGTGTCGAGTCAAAAAAACAAAACTGAAAGGAATGGATCCTGATCAGTGCTGTCACCGGGGACAAAACTGATCAGTTTTCTCTGCCGTATATCAACACCAGAAAGCCACAACGCAAGTGTGAAACAGGCCTTACTTCACTGGCTGTTTTTTTTTCCTGACATGTTAATGTAGATCTAGACAATATTTATTGTGAGAAAAGCCTGAGAATACCAGACAAGCACCACACAATGTTTTCTCTTCCCGGTAGCTATGGCATCAGATCAAAGGATCCAATATAAATCGGTGACCAGGGCACAGACCAGACACTGTACCTAAGGGCAGGGGCATGTTGTGTGGTCAGGTCTGTATCAGTGCAGACTGCAGCGCTATGGCAGCTGTTTGTGCTTTGTGGTGTCAGATCTACAACAATCCAAGTCGGGTACGGCCAAACCATAGGAAGGAGTTCCTGTGATGCGGCTGCTGGAACGTGGCCATACTTCTCACGTACACACCAAAGGTGGGTGTACAGACCCCGTATGGCAGCATATACACCCTCCACGGCACACTGCATTAAACCTAGTTCACATTTCCATTAGGCGATCTGTGCTGGACCATCCTGCTGGATCCACAGTGAATAAAAGAACGTCTGGCAGTGATCCAGCCCCTTACTGGCAAAAAAAACATGCAATGGTTTTTTTGGCCGGCGTTAGCGCTGGATCTCCTTTACGGAGATGTGAACGGAGCCTTATCCTCTGTAGATGTTTCTATGAACACTCTAAGAACACATTTTGCTAATGACGTCATATAATTAAGTTTTTGTCTCATTAGAGAATTTAATTTTTTTCCTGCTAAAATAACCATGACGCCAAATAGCAAAGAAACTTCTTATATTTTTCTACAAAATTACACAATGCATCAGTTTCAAATATACAAAAGCACTACAGAGGAAGAGTCTCAGCGCACGCAGCTTGATGTCCAGGAGGCAACGTCTGCAATGGTCAGGGCTGGGCACTAACAAGTGAAGGGAATCAGATGCTGCAGAGTATTGCTCCAGACTCCATACACAAGGTGAACCAGTGATAAGGGAATTCGTTTCTTGCTGCCATAAAGTAACAGGTCCGACCACATTTCAGTCACCTTGATAGAGGACAGCAAAGGCATCGGCTTCACCAGCCGAGTGCTGCCCTCGGTTCATTTGGTTCGACAGCAGATTTTATTACAAGATCTTTTCTCACTTTCCCTCATCGTGTGCTGACAACGGTCAAAGTGTTCATGTGTCCCGCATCACACCCCGCAGAGCATGCGGGCTCAGAACTGCTGGATGAGGAGTTTTTTCTTCAGGTCGTGCGTGAACCGGTTCAACTTGAACAATTCGCTGTCGTAAAATGCTGACAAGTTGTGGATATTAATCTGCCGAGCCTGAAAATAAGAGACTGAGGATTAAACTGGGAAAAAGTCTAATTGGTATTAGCATCGCTTTAGGACTGGTGGAGGGGACACCGTGCTGGTTTTCTGATGTGCCCCTTTCTCTGCACTGCAGCGCTCCAGGCTGCTGTACATTGTCCAGATATCCCCATTATGGGATTCAGGCAGTGACTGGCTTTTTGACGACCCCCTTTAAGCCTTGCATAAGGCCGGTTTTACACAGCAGTTCTATAGCAGTCGATGTTTGTTTCAGCTTTACCATAGGAAAGGGTTCATGCGCTGCAGTCATAATATGGGTGATAGGCCTCATGCACAAACGTGTTTTCTGTTTACATTCCGTATACGGAACCATTCATTTCAATGGGTCCCGCCCAAAAAACGGAATGTACTCCTCATGCATTCCGTTTCAAGATGGAACATGTCCTATTATTGTCCGCATAGTACTGTTCTATCAGGGGCCAGATGTTCAGTTAAAAACAGAAAGCAGACGGTTGTCATCCGTATTTTTGCAGACCGCAAAATACAGAAAAAGCCATACAGTCGTGTGCAAGAGGCCTTATGAGATTGCATACAGTGTGTACAGACCCAGTATGGCTGCGGCACAACCACCCTTCAGCTGCCCCCATTCACTCAGAGCAGTGCCGTGTCCAGTCAGCGCAGCAGCCCCTCCATTCTCAGGACCTGCTTAGCCCACCCTCTGCACAGGGGGCTGCAGCTGGTTCCAGTCAAGTCACCCCTCCTTAATTTGTACCTACAATTAAGGCTACTTAAAGGGGCCCATCTATACTGCCATCAATGGCTCTTGGAAATCACCATCGTTGCCCCATCACATTTCAATGAGCAGCATTCTCCACAAGTCTTGTGTATAACCTTGCCCACACTTGCCTTATCAACCAGGTCTTTCTCAGACACCTCTATTGTGTCCTGCTGCGCACCGTATCTGTTCCTCTGGTAGGTCACCTGTTCGGCCACCAGCTGTTTCAGTATGAAGAGCAGAAGCTCGTTGTTGTCTTTTCTGAATGCCAGGTATCGGGCAAATGTCTGCAAATGCAATGGTCCACATTAGTTACGTATAGACACAATTTTCAGGTAACCAAACCCTTTTCATACAATGGTCAAGTGAAAATACTGGAGACTGCACGATCCATTGTGGCGATGCAGCTTTGCAGTTGATGGGACGTACCTTTCTCATGCTTCTCATAACACTGAATTTCTGTGTGTCAATGAAACTCTCCAGCATCACTCTTATGGCCATATTGACATCGTCTTCAACCACGTAATCCCGCAGATGCATTCGTGCATGCGCCTCTGCCATACGAATCATCGATTCGATGTGTCGTACGGTAATGGGGATGCTGCCTGTTGCCTGCAGGAGGCAGAAAGGTTCAATGGGAGAACTACAGATGACCACATTATATTATAAAACAGCAGTAAACTACAGGAATTTAAGGGATTACAGCGCCACCTTGTGGTGCAAAATTAGGATACAGTCGTGTCACTTCAAGGAGGAGGAAGCTTACCATGGACTCTTTCCTGAGGTCACTGTACATTTTCGCCACTTTATCCTGATCCATCTGGTTCAGTTTCGGGTGGACCTTTTCCTTGGCATACATGATGTATTTCTTCAGCACTTCTTGAGGCAAAGGGTCCACACCGAATGTATTTGGCAGAACGCGTTCTGAATCAGCATTAACAACATCTTTGTTGCTTGGATGATGCTTAATATGGCTGCCAACCACAAACCTTGCCAGCATCTCATCCTAAAAAGAGATAGAAGCCAGATTCTCATTACACAATATATAGGATATACAAAAAGATTAGATTGTGCTAGAAAAGTGAAATAAAAAACTATAAAATGAGAACCAGACTACACTTCTGCTGCATGACCACTAAAGGGGAATATGGTGCCAGCGCTGCTCGCATTCTATTCATTAACTTTGGAGAAAACTATGTACAGAAAGGTGTTTTACCTGCACAGGGTCCACCGTGTCTCTCACCACACAGAGGATGTCAAATCGAGACACAATGGGCTCAGTCAGATCCACATTCTCAGAAAATGTCAATGATGGGTCGTAACGTCCTCCTATGAAAATAGAGTTGAATGAATACGCAACTTCTGAAATCGGAGTACCAAAAAAATAAAAAATAAAATCTGAAGGGTTTTACCAATGGGGTTGGCAGCAGCAATGATGGTGCAGCGAGCCTGCAGAGAGGTGACAATACCGGCCTTGGAGATGGAGATGCTCTGCTGCTCCATGGCTTCATGGATACTTGTTCTGTCTTGGTCATTCATCTGCAAATAAGAATAACATGATGGGAGCTGCCAGAAACAACTAAATTCCAAGAGGAAGGGTCTACAAAGACAAATCTTTTGCACCACAGCTCTAGACTACTTTTGTTGTAATGCCATTTAAAATCGTTTCCCTATTGTATAATGCAATAGAATATTGCTAATATGCCATCACTTTATAAGGGTGCGGGTCAGACCTCTGGAGCAACCCCCACAATCCTGAGAACAAAAGGGCTTCAGCACTGCGTCACCTGCAACGTTCTGCCATGCAAAGTGGTGCCCTGCTTTGTTAGAAACCATAGCATGGACCTACCACCTGCAGTTCTTTGCACAGACAGATGGCCAGGGTACGACAGTACAGGGAACGTTAGAAGTACAGTGCTTGACTAACATCCCCTTAATTCTCAGGATCAATGAGGGTGCCAGAAGTCACACCCCCTATTACTGTAAAATGGCATACTCTAGCAATATTCCATCACTTATCACGGAATACCCCTTTAACTGGAGATAATGCACAGAAGCTACTGACCTTATCGAACTCATCGATCAAGCACACGCCTCTGTCAGCCAAGACCAGCGCTCCTGCTTCCAGCGTCCACTCCTTAGTCACTGGATGGCGCTGGACGTAGGCAGTCAAACCCACAGCGGAAGCTCCCTGGCCAGTTGTGAACACAGCTCTGCTTGAGACTTTCTCCACGTACTTCAGAAACTGGGATTTCGCCGTCCCTGGGTCACCGCATAGCAAGGCATTGATGTCCCCACGGACTTTGTGCTTTCCACCTTAAAAATGAATAAACACTTACGTTATTAGCTGCACAAATCAGACAATTGTAATGCATGTACCACAAGATCATCCTCTCAACTGAGAACACATGGGACGCAAAGTGGCGGCATGGAGAATCTATAATAACCATTAAAAGGAGGCTGTAACTCTGCTAACTTTAGATTTGCCCTAATAAAACATTCTACAACTGGCCTATTCTGAGGGAACACTAAAAAGTAAAATGGAGTGCCAGCAACGGTTACAAATAACCAAACTGACCAAAAAAAAGAAAGTCAAAAAGCAAAACTGTATAAAGTGCTGCACATCGAGTAAAATCAATACATATTTTATTGAGAACCACAAAAGTTAAAATATTGTATGCAATAGAAACCTTGTGCAGGACCAGATATGTCCACACACAAACGTGCACATTAAGTCCTAAATATGGGCAATCAAATATGGCCAGGTATACACCACATATGGTAAACATTAATAAATACAACACGACATCAAATTGCAGTAAAATAGGCAGTAATACCCACAGTGATAAAGGGTATCCTGGCAAAAGTGAGCACATCTACCTGGGAATACCCAGCTTCCTCAGGGATCTCTGATCCCTAAGGAAGCTGGGTAATCCCAGCGATACGCATGGAGTGAGGTAGACGTACTCACTTTTGCCAGGACACCCTTCATCACTGTGGGTATTACTTCTATTTTAGTGCAATTTGATGTTATGTTGTAACTATTAATGTTTTACATATGTGATGCTACCTGGCCATATATTTGACTGTCCATATTTAGGACTTGTGCAAATGTTTGTGCATGGACATATCACATCCTGCACAAGGTTTATATTGTATACAATATTTAAAACTTTTGTGGTTCTCAATATGTATTGATCTTACTTGAGATGTGCAGCTCTTTATCCGGTTATGCTTAGTATTTTTTGATCAGTTTGTGCTGCTCATTCAGGCTTGTTTTCTGCACGCACCTGGGTTCTTCGGTTCTCCTCCAAATAAAGCAAGAGCAAGGCCTCTCTTGATGTCCTCGTGTCCGTAGATAGATGGTGCGATGCTGGCAAAAATCTGCAATAGCCGCAATACAGCTCTTACAGATCGGTTCCTAACAATCCAGTTATTAAGCACAGCTTCATTAACCACTTATTGCCCTCACCCGTTCTCCAATCCGCTCGTCTTTGGAAAGGGCCACAATGGCTTTGACGTCCTCATCTGTCAGTTCTCCCACAGCCACTTTGTCATCTTTCTTTGCGATGTGATTGGCAAGAATAACGGTAGCAAAAACCGGGAAACCATTGGCCACGTTGAGGGATCCATCATAGTTATTGTGATAAATGCCAGTGAGTTCCTATCAGAAAGAACACAAGGTATTAACGAAACTGATCTCAAATTAAGTACCAGCACTTCAAGACACTAACGTCTACAGTTTTACACCTGCAGAGCACTGCAGAACAGCCTCATTCACACGAGGCCGAATGCAGTTTTCTGCACCATGGTAGTCTCAGAGCTGTGTCCTATATTCCTGGGATTGCAGAAGTCTGATGGCATAACCTAGTCATATGCCATGAGAATCCTCCTTTAACTTTAGGCAACACTCACTATTTCATCCCCCGGTTTACAGCTGTCCACCAAATCTGCAAGAAGTATGGCATCTTTGGATCGGGGAAGCCTGCCAGCTGCCACTTTTCCCGGGCTCTCCTGGATGGTGATACGCTGGTAGTTCTGGTATACAGTCTGAAAACAAAAGCACATAAAATTATGTATGAAAGTCACAAATATAAAAGCATAAGAAAGAACCTTCCCTGCAATGCCGAATGTGCACAGCAAGAGCGGAGTATGTATCGTACCTCCTCCATGTTGATTTCAAACGGTCCCAGGGACTGACACTCAGGGCAGGATCCCGGCTTCACCTCCTGGTTCTGAGACTGGAAAAAGGGTCCCAAGATAAAGTTGCACTTATTGCAGTTGTATTTCACCATGCTGAGCTGCGGCAGGACCCCCGTACAGCAGGTCACCACTCCGCTGGTGCGGATCAGCTGATTCAGATGCAGCTGCCTGAACAGAACATAAAACAAGACCTGCAAATCAGATAACTGCACGAGACTCATCCTAAATCCACTAGTAACAGGGACCCGCCGGACTTACCTGAGGGACCGCAGCTCTTCTACCAGAGGGAGGTGGGAGATGCGGACGTGGATTTCATGGGCAATGCGGTCATACTTGGGATACATGACCAGAACGACCTCCTTTGCGGCCTCGTCAAAAACTTTTAACATTTCGGCAGGGGCTTCTGGGAGGAAGTAAGCCAAGACGTGCTCTCGGGCGGCCAGGTCCTCGTAGTTCACCACCAGGCTCTCCTTGTTGTCTAGAGGATAAAGTTAAATAGATCTATAATAGGAATTTCATCTATACCCAGCCTGCAATGTGGAAACACAATTTATTTAAAAAAATATATATTTAAATAAAAAATAAACTGGCCTATTCTCTCATTTTAGGGTGTCAGAGGCCATTATTTCTCCCAACCATGGTATAGTTCATCTAGAGATCACCCCTTACCTTTGCACATGTCGCTGATCTTCTCCTTGAAGACGTTGTGTCCGTGCTCATCGACATGGGTCCTCAAGAAGTTTTTGAACCGATGGTAGATCTCCAGGCGTGTCGCCGCCATCGACACCCACTCCCTCACTGTGTGACCCTTCATATCCTCCAAGTTCTCAATGCTTTCTATCATCTCTTCATCTTCGTCTGCTGCACCTTCCGCAGCACGTTCGGCCAGCCTACGTTTACGTGCGGGGCGATCCTCCTCTTCTTCGTCACTGTCTAGATACAGGATTTAATAAAAGGTTTAGTGACTTCTGTTACGATTGTGTGCACAATACACTGGGGTTACGTACAGAATTCAGGGCTTCCTGGTTTAAAGAGAAATTCCAGCTTGTAGATATTGATGATTACCTATCTGGACAATAGGTCAATGTCAGAGCAGTGGGACCCAACACATGGCACCCTTACCAATCAGCTGTTTTGGGAAATCAGTGACGCTGGAAATAAAAGTGGACGAAGCTGAAAGCCGAAGGGTCCACCCATCGTGCACTGGCCGTACCGGGTTACAGTGCTGCCGTAAACGGCTCCATTCACTGCACTGACAGAGATGGATAGCTCTGGTGCCATTTCTGATGCAGGATGTCAGATTGTCTGCTGATCCTCAGGACAGGCCATCAGCAGAAAAATCCTAGAGTACCCCTTTATGCTGGTTCCCTTTGCACTCACCCCAAAACAGCTGTCTGCAAATGTGGTACTGGCTTGGCTATAATCCAAAGTTATGTCTCAAGACCTGTTTAAGAGGTCAAACTTTGACTTACAGCAGGGATGCTCAACCTGTGGCCCTCCAGCTGTTGTAAAACTACAATTCCCACCATGCCCTGCTGCAGGCGGATAGCTGTAGACTGTCCGGGAAACAGCTGGAGAGCCTCAGGTTGAGCATGCCTGATTTACAGGATAACTACCCGCCTTTTGCTACAGATTGTAAGCTCCTGTGAGCAGGGCACCCATTCCTCGTTTAAATTGTTGACTTGGTTGTTGCCGTGTCATTTACGACTGTATTTGAACCTCCCGATTGTAAAGCGCCATGTTGGCAATTCTATGCCTGTTATTTAGGGACGTTGCATGGTCTATAATACTCCTTGCACATGGAAATAGCGCCATCTCCGGCAGTCCACTGCATTGAATGTGTGTCTGTTGCTCCATTCAAACAGGGGAACACAGTGCCCCGTCATTCCTGCCTATCGGACACTTCTCCTCTGGCGCTCCAGCTGTTCTGAAACTACAATTCCCAGAATCCCCCTTTCACCTCTGTAGGAATTAGAAGAACAGTCAAGTGTGCATGCTGGGAGTTGCAGTTTCACAACAGCGGGAGTGCTGAAGGTTGCTGTTCCCTACTCTATCCTATGGATAGGTGATAAGTTCTTCTAATGAGGCACTACAATAGAAGTGTAAGGCTATATGCACCTGACCGTATAAGTTTTACATTCTGCAAACCGAGGACCTGCAAAATACAGATTCCGACCGTGTGCAAGTCCCCAATATAGAAAAGCCTATTCTTGTCCACAAATCAGACCATACTAGGACAAGTTCTAGAACACGCGGAACGGCCACACGGACGCAATGGCAACTCAACATTTCTTATAGGCACTGATGGGTATGTTTAAAATGGGGGTGCAGGGTCGGCAGGCATAGGTTACAGTAAACCTCCAAGATGGGACCAGTGCCACGACTCACTGGTCTGGCTGCCAGCGTAAATTTTTGGCTAATAGATCAGATCTTCATGGAATTTATTTGGGGTGGGGTCCCTGGAAATAAACTGGAGATTCTTTAGTTGCCTATAAAAGACGAGTGGACTGACAGTCGGAAAGCCACAAGTATTTCCTGGCTGCATAAATGCAGCATTTTAAAGGGGTTGTCCAATTTTTTTTTAACCCCACGTGGGATGAAGCCACTTCAGTCATTATGGGGTTAGAAATGTCAAACTATAAAGTTCATTAAGATCCTCAGCAACGCCCTGAAGAATGATGGACCGGCAACGTCCAAGTATCACATCTAACAAGCTATGACCCTGACAAGGATGCTTCTATTCAGTGACACCAAGCAGAGATCTGAAGAGCGGAGAAATTGGTGCAATGTATAGGTTTTCATTAGTGTTGAGCGAACTTGTGTTTTAAGTTCGGCGTCTAAAGTTCGGGTTATCGAAGAATTGCGTTATGTATTCCGCTACCACGGACCATAACGGAATTTAGAATCCATAAAGCGATTCTTCGATAACCCGAACCTTAGACGCCGAACTTAAAACACAATTTCGCTCAACACTAGTTTTCATCCCATGAGGATTGCACCTACCGTACAGCAGTCCTCTGCGCATGCGCCCCAAGTCCCGGCCAGTCTCCCGGTCTCGCACCCTCATGGCCTGCTCGGCAGCGTCTCTCTGACTGGCGGTCAGCTCCTCCATGTCTTCATCGTCCAAGCCTTCAGCCTCATACGTGTCCAGCTCCGATATCGGGCGGTAATCCCTGAAAACCGCAGAAGACGGCGTTAGATGACTGAACATAACGGATGACCATCTGCCCCGACGCCAATCGGGAGGCCCGTTGTCGGTACCTTTCCATGGCATCTCCAATCAGTTCCTCTCCATCTTCTTCCTCCTCCACCTGAAGACCCTCGTCTCCCAAGAGGCCTTCAGACTCGTCCTCGAAGGGCGGAAGATCCCGGCCCGGACTGGAGGTGAGGGCATCGCCTCGCCGGGAGCCGGTCCTCGGGCTCGTGGCAATGATGAATGATTCTGAGGAATCCTGCAACACAAGGGTTAATGCAATCAGCAACTCCGGCAAACTATCAGAGCATGCTGGGAGTGATAGTCCCACAACATGGCAGACTATAGACCAAGATCTGGGAATATCAAACGCTAGAATAGCAATTCTATAGCACAGGGTGGTAAATCTGACGCACTGGGACATGACACCTTCTATAAAATACAATGGAACAGTCCTATGACAAGAATGATGGGAGTAGTAGTCAATTGCGACTTCTGTTATAAGTCCATATAAGCCTTTTAGGTATCTATATAGCAGCCACAAGGTGTTACTGTATGGAGGGAGATACATACATACTGGCAGAGTGCTCCATAGCTTGTGCCCCTGTCAGTCTCTAGGCCATGCTGGGATTTATAGTCCCACAGCCTGCAATTCACAGCCCTTCCTCCCACAGACCATCTTCACATGGCTATTAGTTACCACAGCCCGGGTATAACCCCCAACATCCCGGGTATAACCCCTCACATCCCCTCTCACCGCCATGACGATACTGCAGTCGGAGTCTCCACACACGCAGCTAGTTCTTTCTCCTTCCCGCGGTTTGGCGCGAAAATACCACGTGATAGACTCAAGCCCGCGAAATCATCTTCGTTTGCATAAACCCCGCCCTCTCCGTTGTTAATATGCAGCAAAACTGTGCGGGCTTCCAGTTGGTCACGGGAGGAGGCGGGGTCAGGCAGCTCATTAATAAGTGAGTGATATTGTAATGAGAGGCTGTAGCCGTTATTATTTTCCGATCTCCAGCCGTGCTGGCACTACAACTCCCAGCATGGCCACACTTCTTAAAAGCAGTGGCACTGGTTTCCAACATGTTCACCTCCAGCTCTGCTGACACTACAACTCCCAACATGCCCAGCATGCTCGAGCTGCCTGTGCTCTTCCTGAGCTGGGGTGACACTACAACTCCCTGCATGCCTGGACTGTGGGGACCAGGTAAGTATGTCTGACTCCCTGGCACAGAGCAGGTAAGTGAGTCTGACTCCGGCAGGGAGCAGGTAAGTGTGTCTGACTCTGGCACGGAGCAGGTAAGTGCGTCTGACTCCGGCAGGGAGCAGGTAAGTGCGTCTGACTCCGGCAGGGAGCAGGTAAGTGCGTCTGACTCCGGCACGGAGCAGGTAAGTGCGTCTGACTCCGGCACGGAGCAGGTAAGTGCGTCTGACTCCGGCAGGGAGCAGGTAAGTGCGTCTGACTCCGGCAGGGGGCAGGTAAGTGCGTCTGACTCCGGCAGGGGGCAGGTAAGTGCGTCTGACTCCGGCAGGGGGCAGGTAAGTGCGTCTGACTCCGGCAGGGGGCAGGTAAGTGCGTCTGACTCCGGCAGGGGGCAGGTAAGTGCGTCTGACTCCGGCAGGGGGCAGGTAAGTGCGTCTCACTTCGGCAGGGGGCAGGTAAGTGCGTCTGACTCCGGCAGGGGGCAGGTAAGTGCGTCTGACTCCGGCAGGGGGCAGGTAAGTGCGTCTGACTCCGGCAGGGGGCAGGTAAGTGCGTCTGACTCCGGCAGGGGGCAGGTAAGTGCGTCTGACTCCGGCAGGGGGCAGGTAAGTGCGTCTGACTCCGGCAGGGGGCAGGTAAGTGCGTCTGACTCCGGCAGGGGGCAGGTAAGTGCGTCTGACTCCGGCAGGGGGCAGGTAAGTGCGTCTGACTCCGGCAGGGGGCAGGTAAGTGCGTCTGACTCCGGCAGGGGGCAGGTAAGTGCGTCTGACTCCGGCAGGGGGCAGGTAAGTGCGTCTGACTCCGGCAGGGGGCAGGTAAGTGCGTCTGACTCCGGCAGGGGGCAGGTAAGTGCGTCTGACTCTGGCAGGGAGCAGGTAAGTGCGTTTAACTCTGGCAGGGAGCAGGTAAGTGAGTCTGACTCTGGCAGGGAGCAGGTAAGTGCGTCTGACTCTGGCAGGGAGCAGGTAAGTGAGTCTGACTCTGGCAGGGAGCAGGTAAGTGCGTCTGACTCTGGCAGGGAGCAGGTAAGTGCGTTTAACTCTGGCAGGGAGCAGGTAAGTGCGTCTGACTCTGGCAGGGAGCAGGTAAGTGCGTTTAACTCTGGCAGGGAGCAGGTAAGTGAGTCTGACTCTGGCAGGGAGCAGGTAAGTGCGTCTGACTCTGGCAGGGAGCAGGTAAGTGCGTTTAACTCTGGCAGGGAGCAGGTAAGTGAGTCTGACTCTGGCAGGGAGCAGGTAAGTGAGTCTGACTCTGGCAGGGAGCAGGTAAGTGAGTCTGACTCTGGCAGGGAGCAGGTAAGTGCGTCTGACTCTGGCAGGGAGCAGGTAAGTGCGTTTAACTCTGGCAGGGAGCAGGTAAGTGAGTCTGACTCCGGCAGGGAGCAGGTAAGTGCGTCTGACTCTGGCAGGGAGCAGGTAAGTGCGTTTAACTCTGGCAGGGAGCAGGTAAGTGCGTCTGACTCTGGCAGGGAGCAGGTAAGTGCGTCTGACATCCACGTACAATCTCTTTTATCTGGGGGCTTATTACCTCACACCCAGAGATTCGTGGACGCGGCGGCTGCTCCTTGCACCGACCACTTCATACAGAGGAGGAACATGGCGGCATGCTCCGCTGATGGATGTCCCGCCGTGGCACCCCATAGACAGGCTTGGATCTGCTGAGGACGCCTGCAGCTTATCTCCCTAAAACAGAAGGACTGGGCATGTTGAACTCCAGGAGAATCTGTGACCCCTGTAATGTCACTTCCTCTGTTGAGGAACAAAAAGGCCATTCAAAAAGGCATTCAAGTTTTTTTTCCGGAGATGATGATTTTTAAGCAAGTGCCCGCGGCCGGCCCGCTGAAACAGACGACTCGTTGCTCCAGTTCTCTGCTCCGCGCTGCCTCCATCTTCCAGTCCCCACGCTGTTTACATCGGGTGGTACATGGACATGGTCACATGCACCGCTCCAGCCAATGACGTGCTGCTTCTGACCCCGTCACCGCTGAAGCCAGTCATTGGCTGGAGCGGTGCATGTGACCATGTCCATGTACCACCCGATGTAAACAGCGTGGGGACTGGAAGATGGAGGCAGCGCGGAGCAGAGAACTGGAGCAACGAGTCGTCTGTTTCAGTGTTTAAAAATCATCATCACCGGAAAAAACTTTTTAAAGGGCATCTGTCAGCAGTTTTGTACCTATGACACTGGCTGACCTGTTACATGTGCGCTTCGCAGCTGAAGAAATCTGTGTTGGTCCCATGTTCATATGTGCCCGCATTGCTGGGAAAAAATGAGGTTTTAATGTATGCAAATGAGGCTCTAGGAGCAACGGGGGCGTTACCATTACACCTAGAGGCTCTGCTCTCTCTGCAACTACCGCACCCTCTGCACTTTGACAGGGCCAAGCAGTGTAAACGTCAAAGTGCAGAGGGTGCAGCAGTTGCAGAGAGAGCAGAGCCTCTAGGTGTAATGGTAACGCCCCCGTTGCTCCTAGAGCCTCATTTGCATACATTAAAACCTCATTTTTTTTCTCAGCAATGCGGGAACATGGGAACATGGGACCAACACAGACGCCTTCAGCTGCCACGTGCACATGTAACAGGCCAGCCGGTGTCATAGGCACAAGACTGCTGACAGATGCCCTTTAAGGGTGGGTTCACACCTAGGTTTTTTTTCTATTGGATATCTGCACTTTTGTGTTTTTTGCACCTGCATCTGTTTGCAGTAAGAGCTCCAGATGTTCGGCTTCTTTCCAGGAACACGTTGTTGTGGAGCTCTTGGTGGAAACCACCATGAAGAAAACACTAGTGGGAGGACACCGGGGGACGCTCTTCATTTATAACGAGGTGCCTGTCATTAATCAGGCTAATCTTCTGGGGGGGATTTCAGTCGTCATTCAGGGTTCGGCTACACGGTGACACAAACCTACGTGCGACTTGTCCGCAGCTCGCTGTCACATGACCATTTCAGAGCTGTCATTTGGCTGCGAAAACACAACCACGTCACGTGTCTCGAGTGACTTCCATTAAAGCCAATGGTAGAAGAGATGACTGAACATGACGGACGACACCATAGGCAAACGAATGTCGCCGAACCCGTCCGCCAGCAGACTGGCGAGGGCCAACACATGCGCCTAAATTTAGGCAGTCAAAAAGTCACAAACGGCTGGGTTTTGCATTGGTTTCTGGCCGAGGGGGTCATAACAATAGTAATTAATGACCCCCACTGTGTGCAAAAACCCCAAAAAAACTTTAAGAAAAACGCGGGTGCCAAAAAAAGCCGCACACGCTTTTTTTCTGGTGTTTTTTTACAGATAAAAAAAAAAAACGCCAGACAAAATTCGTATGAAAACCTGGTGGAGAGGAGTAAAAGAAACGCTTGTGTCGCCCCGTAACCCCACATTCACGCGGCCACGCCGGTGGCGGGCGCTGCTGTTTGTCAGGCTGAGGCTCGCGCTTGCTCAGCTTCAGCGTCACATGACCCTCCTGACAGCTCAGGGCTCCTCCCCACCACTGGCAGTCACGTGTCACGTGCCCGCGCTCAGGCTCTGTGATCCGGAAGCGTCCGAATCCATCGCTCGGCGCTCCTGCAAGATCCCGGACGGATCGCCGAGTTGTCGATCGCGGTGAGACCGGATCAGAGGATTACTGACTACAGGGGGCGGGACGGAGACCTTCCCCCCCCCGCCGTGATCAGCTGTCAGGTTAATGAGAGGTAACTATGGGTAACGCGTGTGTACGGCGGAGGGGGGGGGCGGGGATGTGTAAACAGTGGAGGTCTGTGCACTGTACAGAGGGAGATGGGACCCGAGCGGTAATGCAGGGGGCACTGCTTACACCCGAGCACAGGGGGGGCACAGAGGAGGCCGGTTTGGGGATGAGGAGGGGGCACAGAGGAGCCCGGTTTGGGGATGAGGAGGGGGCACAGAGGAGGCCGGTTTGGGGCTGAGGAGGGGGCACAGAGGAGCCCGGTTTGGGGCTGAGGAGGGGGCACAGAGGAGCCCGGTTTGGGGCTGAGGAGGGGGCACAGAGGAGGCCGGTTTGGGGCTGAGGAGGGGGCACAGAGGAGGCCGGTTTGGGGATGAGGAGGGGGCACAGAGGAGCCCGGTTTGGGGCTGAGGAGGGGGCACAGAGGAGGCCGGTTTGGGGCTGAGGAGGGGGCACAGAGGAGGCCGGTTTGGGGCTGAGGAGGGGGCACAGAGGAGGCCGGTTTGGGGCTGAGGAGGGGGCACAGAGGAGGCCGGTTTGGGGATGAGGAGGTGGCACAGAGGAGCCCGGTTTGGGGCTGAGGAGGGGGCTGAGGAGGAGCCCGGTTTGGGGCTGAGGAGGAGGCCGGTTTGGGGCTGAGGAGGGGGCACAGAGGAGGCCGGTTTGGGGCTGAGGAGGGGGCACAGAGGAGGCCGGTTTGGGGCTGAGGAGGGGGCACAGAGGAGGCCGGTTTGGGGCTGAGGAGGGGGCACAGAGGAGGCCGGTTTGGGGCTGAGGAGGGGGCACAGAGGAGGCCGGTTTGGGGCTGAGGAGGGGGCACAGAGGAGGCCGGTTTGGGGCTGAGGAGGGGGCACAGAGGAGGCCGGTTTGGGGCTGAGGAGGGGGCACAGAGGAGGCCGGTTTGGGGCTGAGGAGGGGGCACAGAGGAGCCCGGTTTGGGGCTGAGGAGGGGGCACAGAGGAGCCCGGTTTGGGGCTGAGGAGGGGGCACAGAGGAGGCCGGTTTGGGGCTGAGGATTGGACATACAAAAGACTAGAACGGTATTGTGAATGTGACTTGACATCCTGGGAGCAGAACTGGTCACCGTGGGGTTAAGTCCCTATAATACTGCGCTCCGCCCTCACTTCATACACCGCCGGTGGTTTCCTCATTCCTGCCGGATATGATTGCAGTTTCATTATTGCTTACCTCGTCCACATCGCTGCCGCAGGTGAAGGGTTCACTTTAAGGCCCGGACTCCCAGGGTCCCTGTGTCTTTAGTTCCTGGCTGGGGGTGATCTGCAGTCCCGGGCGCAGCCTGTAGGCAGGAGAGGCGCTGTTACTGGGGGTAAAAAGAGCAAAGTATTTTTACTAGTCCAGTGCAACCCTCTAATGAAAGAAAGCAGAGGCTTTGGCACACAAAGTTTGAGAATCCTTTAAACGTGGCTTCTGATGTTTTTTTTGGGTGGGGGGCTGCTTATAGTTTTGGTTAAACATACCTGCTCTCTAGAGATGGGACACGTACAAGGCGACTGTCAGTGGATCATAGACATGACTGCTCTTGGACTACATGTAGACAGACCCTCCCTGCACTTAGGGATCTCCCCTTTAAGAATTCTGCCCGTGGTTTACTAGTCATTTTTGCTATTTTTACAGTGACGGGAAAAAGGGGGGGGGGGGGGGATTGTCGCTCAGGCTCCTCTTCGGTCTCTTTTTATCTCTGCAGGAAGTGAAGATCGGCGACTCCCTCGGCTCGTGCTTGTGTCCTGATCACATGACACTCAGGATGTTCTTGGAGACTCGGAACAGCTCGGTCACCAATGTCACCTCCTTACCCTTCACTGCCTCATCATATCTGACATCAGCGCTGCCAACCACCTCTGACATCAGCGGCGCCAATGTAACTGTACCACATGTGTGTCTGGTCATCCTGTATGAAGACATTAGAAGCTCCAGGTACAGGACATATCTACTGTAGTATTGTACCACTGTCTGAATCCTGTATTGTACTCCAGAGCTGTGCTCACAATACTGCAGTCTTCAAAGATGACATCAGCTGTGGAGTATAATACAGGATGTAAATCAGGATCAGTACAGGATATGTAATATATGTACACAGTGACTGCACCAGCAGAATAGTGAGTACAGCTCTGGAGTATAATACAGGATGTAACTCAGGATCAGTACAGGATAAGTAATGTATGTACACAGTGACTGCACCAGCAGAATAGTGAGTGCAGCTCTGGAGTATAATACAGGATGTAACTCAGGATCAGTACAGGATAAGTAATGTAATGTATGTACACAGTGACTGCACCAGCAGAATAGTGAGTGCAGCTCTGGTGTATAATACAGGCTGTAACTCGGGATCAGTACAGGATAAGTAATGTATGTACACAGTGACTGCACCAGCAGAATAGTGAGTGCAGCTCTGGAGTATAATACAGGATGTAACTCAGGATCAGTACAGGATAAGTAATGTAATGTATGTACACAGTGACTGCACCAGCAGAATAGTGAGTGCAGCTCTGGTGTATAATACAGGCTGTAACTCGGGATCAGTACAGGATAAGTAATGTATGTACACAGTGACTGCACCAGCAGAATAGTGAGTGCAGCTCTGGAGTATAATACAGGATGTAACTCAGGATCAGTACAGGATAAGTAATGTAATGTATGTACACAGTGACTGCACCAGCAGAATAGTGAGTGCAGCTCTGGTGTATAATACAGGATGTAACTCAGGATCAGTACAGGATAAGTAATGTATGTACACAGTGACTGCACCAGCAGAATAGTGAGTGCAGCTCTGGAGTATAATACAGGATGTAACTCAGGATCAGTACAGGATAAGTAATGTAATGTATGTACACAGTGACTGCACCAGCAGAATAGTGAGTGCAGCTCTGGTGTATAATACAGGCTGTAACTCGGGATCAGTACAGGATAAGTAATGTATGTACACAGTGACTGCACCAGCAGAATAGTGAGTGCAGCTCTGGAGTATAATACAGGATGTAACTCAGGATCAGTACAGGATAAGTAATGTAATGTATGTACACAGTGACTGCACCAGCAGAATAGTGAGTGCAGCTCTGGATCAGTACAGGATAAGTAATGTAATGTATGTACACAGTGACTCCACCAGCACAATAGTGAGTGCAGCTCTGGAGTATAATACAGGATGTAACTCAGGATCAGTACAGGATAAGTAATGTAATGTATGTACACAGTGACTGCACCAGCAGAATAGTGAGTGCAGCTCTGGAGTATAATACAGGATGTAACTCAGGATCAGTACAGGATAAGTAAAGTAATGTATGTACACAGTGACTGCACCAGCAGAATAGTGAGTGCAGCTCTGGAGTTCAGAGAGATCTATCACCGTACTGCACCCAAAGAGAATTTTATGGAGTTGGTTGTTGTACTGTTCATCCATCTGCAGGTTATAAATCCTATTGATGTAACATAGAGAACTTGTCCTCCCTTTTAGGGTAAGATATTGGGACCTCTTGCTTTTAATTCCCAATGTTCTCTTCTTCGTGTTCCTGCTGTGGAAGTTGCCCTCTGCCAGAGCCAAAATCCACGTCACATCAAGTCCAATTTTCACCACTTTCTACATCCTTGTAAGTCTGCCTTTTCTGTTTGTATATAATTAGATTACAGAGCGTATGACCCATTTGTGCAGCTCCCTTTGAGTTGGTGGTAAATCCATCTATCGTGAGCTCCCTCTAGTGGTGGCTGCAGGCAGACAGACTGATGTTCATCTCTATGGCTGTGTAAAGGGACACAAGGGGTTTGGAGCTCTATAGCTCAGAACCATCAGAAACAGAGCACCCCCCCTCTTCCTATATAAAGATGTAGTATCACACTAATCAAATCTGATTTAATTCTTTAAAAAGATAACGTTGATGCCTTGTGGTGTCTGATGCAGGTGTTTGTGGTGTCATTTGTGGGAATCACACGAGCAGTTGTCTCTATGACGGTCAGTTCATCCAGTGCAGCCACTGTCACAGACAAGGTAAGCGCCTCCTGTATCTGCTGTAAGCCTCTACCTATATCCGTGGCCGAGGTGTCCAGCCCGGTTCTCATCCTCCATTTTATTTTTTTTTTGTTTTTTTTTAAGGTTTTGTGGGAAATCACCAGGTTCTTCCTGCTGGCCATAGAACTGAGCGTCATCATCCTGGGTTTAGCTTTTGGTAAGTTTGTTTTTCTAACTCGTTATAACGCCTTAAAGGGGTATTCCTATCACAGACAATGGGGGCATATTGCTAGGACCGCACCTACACCGAGAACGGAGACGTGGTGGAGGGCGCGCTGTGCATGCGCAGCCACCGTCTATTCATTTCTATGGGGCTACTAAAAATAGCAGAGTTCTGGCCCCATAGGAATGAATGGGAGCGGTGGCCGCACAAGCGCGGTGCCTTCCCATTTGCTTGTATGGGGAGAGAGCTTGGCGGTGGCCGGCCCCGGGAAAATCCTGGGGTCCCTCCAGCCACCGCTTTCCCTGCTTCATTCTCGGTGTAGAGGTGGGGCAGCACCTATCGGACAATGGGGGCATATCCTAGCGACATGCCCCCATTGTCTGTGATGTGAAGATTGTCCAAGATTTTGATAGCCTATCAGGATAGGTCACCATTATCCGATTTGTGGCTCCCTGCACCCCCATCGATCCGTTGTTCTGCTGTAGCTCCAGTGCTTGAACTATACAGCTCCCTCCATTGAAGTGAATGGTAACCAGTTCTGTCCACAACACAGGGGTCAGAGCTGTGTAGTTCCAGCACTGACTTTGGGCGCAGCAGCTACCCCAAAACAGCTGATGTCTGACCTCCTGCAGATCTGATATTGATGGCCTAGTCTGAGAATAGGCCAGCAATATCAAAATCCTGGACACCCCCTTTTACCCTTTCCTGCACTTTGATGTAGTCATTTAAGAATACGGTTTAGCCCCAGCCCCTTCATGCACTATTGGGTGAGGACAGAGGCATTGCCAGTGTGAGACCCTGATCACAGGCGGCAACATGGCCGTCATACACAGTGTGCTTTAACCCCTAGTGAACTGCCAAATGTCTTTAAAAGGGGTTATCTGATGCACTCTGCGCTCCCGCCACTGCATGAGAATCAATCACTTGCTTGGCGAGAGATTCATTCCCGCTCATGCGCTGTGGGTTCTAACCAGGCTAGGATCATGTGCCCGATGCACCTGAACCCGGAAGTGGCTCCCGCAGGGGAGCGCAGCAGAAGATGACCCCTTTTAAACTTTGGGCTGGTCTGCATATAACCCAGCCAAGATGTTTCCAAATGCCTCTGCATGGATGTTGTACAGGAGAGGCTGTCAGCAGAGGTGATTTATTGCTGTTTATGCCTTCCGGATTGGTGTATACATGGCGCTCAGTGAGCCTCGTGCACGCGCATAAGGAAGCGGCTTTGTGACTTACTGCTGCGGTATCAGGTGTTGCTGGGTCTTAGGCTCAGATCAGCTCTATAGTGCGTGTTAGAAGGCTGTATCCCCCCACCTGGGGCTTATATGTCAGCCTCAGATACAGGGGAATGAAACAAAACGAATATAAAAATCCCCGTGTAGCACAAACTCGTATGTACTGAAGTAGTACTCTGCCTGGTGGTTTACATGGGAAAATAGCTCTGTCTTGACTTTGGTCTATATCGGGCATGGCCAACCTGCGGCTCTCCAGCTGTTGTAAAACTACAACTCCCACCATGCCCTGATGTAGGCTGATAGCTGTAGGTAGTTTGGGCATGCTGGGAGTTGTAGTTTTGCTGGAGAGCCTCAGGTTGGCCATCCTTGGTCTATCTGATAATGGATCGCTCTGTTTTGCAGGTCATCTTGAAAGTAAATCCAGTGTAAAGCGGGTGCTGGCGATCACGGCCGTCCTGTCACTTGCTTACTCAGTAACGCAGGTAAAATATCCAGAAAGTACACATTTTTGCTTCTCACATTAGGAATTCTCTACTGAAAACTGCATTCTGTCCCTGAAGGGATCGAATGAATGCAGTTTAGTCGTGTGGCTACGAAACTTTATTATAGTTGCTTTTCATTATTTTAGGGGACTTTGGAAATCCTGTATCCAGACGCCCATCTCTCAGCGGAGGACTTTAACATCTACGGGCATGGCGGCAGGCACTTCTGGCTTGCCAGTTCCTGCTTTTTCTTCTTGGTGAGCAGATCAGCTATACGTCTCATGCGCACAATCTGGGATGCACCGGCACCGACTGTAGGGCCGCTGTGTGTGTGGACAGAGGACCCTTTCACTTGAATGGGTCCGCACCGCAAAAAAAGTACTGCATGCACTCCTTTTTTTTTTTTTTTTTTTTTTTTTTTTTTTTTTGCGGTGCGGAGGCAGGGACCGAAAACCCACGAAAGCCCTATGGAGTGCTTCCGTGGGTTTTACGTCTCTGCTAGTGTTGAGCAAACTTGTGTTTTTTAAGTTCGGCGTCTAAAGTTCGGGATCGAAGAATCGCGTTATGGATTCCGCTACCATGGACCTTAACTGAATTTAGAATCCATAACGCGATTCTTCGATAACCCAAACTTTAGACGCCGAACTTAAAGGGAACCTGTCACCGGGATTTTGTGTATAGAGCTGAGGACATGGGTTGCTAGATGGCTTCTAGCACATCCGCAATACCCAGTCCCCATAGCTCTGTGTGCTTTTATTGTGTAAAAAACAAAACGATTTGATACATATGCAAATTACCCTGAGAGGAGTCCTGTATGTGAGATGAGTCAGTGACAGGACTCATCTCAGGGTAATTTGCATATGTATCAAATCGTGTTGTTTTTTTACACAATAAAAGCACACAGAGCTATGGGGACTGGGTATTGCGGATGTGCTAGCGGCCATCTAGCAACCCATGTCCTCAGCTCTATACACAAAATCCTGGTGACAGGTTCCCTTTAAAACACAAGTTCGCTCAGCACTAGTCCCTGCCTCTGTTCTGCACCGTATCTTCCGGATTGTGGACCCATTTTGTTTGCGGCCCGCAGTATGGGCACGGACCTGCTACGGTTGTGTGCATAGGCCATAATGGTATTGTGTTATCTTCCTTTTTAAGTTTTATTTTTTAACACCCTCTTGTGTGTGATTGCTTTGAATGTGCAAGAGATTCCTGTAGTGGTTATGGATGATCACAGCTGCAGGATCCCGAGGTCTCCAGCCTGTCCATAGGCTGTAACCTCCAGTGATCTATAGATTTGGCGACTGTCACTTGTGTTCATTACTAACACGATTCTCCTGTTCTTTCTCTTCTGCAGGTGTATACGTTGGTGTCTATACTTCCCAAAACCCCACTGAAAGACCGCATCTCTCTACCATGTGAGTGAAGAGCACGAGCTGACCTGTGCAGGGGGTCCCGAGAGTCAGCAATGCTCCTAGATGTGTGCGATGAAACAATCCATTGGGAATACTTTCTGCTCTAATAATTTGTGCACCCGTAGCCTGGACCAAAAGCTCAGATCAGATTTTTGGGTTTGAATATTGAGGATGCTATACAGTAGGATCAGCTGTTTTACAGTTCGGTGCTCCGCCATCCAGGGGCCTCCTATATGAAGTCACACATAGTATAATTGGACGCCAGGGATGTCCTAGCGTTACCAGAAATCACTAACCTGTCTATGTATGTGTTTGATGATGTCTCTTATAGCAAGGAAAAGTTTCTACGTGTACGCTATAATCCTGGCCATGCTGAATCTGGTGCAAGGAGTTGGCAGTGCCCTGCTGTGCGCGGAGGTCATTAATGGGCTGTGGTGAGTGCACATCTGCAGAGGTTTATTACATTCATTCTATCTTTCCACCCGTTGCAGGGTTGGGTCTTAAAGGTCGGTCATCATTCCTGCCCCGTCAAAAGTGCAGATGATGGCGGGATCGTTGTCAGCATATCCGCGGTGATGGTGAAGCAGGTCGCGTGATCGATTAAATTCAACTTTTTAATGCAACTGGAGGTAATCCTTTCATCTTTGGTGCCCTGGTCTCTCTGAAATGAACCCCTCCCCTGCTGTGAGTGACGGCTGTAGGGTCTAATCTGGAGACCAACACTCAGCAGAAGGGAGCGGTTGGGGAAGTGTTTGGTGAAGAGATGCCAGGGCACTAAGCATGAAGGGACCACATCTATGGTACTAGCACCAGGGTGCTTAAAAGTTTAATTTCTCATTCTTGCAGCCTGCAGACCATCATTCCAAGTATGTGTTCACCGCTCCCCTTGTCATCAATGTAGCGCTGTCAGCAGTTTGTACAAGTCAGAACTGCTGACAGACACCTTTTAAGGACCTGTTTGACGTACGCCCTTTTGGACAACATGTATTCCTTCTAAGCAACCCCCTTACACATGCAACCTCGGCTCTTGTGTTCCCAAATGGGAGGCGAGAATAAGCCGCTGCCAGACGCCTCTGGGGGCAGCTAATGTCCCTTTAGAAAAAAGGACTGGGCATATTGTAATCACATTTGTCCTTGTCAGAGGGTCAAGATACATCGCTGCAGATTATATGGTTAACCAGTCCCTCCAAAATCCTCAGGTTCGGCTGACATTTTTTTTAATGCATATGGCCGGCTTTAGAATCTTGTTATAGTGTTTTTATGTCTATGTGGTTCCTGTTTGTAGTGGGCGGGGATGTGACAACCTGCAGCCAATCAGATCCTGGTTAAATCAGAACGGCAGAGAGGAGAGTGCTGATATTGTGGCAGGCAGTGAGGACATAGCTGCATGTTATGAGACAGTGGAGCCATGTAAGTCAGTGCGTAGATAGACAGTGGAAGGAGCAACAGCACAGAGGATTTCAGCAGATGAATGTGTAGCTCTTGTGGAAGATGGCTACAGGTGTCATGCTGGGGAAAATGGAGGCAGCATCATGACAAGAGGAACGTACTGGAGACCACTGGGAGGTTGCAGACTTAGAGGTAGATAGTGGAAGGAATTAGGTGTCTAAGCAGCACAGAGTATTTCAAAGAATGGATTTGCTGATTTTGCAGGAGGCCGTTTTCTGCCACGTGATGATGGCAGTGAGAACAGGGCAGTGTCATGAGGTGAGGGTGAGAGAGTCCATAGTGGAAGGGGTTGGGTCCATCAGCAGAGCAGAGTATTTCAGGAGGCAGTGATCTGTGCTGATGATAGTGAGGATAGGACGGACTGCATGTGACCAGCTCAGTGTCGTAATGTAAGGGCGGGAATTTACAAGAGGGGCCAAAGTCCGGTCATATAATTTTTATTACACTTTTAGATTTTGAATATTATTACAGTTGGTTGATTCCTTGTAATTATCTTAAGAATGAGATGATGCATGTAATATTTACCAGACTGGTGGCTGGGGATAGAATGGCAGATTGGTTTTTCAGGCTTTTAATATTTTGGGGATCCGACACCCGGCGCCCACGCCGATCAGCTGTATGAGGAGACGGAGCGTGCAGTGTGCATGTGCCGTCTCCTGTCTCTCTTCCTGTTCTCCGCTGTATGTCTATGGCAAATCAGCAGCAGAGCAAGAAGAGAGATGGGAGACGTCACGTGCACCCTGCGCGCTCCGTCTCCTCATACAGCTGATCGGCACCCCCGCCGATCTGATATTGATGGCCTATCCTGAGGATAGGTCATCAATATTAAAAGCCTGGACAACCCCTTTAACATATAGGGTAAGGCTGAGTTCACACGAGCGTGACAGATTTGGTCCGGATGCGTTCAGGGTGCGTTCAGTTAAACTCGCACCATTTTGCAAGCAAGTTTAGTCAGTTTTGGCTGCAATTGCGTTTAGTTGTTCAGTTTTTTCCGCGCGGGTGCAATGCGTTTTGATGCGTTTTTCACGCGCGTGATAAAAAACTGAAGGTTTACAAACAACATCTCCTAGCAACCATCAGTGAAAAACGCATTGCATCCGCACTTCTATGGGGTCAGGGCTGCGTGAAAAACGCAGAATATAGAACATGCTGCGATTTTAAAGCATTGCAGAAATGATGCATGAAAAAAAACGCTCATGTACACAGACCCATTGAAATGAATGGGTCAGGATTCAGTGCAGGTGCAATGCGTTCACCTACTGCATTGCACCCGCGCGGAAATCTCGCCCGTGTGAACTCAGCCTAAGGGGTTATGTAGACCTTCGTAATCATATTCCAATGCATCTCAAATGAAAAATGAAGCAACTTCACAAGTAGTCCTGATAACAAATCTGCCATTTTGTGTATGCAGCTCCCATGCCGACCTATGATTCTCCTTGCCTTACACCGGATAGGGGTTAACTAGCCGACTGCTGGGACCCCCGCGATCACTATAACGGGTTGTCCCGTTCCCCTGTTCTAATGCACAGAGAGCGCTGGAGATAGCCGAGTACTGTAGATTAGCAAGAAGAGGTGGCAGCGATGGGCAAGGAACCCATGACTACAGACTACATAGTGTTTGTTTGAAGTCTGTTACCATGGGAACACTTAGGTCTGCATCAGATCTGCAAGCATTGGTCAAAACACATTTTATAGATGCCTTGGAGCAATGAAAAAAAAAATGCAAAAGTCCCTAATTCTATGCTATGCATACGATAGCTGATACTTACCAGCGCACCTCTTCATTTCACAGCCTCGTCGACATCACTACATTTTTATACTTCAGCCTGTTTGCTCCTCTCATGTATGCGGCATTCCTGAAAAGCTTCTTTGGGTGAGTACACAATAAAAGCAGCAGTCACAGTAGGCTCTGTTCACATTAGAAATGTACAGCTGGCTACCAGGGTATGTTCTAGTGAAGGGTCCAGCTCTCTGCACGGCCTGGTGGCCGGGGATAAACCAGCTCAGGGCCGATGGTAGTCCCAGAGGTCAAACATCCCCCTCCCCCATGATCACAAAGTGATGGCATATCCTAGCGATCACTTTGGGATTGCCCCTTTTTATATCTGCGTCTTTATCCCACTTTGGTTCCTTTCTCCATCACTATTTAACCTTTTCTTTCAGGTCCGAGCCTAAAATTCTCTTCTCCTACAAATCCCAAGTGGACGAGCCTGACGACTCAGACGTCCACCTCCCGCATCCCTATGCCGTGGCGAAGAAAGAAGGCGCAGACTCGGGATTTTACTCCAGCACCCAGATTGACACGACGGCTTATCTAGATGACGTGGCCTCCATGCCGCACGTTGGGAGCATTAACAGCATCGACAGTGACCGCTGGAAAGCTATAAACGCCTAGGCCTCGGGGTCACTCAACATCTCGCGGAGGTTCTGCCTGCGTCACCTCTATGCTGTGGATTTCCGAATGTCTTCAGAGTGAAAATCTCTCTAAAAATATATAATTTTTTTTTCCTCCCGAATCTCATATGGAAATCAGACCGATTGTACCAGAGACCTTCTGTAATGCTGCTAAGATCTTGCAATCCTTGAGGAGGAAGGTTGCTGGTCTTGGACCAAGGTGCCACATTGAGGATGATTAAAGAGGCCGGCTCAGGTCGTTTGAATGACTGCCACTTACCTGTGCAGCCCGGTGGGCTCTGTTCTATGGATGCTGGAGCCTGCATGTAGTGGGTGGCTGGGCTTTTCCCATTGTCAGTACCTATGCACACCTGGTTTATACAATATCTGCTGGTGCCTATGGCAGTGAAGACCCATACATGTGCCAGGCTGTACTGAGTACAAATCACTGCACTGGATTAGGTTGTAGGAGTATGTACGATGACCGCTGGCGACAACTCGGAAAGACTAATCTTATGCTGATCGTGGATTTTCTGTTTAAAGTAGGGAAATACTCGGAGAGTGTTCCCCTTTAATAGAAAGAATACCAGTAAATACAAAGCTTAAAGAGGTTGTTTCATCTGGGACTTTGGCATATCGCTAGGATATGCCACCAATGTCTGACAGGTGCAGGTCTCACCTCTGAGACCGCCATCTATCTCTGAGACCGCCGTGCGTTGCATGCTCTCCATTTTTATGGGAGTTCTGAAAATAGCTGAGTGAGCTCTCTGGAGTCCAATAGAGATGAATGGACAGCACAAACCGCGCAAGCGTGGCCACTGCTTCATTCGCTTATATAGGTCTGTGTGATATATGGGGTCTCATTCTGGAAATAGATGTGGGTCCTACCGATATGCCACCAATGTCTCAGATGAGAATACCCTAGGGCAGGCATGCTCAACCTGCGGCTCTCTAGCTGTCGCAAAACTACAACTCCCAGCATTCTCGGACAGCCTACAGCTATCAACCTACAGCAGGGCATTGTGGGAGTTGTAGTTTTACAAAACAGCTGGAGTGCCGCAGGTTGAGCATCCCTGGCCCAGGGACTGTGTACAGGTGCATAGTATAGAGGATAAGTATCTAATTGTTGGGACCAACCACTGGGACCCCTGCTGATCCGGAGAACCTGGGTCTGGATCACCTCTATAAATGGAGGAGTAGGTTGCGCTCGCACAGTGCGGCCCTATTCATTCTCTACGGGCCTGCTGGAGGTAGCAGGGTACAGCGCTCGGCTGTTTTTAGTAGTCCTGTAAAGAATGAATGAAACGGCAGCGTTGGGCTCCATTCACACATCCGTAATAATTGGTCCGCATCCGTTCCGCAGATTGCGGAATGCGTGCGGGCCCATTAATTCTCTATGGGGACGGAACGGATGCGGAGAGCACACTATGTGCTGTCCGCATCCACATTTCCGGAGCACACCGCCGGTTCTATTCCTGTCCGCAATTGCGGACCAGAATAGGCCGGCCGGGTGTATTGCGGATCCGCAATGCACTACGGATGTGTGAATGGACCCTAAAAGCACAGCCTGCCACTCCATGCATAAGGGGGAAATAGGACCCCTGTTCTCAGTAACGGTGGGGGCTCCAGCGGTCGGACCCCCAACGATCAGATATTATGCCCTATGCTGTAGATTAACCCTAAGTTCACACCTGAGCGTTTTACAGCGCGTTCAAACGCGCTGTAAAACGCTCAACACATGAAAACCAATGCTTCCCTATGGGAATGGTTCTCACCTGGGCGTTTTACAGCGCGTACGATCGCGCTGTAAAACGCCCGACGCATAATCAAGTACTTGAGCTTCTTTGGGGCGTTTTGACGCGCGTTTGTGGCCAGAGGACACTGCAGTCAATCACACAAACGCGCGTCAAACGCGCATTTACTATTACAAAAACGCGCATAAAAACGCGCGTAAAACGTGCGTTTGAGAAACGCTCAGGTGTGAAAGCAGGGTAAGGGTAAGTTAAAAACTTGGCACAACCTCCTAATCAATGTGGAATGGAAAGTTCTAGAACTTTCTAATATTCTTCAATTTCTCTCCATTGTCAACGTAGCTGCTTGCTGCCGGTGAATAGAAAAGCATGTAGAGGAACTGACACAGGGCTTGTTACAAAGTACCAGAGCTTTATCTGGTAAAGGACCAGGCGCCTGACTGCTTTGGACTTGGCGTTCAGTCTTGGAGCATAAGTAAGAAATAGAATGATTACGTTCACTGACGGCAAGCAGAGGCCTTGAAAACTGCAAGTAATTGAGACCCAAAATATATGAGAAATTTGCAGAACTTTTCATTGCTCAATGATGAAACCTAATTTACATAAAACGGAGAGTATTTACTTCTAAAGTAACAATCAGAATATTTTTCAGAGCTTTTAACCCCCAGATGTGAAAACACAAATCCCACCGTCGTCCCCTAGAGCAGGGATCAACAACCTCTGGCGCTCCAGGTGTTGTGAAACTACATCTCCCATCATGCACACTTGCTTGGCTGTTCTCTGAACTCCCACAGAAGTGAAAGGAGCTTGCTGGGAGTTGTAGTTTCACAACAGCTGGAGTGCCGAAGGTTGCTGATCCCTGCCCTAGATGTTAAGAAATAGATGTTCCTTCCTTCCCTGTCTGGGAGGCTGAGGATAGTTTAACGGTCCCTCTCACGACGCAGCCGACCACCAGGTATGTGCAATGTGTCAGTGATCTGGATCGAAACGTGTCTTGCCGGTCTTACTGCCTCTTCTGCCCTCGGCTTATAGATTATTGTCTATAGAAAGTGGAGGAAATTGTTTGTTTGTTTTGAGAAATAACATTAAAGGGGTTCTTCAGGATGTACATATCGATGATCTATCCTCTGGACAGGTCATCAATGTGAGATTGACGGGGGGTCCGGCTCCTGGCCTTGGCACCGGTAAGCTGTTTGAAGAGGCTGCGACTCTTTGGCAAGCGTCGCGGTCTCCTTGCAGCATACCAGGCACAGCGCCATCCGTTGTCTAGTGGCTGTGCTTGGTATTGCAGCTCAGGCCCATTCACTTAAACAGGACTGCGCTGTGCCCAGGCCATGTGACCAATAAACATGATGTCACTAACCACCACCGCCACTTCAAACTGCTGAACGTCGGGCCCCCGCTGATCTGATATTCATGACCTATGCTAATGATAAGTCATCAGTATTAAAAAATCCCTTTAATAATCATTATTAGCTTCTTAAAGGGATATTCCAGTAAAAAAAAAAAGATGACATATTGCTAGGAAGGCCATCACTATGATCAGTGGGGGTTTGATCTCGGGCACCCCCAGAAGCCTGAGAATGAAGGGGCTGCAGTGCGGATCTAGTGCTTCACTCCCTTCCCTGACTTTACTCTGATCCTTATAAATCCATGCGATACAAGACGATAACTGGCTCACGCGTTTCAGGCTGCAGTGCAGCCCTTAGTCATAGAATTTCACCAATGGGAAAGCGTCTGTGATCACGTGACCGCACAGTGACACAAACGGGACACCTGTAGTTACATAGGACGATACAGATATGGACCCCATCATAGCGCCCGCCAGCGCAGACGGAGATTGTCGCAGATAATCACACACAATAGTAAAACACACAAAAAGTATTCATGTGGATGGTGTAATATTAGGCCCTGTGCCGCACGAGGGGCCAATAGCACTGGATAGTTTTATATATATATATATCACGATATATAGCTGTTATTTTGGAAGGAGCGCAGCCTGAATTCAGGGGACCCCCAAATCCTGCTATTTTCAGTCGGTGTCACTGCATGCCTTGGCCTATATAAAGAGGTGCTCTGTATTTAGAATTCAGAATTAAAGGGGCAAAAAAAAAGTGCCCGCTTTCTCTGCTAAACAGCACCCCACCTGTTCATGTCTGGTATTACAGCTCTGTTGAAGTGAATGGGGCTGACCTGCAATACCACACACCGCCTGTGGACAGGTGTTGGTGCTGTTTTTGGAACAAAGTAGCCATGTTTTTCTAATTGATGCATTGTAATCCATCGTGTTTGCTAGATTAAGACTGTTTCCATTCACTGACCACTAGCAGAGTTCTTGAAAATGCTTAGGACCTAAAGCACAATGCGTATTAGAAGGTTGTGGAAATTTTGTATTTCCAATAGGGCTGGCCCTTTGATAATTCAGGCTGAGGTGGGGCTGTGCTGGCGTGACTGCGAAAGGCGTCCATTAGAGCCAGGTTAGCTGACAAATATGTATGGAGGGGGGGCCCAAATGTCCAGGGGGGGGGGGAGGATGGGATATGCTGGATTTATTATGCCCCATCCTTCGTTTCCTGCAAGTCATCTGGTAGCCTCTTACTTCCCATTGAAAACACAAGCTGAGCATGCATGTGTTCAGTGGGGCCAGGAGGGATAGCTGTCGGATGAGAAAGCCTTCAGATGAACCACACTTGCCGTACTCTGTGGTCATCTGTGTGCAGACCTCGCGCGGGTCTCCGGGTCTCGTAGGCGCGATAGGGCGCTAAAATAAATTGCGTGACGGACACTGAATGTGGAGTTAGAGGGAAAACCCCTTAATTTATGGTAGTTGAAGACCATGTCAGTATGAAAGTACAGATACCATAGCTAATGTTATGACCAGTGGTCGCCCATGCTGGGAGTTATAGTTTCGCAGCAGCCAGGTTGGAATCCGCGCTTCTGTTCAACATCTGTTTGTGAAATGCGTCATTATTATTGTATTTAGGACACTATGGCTACATGCACACGAACGTATGTGTTTTGCGGTCCGCAAAAAAAAAACGGATGACGTTCTGTATGGCATCCGTTTTTTGGTGGATCAGTTTTTTTGGCGGATCCATTGTAATAATGCCTATCCTTGTCCGCAAACTAGAAAAAAATAGGACATGCACAATTTTTTTTGCGGAGCAACGGAAATGAATGGGTCTGCATCCTATCCGCAAAAAAAAACGGAACAGCCACGGAAACAAAATACGGTCGTGTGCATGAGGCCTAAGGCATGAGATACTGGACTGTCATTGGTTACTATGATGCCGTATAGATCGTACCGAGTGTATTGCTGTACAGCAGCGGCGGCACAAAGTGCATGGCGTCATAGCAACCAATGACGCCGTGCGCTCCTGCACTCAGCAGGATGCCAGTCCGGTATCTCACGGACCGTGTTCCACAGACGTATGAATTCAGCCTAAGGGCTCGTTCACACGAACATATGAAGCCCGTTTTGCGGTCCGCAATGCACGGGCACCGTCCGGGGGGCAGGCTCATGGGGATCGCAGACCCATTCACTTGAATGGGTCCGCGACCCTTCTGTTCTGCGAAAAGATAGAGCAAGTTCTATCTTTTTGCGGTGTGTGGAAGCACGGAACGGAACCCCAGAAAGCACTCCGTTTCGTATCTCCGGATTTGCGGACCCATTGAAGTGAATGGGTCCGCATCCGTGATGCGGAATGGCAACGGGCAGCACACGTTCGTGTGAACGAGCCCTAAATCGGAGGCGGGAGGAGATGATATTCTGAAAGCAGAAATCTGCAACCAGCGGCTCTTCAGCCGGTGGGAAACTACAACTCTCATCAGGTTCTGATATCCACAGATTGCAGACTACTGCACTAAGGAAACAAATTGAATCAGAAAGGTTAGGGTTAAGGAGCACCCACCACATAGGGAAAAAAAACCCACAATAAGCAGCTGAGTCGTCCTCTGGCCCTGTGTAAAAAAAAATATATAAAAATTTGGTGCTTGAGTTTTAAAGGGGTTCTCGAGGACTTAAAGGGCATCTGTCAGCAGTCTTGTGCCTATGACACTGTCTGACCTGTTACATGTGCGCTTGGCAGCTGAAGACATGTGTTCGTCCCATGTTCATATGTGCCCGCATTGCTGAGAAAAGTAATGTTTTACTATATGCAAATGAGCCTCTAGGAGCAACGGGGGCGTTACCATTACACCTAGAGGCTCTGCTCTCTCTACCTCATCCTCGGCACTTTGACAGGGCTAGGTATGATAATGTTTACACTGTCTGGTCCTGTCAATCAAAGTGCAGAGATCGTGGCAGTTGCAGAGAGATCGGAGGTGTAATGGTAACGCCCCCATTGCTCCTAGAGGCTCATTTGCATATAGTAAAACATCATTTTCTCAGCAATGCGGGCACATATGAACATGGGACCAACACGGATGCCTTCAGCTGCCAAGTGCACATGTAACAGGCCAGCCGGTGTCATAGGTACAAAACTGCTGACAGATGACCAGTAAATAATGATGTACTGTCCTCAGAATAGGTCATCCATATCCAATCTGTGGGGATCCTACACCTGCCGAGGGGTTGTCCGTTATTGGAAAATCATGGCCGCTTTCTTCCAAAACAGCACCACCCCTGTTCACAGGATGCATGCAGTATTGCAGCTCTGCCTCATTGACCCCAGGGACGGGGTGGCACAGTTTTTTTGTAAGAAAGCAGTTTTTTGTTTTTTTTTTCTAATCATGGACAAATCCTTTAGAGCAGGGGTGCACAACCTTTTCTGGTTGGGGGCCACATTGTCAACCTGAAACAATTCCAAGGGCCGAAAATAATCTTTAAAGGGGTATTACCAAGTGAAATACCCTATTTATGGCATATTGAACATACAGTATATATTCTAAATGTCTAGTTACACTTCTAGTACTCCCATCTAATGGGACAATACATGAAAGATTCATGTGAGCAGCCACAAGACACAGACATACATGTCTGCTACCAGATGGCTGGGGCCGCATAGAATGGTATTGAGGGCCGCATGTGGCCCCCGGGCCGCAGGTTGTGCACCCCTGCTTTAGAGGGTCACAGAGCTCAGATGAGCTCTTTCTCCTCCCCATATTATTCGAACCACAGCGCCACACATTGTATAGTGGTTGAGCTTGGTATTGCAGCTTGGTCCCAATCACTTGACTGGGTGGCTGATGGACGTGACGTCACAGGCTGAGGAGGAGATGGCGGCAGCGATCGCCCGGGCACCGCAGCCCCTTCCTACAGCTGATTTGGAATTCAGACCCCCCCCCCCCTTCCCCACTAATAACTTTATAATGGTTGTCACTCAGCTTTCTGGCCCAGCCCTGCAGAGATGCATCCCCTGTCTGTGTACATCTACTTTTACATTTTCTTCGTCATATTTGCTGTATCTTACCCTGGGAACCTAAACCCTGTTCCTTTACTCTCTGGCGGCCATATTGCTCGATATGACAAATAATAATATAGAATCCTAGCTGAGGAGGACGACGCAGGGACTTCTATTTATTGGAGGTCATCTTCTCTTGTGGGTGGGGGGACTCCTGATGGACTCCAATTATGTGATTTTATTTTTAAAAAAAATTCTGTTTTTATTTTTTTGTTGTTGACTATCATTTGGGATTCATTCTAAGTTGGACTTCAGTGTGAGAATAATGGCAGACTAAATTTTGTAAATGACGCTTTTTACAAATATGAGTTGAGTGGCC
The DNA here is from genome assembly GCF_014858855.1 of Bufo gargarizans. Taxonomy (NCBI): domain Eukaryota; kingdom Metazoa; phylum Chordata; class Amphibia; order Anura; family Bufonidae; genus Bufo; species Bufo gargarizans. Next base: position 165,469,261 of record NC_058086.1, read on the forward strand.
GTCGCCGCGAGGTCCACCATCTTTTACTTTGGGTTTAGTGTAGTTTCTCCATCTTATTTTGTATGAATGATGTAGTTTTAATACGTTCTGTTTGGATGACGCGCCTTGAATCCTCCCCGCCTGGCGGTCTGTACGCCGGGCGCGTTCCTTCGCTTTTCCGGCAGCTGATTACAGAAGAGAATCTATCGATGTGAGTGTAAATAGGAAGAGACTTTATGAAATGTAAATACTATATTTTTATGGTTGGAAAAAAATATAATAAAATCTGATTTGATGAAACCTAAGAGAACAACGTCTGAGAGATAATTGATTGATTAGCGGGAATCGGTGATCTGCGGTCATTTGTGCACTCGGTGGATCAAGTCATGGTGGCCATTGAGAATAAGACCAAGTACTTTACTGTGATGCAATGAGAACAGACTCTCAGCTGTGAGACATTTTAATGTCCCACAGGATTGGCGCATAGCAAATGTGGTGCCGATATTCAAAAAGGGTCCAAAAACAGAGCCTGGAAACTATAGGCCGGTGAGTTTAACATCTGTTGTGGGTAAACTGTTTGAAGGTTTTCTGAGAGATGCTATGTTAGAGGAGCTAAACGGAAATAAGCAAATAACGCCATATCAGCATGGCTTCGTGAGGGATCGGGCATGTCAGACTAATTTAATCAGTTTCTATGAGGAGGTAAGTTCTAGACTTGACCGCGGCGAATCAATGGATGTCGTATATCTGGACTTCTCCAAAGCATCTGACACTGTACCACATGAAAGGTTAGTATATAAAATGAGAATGCTCGGACTGGGAGAAAACGTCTGTATGTGGGTAAGTAACTGGCTGAGTGACAGAAAACAGAGGGTGGTTATTAACGGTACACACTCAGATTGGGTCACTGTCACTAGTGGGGTACCTCAGGGGTCAGTACTGGAGGGGTCACTGTCACTAGTGGGGTACCTCAGGGGTCAGTATCGGGCCCTATTCTCTTCAATATATTTATTAATGATCTTGTAGAAGGCTTGCACTGTAAAATATAAATTTTCGCAGATGACACTAAACTGTGTAAAGTAATTGACACGGAAGAGGACAGTATACTGTATATATACTACAGAGGACAGTATACTGTGTATATACTACAGAGGACAGTATACTGTATATATACTACAGGACAGTATACTGTGTATATACTACAGAGGACAGTATACTGTATATATACTACAGAGGACAGTATACTGTGTATATACTACAGAGGACAGTATACTGTGTATATACACTACAGAGGACAGTATACTGTATATACACTACAGAGGACAGTATACTGTATATACACTACAGAGGACAGTATACTGTATATACACTACAGAGGACAGTATACTGCTACAGATGGATCTGGATAGATTGGAGGCTTGGGCAGAGAAATGGCAGATGAGGTTTAACACGGACAAAGTTATGCACATGGGAAGGAATAATGCAAGTCACCCGTACATACTAAATGGTAAAACACTGGATAACAATGACATGGAAAAGGACCTAGGAATTTTAATAAACAGCAAACTAAGCTTCAAAAAAACAGTGTCAGGCAGCTGCTGCCAAGGCCAATAAGATAATGGGTTGTATCAGAAGGGGCATAGATTCCCGTGATAAGAACATAGTCCTACCACTTTACAAATCGCTAGTCAGACCACACATGGAGGACTGTGTACAGTTCTGGGCTCCTGTAAACATGGGCTCCTGTAAACAAGGCAGACATAGCAGAGCTGGAGAGGGTCCAGAGGAGGGCAACTAAAGTAATAACTGGAATGGGGGGGACTACAGTACCCTGAAAGATGATCAAAATTAGGGTTATTCACTTTAGAAAAAAGACAGCTGAGGGGAGCTCTAATAACTATGTATCAGGGGTCAGAACAGAGATCTCTCCCATCATCTATTTATCCCCAGGACTGTGACTGTGACAAGGGGACATCCTCTGCGTCTGGAGGAAAGAAGGTTTGGATGGACAGAGGGCTTTTTTCGGCCTTATGTACTATGTTACTAAAGGGGGACTCTGCTTATGAAAGGGTCTCTTTATAATAAGCAGATTACAACCTGACCTCTCTCTCCCCAGGCAGAAGCCTCCAGTGATCAGCTGTAATCGGTGTTCAGTTTCCCTACAGCGCCACCACTGGAGAAATGAAGCATTACACAGTGCTCATTAACATCGATAGCTGGCCTATGTAATGCAGGACAGGACAGGTCCTCCAGAGCGAGAGACACTCTTTATAACCGCTCTCCACTTTGGCCACAAGGTGAGGATCCCGAAATCCCTCTAAATATCCCCTTGAAAGCCCCTTTAAGCCAGTTTTACATGGTCGAATATCGCATATTATGGCCACAACATATCGATAGTGATCTATGAAGAACCATGATATGGACACGTGGATCAACCCTGTCTAAGATTGCATAAACAGCGCCACAGCCAGCCACAGGTTGTGTGTGGTACTGCAGCTCAGTCCTATTCACTTCAATGGAACTCAGCTGCCGTACTGGACACAACCCATGGACAGGGGTGGCACTCGTCCTGGAAGAAAGCAGACATATTTTTCTATCCCCGGAGAGCCCCTGTTAAAGGTTATGTACACCTTCGGAGGTAATTTTTGTTTATGATTGCATTTTACTCATTTTTGGCTAAAAATCATATTTTAAATTGGCGTTTATTAAAAATATTGAGCTGTTCTGTCACAAAGGGTTAACTGTTTTTCTAACTGTGTGACTGGTACTTTCACTTTTTGCTCTCTAAACTACTAAAGGGCCCTTTAAATGGGCCGACAATTAAACAGATCATCATTAACCAGCGTCACTAGCTACTAGATCGGGGATCAGCAACCCCCGGCACTCCAGTGCTCTATGTTTGCATTCTGGGAGTTGTCGTTTCACAACAGCTGGGGTGCTGAATGTTGCTGATCCCTGTAGTAGAGCATCTCAGGTCTGTACAGAAAAAAGGGCTCCATATCTCTTATATATATAAAAATGAGTTTGTCTGTCTGTCTCGGTCACATGTCCCTTATCAGCCAATAGAAGCTCGCAGGCCCTCAGTCTCCACATACACACAGTTTTACTCCAGGTTTCCATAACAACCCAGCCATTTTTCTTCACTGCTGGAGGTCAGCTTTAGGCTAGGGCTACACGACGACGTGTGTTGCACGACACATAGGGCACAACTACGATGCAACAATTTTTATAATGATAGTCTACGGTGTTGCACTGCGACATGCTCCGACTGTGACGCGACAAAGTCACCGAAAAATCCATCTTGGATGGATTTTTTGCGACTGTCGTGTCGCAGTCGCAGCATGTCGCAGTGCAACACCATAGACTACCATTATAAAAATTGTTGCGAGACATTGGTGTGACAAAATGTCGTCGTGTAGCCCTAGCCTTAAAGGGGCAGGGCGCTGTGGAGGTCACTGTTAAGGGGGCAGGGGCCACTATTAAAGGGGCAGCTGCTGTGGAGGTCACTGTTAAGGGGGCAGGGGCCACTATTAAAAGGGCAGCTTCTGTGGAGCTCACTGTTAAAGGGGCATTCACTGTGGATGTCACTGTTAAGGGGGCAGAGAACAGTGGAGGTCACAGATAAGGGGATGGTCCGCTATGGAGGTCAGTGTTAAGGGGAAGGGTACTGTGGAGGTCACTGTTAAGGGGGCAGACCTCTAAGGCGGTCACTGTCAAGGGAGTGGGGTGCTGTGAAACTCACTGTTAAAGGGGTGGGCTGCTTTGAAGGTCAATGTTAAAGGGGTTGTCCAGGTTCAGAGCTGAACCTGGACATCCCTCCATTTTCACCCCGGCAGCCCCCCTGACATGAGCATCGGAGCAGTTCATGCTCCGATGCTCTCCTTTGCCCTGCGCTAAATCGCGCAGGGCAAAGGCATTTTTCTGAGTTCCGGTGACGTACCGGGCTCTCCATGGGGCTGACAGGAACCCCGGTGACGTCACCGGCACTGATGGGCGGGATTTGGCTCTGCCCTAGCCAGTAAAACGGCTAGGGCAGAGCTAAAGCCCGCCCCTCAGAGCCGGTGACGTCACCGAACACACTGCTGGGCGGAAGTTACCGCCCGGCAGTGTGTTATTGTAAACACAAGAGCCTGTGCCCTGCGCGATCTAGCGCAGGGCACGGGAGCGCATCGGAGCATGAGATGCTCCGATGCCAGGCTCAGGAGGGCTGCCGGGGTGAAAATAAGGGTATGTCCGGGTTCAGCTCTGAACCCGGACAACCCCTTTAAGAGGATGGGCTGCTATGGAGGTCCCATTTTAAGGAGGCGGGGCACTGTCGGGGGGGGGGGGGGGTCAGTGTTAAGGGGGCGTGTGCTGTAGATGTCACTGTTATGGGGGATACTGTTTATCGTTTAATGACACAGAAACATTAGATGACATATACCCGTGTGAAGCCGGGTCCTTCTGCTAGTTTTTAATAAAGACCAATAAAAAGAAACTATTTTTTGCCCAAATGAGTATAATGCAATAATAATAAAAAAATAAAAATAGCATTTAGGAGTTTTCCCACAATAACAAGGACAGGTGATCACTGGGGGGCTCACCGATCCCGCCATCTTCCTGAGTCCCATAGACATTGAATCTCAAGCACACAAGCTTATGACGCCCCCATATAACCTCCAAGTAATCGCTCAGCCTTAGAATCCAGCAAGGCCCTGCTGAGCGTCTACTGGCCCCCACTTTAGCACATGCGGAGCCATGTTTTTCTGGATGAATTCTGGCATGTTCCATATTATGGAGGTATTTTTACCCTAAACTCCTAGCTTTTAGGGAGGAATATATTAGTAATACAGCGCCATACAGAGGTACAACATGGCGGCACCAGGAGATGCAGGGACTGAGCGCACCACTCTGCCGAAGCCTGTACTAGATTTCAGCTTCTGTGGACCATCCTTGTTCAATGACAGCAAGCAGAGCTCTTGAACAGAAAGCATATTAGAAAGTTGCACGACTTTTCATTATACAAGGATTGTGTTCATGACCGGTAACTCGGTTAAATGCTGAGACACGGAGCTCCCCCTTAAGCCGACGCGTTTTCAATTTTCGTGTGCATTTTCTTGCTAGAATAAGCAGAAGTTGCACGACTTTCTCATTTCGAGCAGCAAACAAAAAGCGAGAAGAAGAGACGTTCGTCACAGGTTGACATTGCAGGCATCAAGCAGAGTATCTCTCCGCGCCGGCTGTGAGGCGCCTCCATCTGCGGAGTTACGTTAATAAAATGTATTACGTTAGAATCCACCGGGAGATCGCAGTCCTATCTAACAGATGTTCATCGCGCAGCGTTCGTAAATCAAAACTGCCAACATCTGCCGCCACCTAATTAATGACCGCGGATCAGCTCAAGTGAATGGGGAGATGTGCAGAGGAGGCGCAGACAAGCGCAGTCTGTACGGAAAATACCTGCAGAATAAACCGGAACGGGAACAGCTGCTGGATTATCAAACTGTTTGTCATATTCCGCTGCGGATTTAACCCTTCCCAATGCGGATTGTGAAAACCGCGGCAAGCCTGTAGCTCTTGTGTTAGGAATGCCGCCGCAAAATTTGCACTATTGAAATTCAGCTGCGAAAAATTTGCAGTAGCCCTTATAGAGGCTAGAGCGCCCCCCTCCCCCCAAGTCCAATTCTACAATTTGACACGTATAGTTCCCCCTCTCTCTGTTTAAGGGCATCTGTCAGCAGTTTTGCACCTATGACACCGGCTGACCTGTTACATGTGCACTTGGCAGCTGAAGGCGTCTGTGTTGGTCCCATGTTCATATGTGTCCGCATTGCTGAGAAAAATGATGTTTTACTATATGCAAATGAGCCTCTAGGAGCAACGGGGGCGTTACCATTACACCTAGAGGCTCTGCTCTCTCTGCAATTTGATTAAAAGGACCAAGCAGTGTAAATGTGGTCATGCTTGGTCCTGTCAGTCAAAGTGCAGAGGGCACAGCAGTTGCAGAGGGAAAGAGCCTCTAGGTGTAATGGTAACGCCCTCGTTGCTCCTAGAGGCTCATTTGCATATATTAAAACATCATTTTTCCCAGCAATGCGGACACATATGAACATGGGACCAACACAGATGCCTTCAGCTGCCAAGCACACATGGAACAGGTCAGCCGGTGTCATAGGGACAAAACTGCTGACAGATGCCCTTTATTCCCATGCTGGTCTCCCCCCCCCCCCCATCAGATTCCTTAGCAGTCTATGTGTAACACCCCATAGTGGTGTTACCACTTCTGCACCTTGCTACTGTCTTTATTGGTCTAACCTCATGCATTTTTTCCAGGTCCTCCACAATGTGCATCTATAATATTGTTTGCAAGGGTTATGTTGACATGTAATGTGCCTGGTTCACCAGCAGGTGGCAGCAAATATGGCACAGCTATCTTAGATATAATAGAACCTTCTATTCCATTCTAACCCCCTCTGGAGAGAAGTGGAGTATCACTTCCTGCAGGAAAGGCGGGGACAGGTTCTTACCCCCTGCTAGGGGAAGGGTGTACTGGGGCACCTCTCTGCTGAACATGCCCACGCCAGCCAGAGCACCTTAAGCTCTGCTGGCCATGGAGGCCAAAGCTTGAAGCCTCAGGAGCCAGGAGGAAAGTTCCCTGGCATAACCATAAGTCAGACCAAAGAGACAAGTGCAACATACAGAAGTAACAGTATATTAAGCAAGCCTGTCAGTACAGCAGAGAGAGAGAGAGAGAAAGCAAGCAGAGTTATTGAAGAAGCCTGCCAGTTTAATACTAAAGCCTGTTGGGACCAAAATAAAGCTAGAAGACTGTTTATGATGAACGTTTATGCAACGTAAAGCTGCTGTTCAGCTACATACAAGGTCTGGACTCAATCTTATTTTCAAATCCCTCAATTATTCCCCCTATTTATTCCCTCTGGGGTCCAGCCGTATCCAGGTAGAAGCACCGTGACACACATAAAGGGACATTTTAGGCCGCAATATACTGGGCATTCCTACACCTGGGACACATGTTTTTTTTTATATAGAGGGCCCTAGGGGGAGGTGCCGGTTGCAGATGGTGGCGACCATCTTGTAAGGGATCCAACAGGGGAGCAGAACGGAGGCATCACGGGAGGGACAGAGGACGCCAGGCGTGTTGACGTGTACAGTCAAATTTTCAAATGGTCTGTCCTTAGCGCCCAATTTGGTAGGTAACAAGCAGAAATGGTCGCATTAACGTGCGGTCCGTGCAAGGGGACTGGGAGCAGGAGCAATTCAGTCAGGGGCAGACACAGGAAAAGGAACCTCCTACAAAACCCATGACAGACGCCTTCTGCAGAAAGAGATAGACGGCGCCTGTGTGCCGCTGTTTATCTCTGTATAATCATCAGGTTCTAACGAGGTGTTTATACGTATTTACATACGTGTTTTTCCATCACCAGGTCTTGGGTTTAAATAAGATTATTCTAATAGCCTCAGTTTGTCGTCGGCCAGAATGATACAAATGAAAGAAATTTAACTTTTTTTTTTTTTTTTACCACGGAATGAAAACGTAAAGCATTCGTTATCATACGGTAGAAACCATCAAACAACCATTAGCGTGAACAGCACCTAAATATAATGTACAACACTGAGTAATGGGAGCAATAACAGGGCAATAGTAAAACAAAAATAAATCTGACTAGAAAATGCCTTGTGGTTAAACACATCTCCCAGTAAAACAATGAGTCAGAACCAGTCATGAGGTCGTCATACACAACCATAATAACCTCCTACACCGTCACCCAGGCTAAAGACTACAGCTCCCGGCATGCAACGCTTCTCCCTGCCCTCTGGTGATTGGTGGAGGCGGCAGGCCTCGCTGTCATTGGCTGGCGTCTGGTCATGGGTTTCCAATGGCCGCCGGTAGTTGTGCGCATGCGGGAAAGTCTGTCAGTTTGGGGGACTGCTGGTGGCTGTTACCCTGGTGATAAGTAATGGGGGGAAGCGAGAGCACCGGGCGGCGGGTGTCCTTCGGGATGGATGAAGAGGAAAGGGTGCGGGTGCTGCGAGGAGTCAGGGTGAGAACGGGTCTATCTCCCCAATATGTCTGTGTGTGTATCTGCATGCTGGTCCTGAAGGTGATATCCGGCCCATGCAGGGTCAATTGGGGTCCATGTGTAAATACAGCGCATGGCATTATGGGAAAAATGGCGCAAGCATGGCTGAAGATATTGGGGGGTCTCAATTTCAAACGGATCTGTCCCCCATTGACTTTCAATGTAAAGTCTGGACGGATCCGTCTGAGCAACTTTCACGCTTTCAGAATTTTTTCTAAACTATAATGCAGACTGATCAGTTCTGAACGGATCCCATCGTCTGCATTATATGAGCGGATCCGTCTGTGCAGACACCAGACGGATCCGCTCTGAACGCAAGTGTGAAAGTAGCCTAATGAGTTAGGGCTCTTTCACACCTGCGTTCTTTTCTTCCGGCAAAGAGTTCCGTCGTCGGGGCTCTATGCCGGAAGAATCCTGATCAGGATTATCCTAATGCATTCTGAATGGAGAGAAATCCGTTCAGGATGCATCAGGATGTCTTCAGTTTCGGAACGGAAAACTCCGGCCAAAAATCCTGAACACTTGCCGCAAGGCCGGATCCGGAATTAAGGCCCATTGAAAGGCATTGATCCGGATCCGGCCTTAAGCTAAATGTCGTTTCGGCGCATTGCCGGATCTGACGTTTAGCTTTTTCTGAATGGTTACCATGGCTGCCGGGACGCTAAAGTCCTGGCAGCCATGGTAAAGTGTAGTGGGGAGCGGGGGAGCAGCATACTTACCGTCCGTGCGGCTCCCGGGGCGCTCCAGAGTGACGTCAGGGCGCCCCACGCACATGGATGACGTGATCGCATGGCACGTCATCCATGCGCATGGGGCGCTCTGACGTCATTCTGGAGCGCCCCGGGAGCCGCACGGACGGTAAGTATGCCGCTCCCCCGCTCCCCGCTCCTACTATGGCAACCAGGACTTTAATAGCGTCCTGGCTGCCATAGTAACACTGAAAGCATTTTGAAGACGGATCCGTCTTCAAATGCTTTCAGTACACTTGCGTTTTTCCGGATCCGGCGTGTAATTCCGGCAAGTGGAGTACACGCCGGATCCGGACAACGCAAGTGTGAAAGAGCCCTTTCACACTTGCGTTTTTCTTTTTTAGCATAGAGTTCCGTCACAGGGGCTCTATACCGGAAAATAACTGATCAGTTTTATCCCCATGCATTCTGAATGGAGAGTAAGGGCTCTTCAGTTCAGGACCGGAACGTTTTTTGGCCGGAGAAAATACCGCAGCATGCTGCGCTTTTTGCTCCGGCCAAAAATCCGGAACACTTGCCGCAAGGCCGGATCCGGAATGAATGCCCATTGAAAGGCATTGATCCGGATCCGGCCTTAAGCTAAACGTCGTTTCGGCGCATTGCCGGATGCGACGTTTAGCTTTTTCTCAATGGTTACCATGGCTGCCGGGACGCTAAAGTCCTGGCAGCCATGGTAAAGTGTAGTGGGGAGCGGGGGAGCAGCATACTTATCGTCCGTGCGGCTCCCGGGGCGCTCCAGAGTGACGTCAGGGCGCCCCAAGCGCATGGATGACGTGATCGCATGGATCACATGATCCATGCGCATGGGGCGCTCTGACGTCATTCTGGAGCGCCCCGGGAGCCGCACGGACTGTAAGTATACCGCTCCCCCGCTCCCCACTACTACTATGGCAACCAGGACTTTAATAGCGTCCTGGCTGCCATAGTAACACTGAAAGCATTTTGAAGACGGATCCGTCTTCAAATGCTTTCAGTACACTTGCGTTTTTCCGGATCCGGCGTGTAATTCCGGCAAGTGGAGTACACGCTGGATCCGGACAACGCAAGTGTGAAAGAGGCCTAATCCGTTCAGGATGCATCAGGACGTCTTCAGTTCAGTCGTTTTGACTGATCAGGCAAAAGAGAAAACCGCAGCATGCTACGGTTTTATCTCTGGCGAAAAAAACTGGAGACTTGCCTGAATGCCGGATCCGGCATTTTTCCCCATAGGAATGTATTAGTGCCGGATCCGGCATTCAAAATACCGGAATGTCTGATCCGGCCTGCACACGCGCAGACTGGTAAAAGTGGGAAAAAAAATATAAGACGGATCCATCTGTCCGCATGACAAGCGGAGAGACGGATCCTCAGAAATTCTTTCAGTTACATCAAAATCGGCGGATCCAGCGGGCAGTTCCGACGACGGAACTGCCCGCCAGATCACACTCCCGCAAGTGTGAAAGTAGCCTTAACAAAATTTGTAAAATCAGTTTGGAATACCTTGAGGGGTGTAGTTTGCAAAATAGGGTCATTTTTGGGTGGTTTCTATTATGCAAGCCTCACAAAGTGACTTCAGACCTGAACTGGACCTTAAAAAGTGGGTTTTAGAATCTTTTAAAAAAATTTCAAGATTTGCTTTTAAACTTCTAAGCCTTCTAACGTCCCCAAAAAAATAAACTGGCATTCACAAAAAGATCCAAACATGAAGTAGACATATGGGGAATGTAAAGTAATAGCTATTTTTGGAGGTATTACTATCTATTATAAAAATAGATAAATAGAAATTTAGAAGTTTGCAAATTTTTTTACATTTTTGGTAAATTTGGATTTTTTTTTATAAATAAAAAAAAAATTGGTACAAAATTTTACCACTGTCATGAAGTACAATACGCGACGAGAAAACAATCTCAGAATGGGCTGGATAAGTAAAAGTGTTGTAAAGTTATCACCACTTAAAGTGACACTGGTCAGATTTGCAAAAAATGGCCTGGGCAGGAAGGTGAAAAATTTCAGGGTCCTGAAGGGGTTAAATGGGAAAATTTAAAACTGCCGCTGCTCTTAGACTGTTAATGGCAGGGTCCTCAAACTTGGCCCAGTTGGTCACTGGGATTAAAATTCTGAAAAGTGGGCGGGGCCAAAAATAACCAATCCGATTTATTTGATTGATTTTTAAATGGGAAAAACTAAAAATGCTGCCATTCTCACATTATAGATGTCATGGACCTCAAATATCACAAATGTGGTCATTGGGTGTTTCCACTTCAAAGTTGAAAAAGTGGGCGGGGCCACCAACAACCAATCAAATTTCACTCATTGATGTTCAATAGAAAACAATAAAACTGCTGCCATTTTTACACGTTAAATGCCGTAATTCCCAAACCTTAAAGGGATTCTGTCAGCAGAGATACGGACATGCTCAGCTAGATCGCCGCTAGCATGTCCGCAATATATGTGTCCTATAGGGCTGTGTGGTTTTAATTTCTTTAAAAAAGGATTTTATAGATATGCAAATGAGTGTTAAATGTGTCCAAGGGGCTGCACTAACCTTACTTGTGCCCAGCCGTGCCCAGCCACGCCCGCCTGTGAAGGAGCCCAGCACCGCCTATGTCTCCTCCTTTCATCAACTATAGATAGCCGTAATCTCGCGCATGCGCGGTTCCTTCCCTGAGGCTGATGCCAGCACAGGGAAGGAACACTATGCTGACACTGCGCATGCGTGAGCTCGCGAATCGCGAGATTACGGCTATCTATAGTTGATGAAAGGAGGAGACATAGGCGGTTAATTGCCATGGACGCAGCGCCCTGTCAGAGGTCGGGTGCCGGCAATGTGTTTCTGCTGCCTGTATTTGTAATGTATTAAACGTTAGTCATCATTGGTGGCGCAGTGCGCCCGCCACGCCTCTTCGTTCCCATTGGTGGCAGCAGCGGTACTAGGGGGAGTGAGAGAGTCAGAGACTGCTTCCTTCTCCCCGTGCTGCTGAGGGCGCATGGCCGCGCTCATGTTCTCTGACCCTGGGCTGCGCAGTAGGGCAGTCTAGTATCGATAAAAGATACTTTCATTGGAAAATTTTCAACTTTCACTTAAACTCTCCAAACTTGGATCACCGGGTCATGGGGTCAACTTTAAATTTTTTGTCCGATTTTGGGGACTCAAAAAGTGGGCGGAGCCTATTGACTTCAATGAGAAAATGTAAAGAGCTGCTATTCTTACAATATGAAAGCCAGAGTACCCAAACTGGCACTGTGGGTCACTGGGTGAGTGTGGTTAGAATTTAGGAAAAGTGGGTAGAGCCTTCAACAGCCAATCACATTTTAGCCATTCGTCTTATATGGGAAAAATTTTAATTGCCGCCGCTCTTAGACTGTTAATGGCAGGGTCCACAAACTTGGCAAAGTGAGTCATTGACTTGGGTTAAAATTTTAATAAACTAGGTTAAACAGACTTTGCTTATATCACTAGCGTTTTTTTAAGCCAACATTCGGTGGTTTCTTCAGAAACAACACCATCTAGTTTAATTTTAGTATTTCATAATTTAGTTCATAACTTAATTATTGAATTGCATTTTTCCTTGTTCTTTATAGTGTATCTATAAGGCAGGTTATTATATACAGTGATATATCTTGTCGTGGAAGATCCAAGATCTGGAAATGTCATGTTTCCGCCTATGAATATAAGGGTCCTTGTGTTCCCTCTAGTGGTCATATAGTATATTACACCTGATGAACATTCTGTGAATTTAGGTCATAAACCGTATTTGAACAGTAAAGTTTTTGTTTTCTTTGGTTAAAACCAAATTGCATTTTTTTTATATTTGCCTCCTAACCTATCACCCAGGCTCAGAGCAAAGACTTAGGCCTCTTTCACACTACCGTTTTTTTTTTCCGTTTTGCGGTCCGTTTTTTGCGTTCCGTATACGGTCCGTGTATGGAACCATTCATTTCAATGGTTCCGCAAAAAAACGGAATGTGTTCCGTATGCATTCCGTTTCCGTATTTCCGTTTTTCCGTTCCGTTGAAAAGATAGAACATGTCCTATATTTGGCCGCAAATCACGGTCCGTGGCTCCATTCAAGTCAATGGGTCTGCAAAAAAAACGGAACACATACGGAAATGCATCCGTATGTCTTCCGTATCCGTTCCGTTTTTTGCGGAACCATCTATTGAAAATGTTATGCCCAGCACAATTTTTTCTATGTAATTACTGTATACTGTATATGCCATACGGAAGAACGGAACGGAAACGGAACCACAACGGAAGCAAAAAACGGAACAACGGATCCGTGAAAAACGGATCGCAAAACACTGAATTCAACATACTGTAGTGTGAAAGAGGCCTTAGGCTGAGTTCACACGAGCGTGACAGATTAGGTCCGGATGCGTTCAGGGTGCGTTCAGTTAAACTCGCACCATTTTGCAAGCAAGTTCAGTCAGTTTTGTCTGCAATTGCGTTTAGTTGTTCAGTTTTTTCCGCGCGGGTGCAATGCGTTTTGATGCGTTTTTCACGCGCGTGATAAAAAACTGAAGGTTTACAAACAACATCTCCTAGCAACCATCAGTGAAAAACGCATTGCATCCGCACTTGCTTGCAGATGCAATGCGTTATTAACGCAGCCCCATTCACTTCTATGGAGCCAGGGCTGCGTGAAAAACGCAGAATATAGAACAGGCTGCGATTTTAAAGCATTGCAGAAGTGATGCATGAAAAAAAACGCTCATGTACACAGACCCATTGAAATGAATGGGTCAGGATTCAGTGCAGGTGCAATGCGTTCACCTCATGCATTGCACCCGCGCGGAAATCTCGCCCGTGTGAACGCAGCCTTATAGGTCACCCTGTATTAGGTTCTTTAGACTTGCTGAGTTGGACGACCTCCACTAGAATCCCCCTTACCAAAGCCCATTTGCTTTAGTATGTGTGTGGTATTTTGCTGCAGTGTAACGAAAAGGGGACTGAAAGCAGCTTGAATTTCTCTCGTCTTTCCTGCAGCTTTCCGATGACATGGTAAATCGTATGAAGGAGTCGCAGAGAGGTGAGCAAAGCAATGTGCCAGGGAGCACTCCATCAGCTCAGACCCCTAGGGGGGAGCCTGCAGCAGAGGCCAGAGGTAGGTGATGTACAGATGATGTAAGTAGTCGACCAGCTGATGTTTTCTCTTTGTTACTCAGAGTAATAAGTCTCCCTTTAACTACAGGCTCTGAGCGAGCAGCTGCAGGAGGAAGCAAGCAGCCGACATATGCAGAGGATGAACTGTACAGGAGGTCAGTGGCCGTAGACCAGAAACTGGACATAAAGGGAACTTGTCCCATAATTACCCGTCATATCCTTTGTAGAGATGAAGCATATTTGCCATAAACAAGCTGTTAAAGGGATGGTCTCACCTCAGCAAATTATTATTTATCATTAAAGAGTAACTAAACCTTTACATGAACTTTTAATATGTTGTCCCTAAGGCTACTTTCACACTCGTGTTTGGTGCGGATCCGTCATGGATCTGCACAGACGGATCCGTTCAGTTACAACCATCTGCATACGTTCAGACCGGATCCGTTTGTATTATCTTTAACATAGCCATCCGGATCCGTCATGAACTCCATTGAAAGTCAGTGGAGGATGGATCCGTTTTCTATTGTGCCAGATTGTGTTATAGAAAACTGATCCGTCCCCATTGACTTACATTGTGTGTAAGAACGGATACGTTTGGTTCAGTTTCGTCAGATGGACACCGAAACGCTGCAGGCAGCCCCCAGAGCGGAATGGTGATGGCACAGAGGCGAACTGATGCATTCTGAACGGATCCTTTTCCATTCAGAATGTATTAGGGCAAAACTGATCCGTTTTTGGGCCGCGTGTGAGAGCCCTGAACGGATCTCGCAAACGAAAAGCCAAAACGCCAGTGTGAAAGTAGCCTAATGCCCTAATAAAACTCTCTAATATACTTTTTAAATTAATTTTCTATTTTTACTACACTATTTCCTACCTAAAGCACACCATTCACTGTGCGCTTAAAACTCTGATCTCTGTACACCGCTGACTGCTCAGCAGTTTACACATATTGCTGCCTGTGCTCCCTGGACTATTACTAACTCTTGGCATAGCACATAGGTTCCCTCTACCTGTGTATTATTATGCCAGGATTAGCGGAGCGGCTCCTGCTTCTGCCTGCTCCGCTAAGCTAAGAGAACTGCATGTGCGCTATCTTCGCAGAACACGCATGCCAAGAGTTAGTAATCGTCCAGGGAGCATATTGCTGCTCCTGCCCGTACTCGCAGCGCTGCTGCGGCCCCATTGATAAATTGTGTACTCTGTACACTGCTGAGCAGTCAGCGGTGAACAGAGTTTTAAGCGCACAGTGAATGGTGTGCTTTAGGTAGGAAAAAGTGTAGTAAAAATAGAAAATTAATAAAAAATAAAAAAAGTATATTAGAGAGAGTTTTATTAGGGCATTAGGGGCAAACATATTCAAAGTTTATGTAAAGGTTAAGTTACTCTTTAAAGCACCATTCATTCCATGGCACTGTACATATAAAACGGGCATACATACATGATAAAGTACAATACAATAAGCATGAACAAGACAAGTTACAAACTGGTACAGGAGGAGAGAGGACCCTGGTCACAGGAGCTTACAGTCTACAAGCAAATAGCATTTATCATGTAGAGAAAGTGAATACAAGGCACTTACTAATGTATTGTGAATGTCCATAATGTCTCCTTTGCTGGCTTGATTCATTTCTCCATCACATTATACACTGCTCATATCCAGGAGTTATGACCACCCTGCAATCCATAGGTGGTCGTGCTTGCACATTATAGGAAAAAGTGACTGCCTTTCTGGTAGTCAGGACCATGGGAGCGCATGCACAGCATCTCCTGTCCCCGCCACCTCGTGTCTGCGCAGCAGCGGTGGCCGCAAGCCCTGGAAATTAGCCATGTATAATGTGATGGAAAAATGAATCCAGCCAACTAGTAAGTGCCTTGTATTGAAAGGGTTTTCCATGATTGTTTTTTACTGATGACCTATTCTCAGGATAGGTCATCAGTATCTGATTGGTGGGTGTCTGATACCAGGGACCCCCACTGATCAGCGGTTTTGAGAAGGCGCCGCTGACTTCTCGCAGCTTACCTAGCACAGCGCCGTACATTGTATAGTGGCTGTGCTTGGTATTGCAGCTCAGCCCATTCACTTCAATGGGGCTGAGCTGCTCCTAGGCCACGTGATCTATGTCACTGTCCTAGGAAAAGCAGAGAGAATGTCACGGCGCTCACAGGAGCGCTGCCTTTTCAAAGAACTGATCGGCGGGGGTCCCGGGTGTCCGACCCCCATCCATCAGATCAGTAAAAAAAAACTCTTTGAAAATGCCTTTAACTTTCTCTACATGATAAATGCCATTTGTTGAAGTACGAAACCCCTGTTAAAGAAATGATCCACTGAAGCTATGACTTTTACTTACATAGTGTGGCGCCACCTGCTGTTCATTCACTTATACAGTATGGTGCCGCCTGGTTCACTGCAGGGCGGCCAGTGTGTCGCTTCTCAGGAAAGTACCAAAACTTGTGCAGCCATATACATCCAATCTAATCTTTACAGTGGACTTTTTTGCAGCTTCCAGAAGGGGAAGGAGACTGACTGGGAGCTTACTGGGCACTATGTTTACTTCTGTGGGGAGGTTCCCTGGAAACTGATTTGGAGATTATATTTATGGCTGTGCTTGGTATCAATAAAAAGAGATTTTATTTTGTGCAGACAGTGCAAAGTAGTTTAAACCAGTGATTAGTAGCATTTTGGGACTTTTTATATGAACTTGAACTGTAGCGTACCCTTTTAAATTTACATAATTTGCTGCAAATACTATTGCTTTACCTATCTTATACACATACATACATATATACCACATTTTATTCACCAGTCACATCCAGAGCTGCCTTCACAATTCTGCATATTTCCAATTCACCCACTGCGCCTCATTTCCCTCTTTAGCCAGTACATGATACTTTCTAGAAGATCTCTACTTTTTTGACTAGTGTCTTTTTGTGCAGGTACGAGAAGGAACAAGCCATCATCCAGGAGGAACTGGGTCGTATCGCCAAGAGAGAGCGCGAGGCAGCTCAGGAGCGGTACAGCTCCGCCATCCTCCGTGAGAAGAACTACACCACCCAGGAGCGCAGGAGGACCGAACAGCTGGTAAGTGAGGAATGTGTCGGTCACCGCAGTACACTCAGCAGGTCAGACGTAAAGGCAGGAAGTGGAGGCGTGCCCCCTGGGAGGTTATTTGGGGGGTTTATGTGTCTGTGTTCCTGACCGTACGTTCATCTGGTGCCAGTACCTGCTGCAGCTTCTCTGCTCCGTTAATAGGCTCCAGCGCAGCAGCTGACGTGTAGTTAAAGGGTTATTCCCATTATGTAAAGTGAGGGCATATCGCTAGGCTGTGCCATCCCTTTTTTTTTTTTTCTTGGGAGTTCTTCCATGGTATCTCAAGTAGGACCAGTGAAAAGAGTGAGCAGATCTTTGATGCGGCCTCATGTTTATTTTGCAGGAACGTAGTCGCCTCCGATACAACCAATCTTATAATTGCTCTAAACAAATCATTAAAGTTAGGGATCGACCGATATTGATTTTTTTTAGAGCCGATACCTATAATCCGTGAACTTTTTAGGCCAATAGCCGATAATTTATACCAATATTTTATATCTCATAATATATATTATATTAGTTGGTAGTCACTGAGGTGGTGGAAATTGGCATTTGGAACTAGTATATTATACATTTAAATTAATAAAACCCTTAGTTGGTAGTTGTAACGGACCGTTTCAGCAGACAAGGGGTTAAAATCCGTTTAGGCGATATGCCCCTTTCTGAGAGACAGGCACAGCTACTGCAGAACACCTAACTCCCGAACTGGATACAAAATAGCACTCCAAACTGGAACCTCGCGAATAGCTGCTAGCAGACGAACAGGAAAAGCATACAATCAGTTTGCACTCCTGGCAATCAGTCTTTAACAGCATATATAGGGAATCGCCCCAATAACGAGACGAGGCTCCGTGTTGAGGGTCAAGCAGTGGTCTCACTGTACTTCAAGTACAGCCTCTTTTATTCATAAAAAACAAACATAGTACTGCCCACAGGGTTTTGAATTCCAACCAATCAATATATTACAACACATCCCCACAATGCATCATGGTTTCCTCCTCTCTGCCTGGCGACACCCGAGGAGCAATCCAATTATCTCTCAGGACAAAGGGAAATCGCCAATACACATGTGGAGACAACAGGACAGGAATCACCACCCAAACACACAATGTCACACCCCCACAGCAAACACAGACATTTAACATATCCCCAGATAGCTCAAGTCTGAGTGCATATCATTAGGCGAATGGCACTCAGAATACACGAATACAATAATATTAGCTATCTGGGTACCCTCACATAACATACAATTTAACCGAACGCATAATAACATAAAATACAATTCCAAAGACAGATTTAAGCTGTGCGGCCGGTCTGTCTTCTCCTTTAAAGTTAGTATGGGCCGTAATTCTGAGGCAAGAGGCTGGTAGCCAGGCCCCTCCAAAACCCAGTGGCGAGGTTGGTTTCGCCACAGTAGTCAATTTATAATTTACATTTATAATATACTAATGCCAATTTCCACACCATCCCCCCCTCCTCACTGACTTTATTTATTCCTTATCAGACCTCAGGTCAGCCCTTTTATTAGCCCCTATCAGACCTCAGGTCAGCCCTTTTATTAGCCCCTATCAGACCTCAGATCAGACCTTTATTAGCCCCTATCAGACCTCAGATCAGACCTTTATTAGCCCCTATCAGACCTCAGATCAGACCTTTATTAGCCCCTATCAGACCTCAGATCAGACCTTTATTAGCCCCTATCAGACCTCAGATCAGACCTTTATTAGCCCCTATCAGACCTCAGATCAGACCTTTATTAGCCCCTATCAGACCTCAGATGAATAAAATAAAAAAAAAACTCCTCACCTCTCCTGTGCTGCGGCTCCTCTTCATCTCAGAGTCTGGCCTGTCGCTCCCCTGTGTTCTCCGGCCCGCGCTGCACTGTCACTTGACAGCGTGCAGCGTCAGGTCATAGTGCGTGCACTACGTCCTGACCCTGTACAGGGTCAGGACAGTGCAGTGCGGGCCCCATCAAAGAAGACCAGGGAGGGTGAGTATCTGAAGTGCTTGCTGCGCTTCTTCCCTGCTCCCGACACCCGATGCATACTAGTGCGCGCTTCCATAATGGAAGCGCTCACTTAGTTTTCGCCTTATACGCATTATCGGTATATCGGCAAGGTTAGATACCGATAATGTACAAAATCCTGAATATCGGCCGATAATATAGGTACTTCCGATAATCGGCCGATCCCCAATTAAAGTAATGTTGGACATGGTCTTGTCTATAAATCTCCTAATGTTTTTTGTCTGCTGCCCCCTTTGTAGACCTGTGGGACTATAAACCAACCCTCTGCTGTCTGATCCTATGGTTATACTCTATCGCATCAGTACCCTACTATTTGCTGCCCTACTAAATGCTAGCAAAAAGTAAGAGTATGATTGTAAGATCAAGCCCCTGACCGGTGAAGGAGCAGGGAGGCTGAGCGTGGAGGAACCTACAGGTAATACAGGGTGGCCCATGAAAAAGTCGCCCGCCTCCAGCGATAGTATGACGAGATGAACGAGCAAGTGGATTTTTTTTTATTTTTTAAATGGAACTTGTAATCAACTTCATGCTGCCCATACTAATGGAAGCATAAAGTAGAGACAGGTGAGTTGATTTCAGCGGTCTGTCATTTATAAGTTAAAAGTAAGACCAACATCACAATCATTGAAGACTGGGCCTGGAAAAAGAGTCCCGGCCTCCTGAGAAGAGTCCTGGTTGTTCATGAAGTCCTGCTCTCCTGCTGATGACTGACCGGCTTCTACCGAGTTTTCTCCCTTTCTCTCTAGGAGAGAACTGCCAATCATCAGCCGATGGGGGAGATCAGGAGATTATAATAACCAGGACTCTACTCGGGTAGATGTGACTCTTTTCAGGGCCTGGGCTGCAATGATTATGATGCTGGTTTCTGGCAACCACTTACTTTTAGCTTATGAGGGACACACTGCTGACATCAGCATTTCTGTCACTATTTTATGCTGCCCTCAGTGAGGTTAGCATAAAGTCGATGACGGGTTCCCTTTAATTACCCACAAGTCACAGAAGATGCTGAGTGGTCCCCGTTCACATCTTTCCATCTTTGGGCAGGTCAGAGTCTGTTGGCTGATACTATATGTGATGCTGCGGATAGTGTTTGTGACATTTGACTTGAGTTCCTCCAGGGGATGTGGATTGCTAGCAGACACTTTCTGTTTTAAATTTCCCCACATATAAAAATCACATGTGGGCAAGTCTGGGGAATGTGATTTTTATAACCCCTCGCACACCGCTCACTCCTCCGTAAACTGTTCATGAACTTGTCCAGTGAGATTTTGTTAGAGAAAGCAGGACATTTTTCTTCCTGCAGCATCACTGTTGAAGAGCTGCCAGCCGTATCCGCCACCATAATCCCACCTGCCCAAAGATGCAGAGACCTGAACGGGGACCACTTCCAGCATCTTCTGTGACTTGTAGGTAATTAAAAAAATATATAAAGAATAAACAACTTGCTAGTTCATTTTGTCATACTGTCGCTGGAGGGGGGCTACTTTTTTGTTGGCCACCCTGTATAGGGGTCCATTCACACGTCCGCAAAATGGGTCCGCATCCGTTCCGCAATTTTGCGGAACCGGTGCAGACCCATTTATTTTCAATGGGGCCGGAATGTGCTGTCCGCATCTGCATTTGCGGATCCGCAAAAAAATGTCCTATTCTTGTCCAAAAAAAGGCATTTTCTATGAGAGTGCTGGCGATGTGCGGTCCGCAAAATGCGGAATGCACATTGCTGGTGTCCGTGTTTTGCGGATCTGCAAAACACATACGGACCTGTGAATGGACCCTAATCCAGACGTTTTCACTGTACATCCCTGCACTACCACCATAGCCTCTTGCTGCCCGCAAAGACAAAGGGAACAGCCTCCTCTCCTGACATGTCTAATAGTAAATACTTGTATTCCTAAAATCATCTCTGCGTTGTGCTGTTCCTCAGAGAAATGTATGAATAAACTGGGTGTTACCATTCCCTTTGTCAATCGGGTGTGTCCCTACACAGTCTGACACTGGCAACAATGATTGGCTGGTGTCATACTGTGCAGGGTGACCACCGCAACAGCTAACACCAGTTTGTCAATTTTTTTCACCAATTTCCACAAGGAAAGGCACAATCTAGTGGCCTTGAGGTGTCCTCAATGGCTGTCGGCCAAACTCTCCTTGGCTGAGCATGCGTGTGTGCTTAGTGGGAGAGAAGGGAGTTAGCGGCTGCCAGGCACCTCTGGCTATGGCTTATTACCCTTGTGAACAAAGGATCGGGCATGTTAAAATATAGCAGGTCTGATTTTTTTCTAGGAAGATTCAACGCACCCCCATACGCATAAGATAGTTGGACGGCCTTGCCAAAATTAGTTTTTAGACCGGTATTTTTAGACAAACGTGCTCTTGTATGTATGAATAGCTTGAGAAAATAATTCTTCAGAAGGATTATTTCATTAGGAATGCAAGAATTTCCTAGGACTGAAAGGTCCTCTTTGGGGCCATTCACACAGTCTTTTGCACAGGCTGACTTTGGCACAGTCAAAAAGCCACTGTGCAGCTGCTCAGAAAATCGGCCCGTTGTTTCTTGGAGTGGTTGTAGCCATAAACGGAGTCCTTTTTGGGTGGAAATTCCTGTCAATTTTAGACTGCAAGAAATGCGGTGTGAATGCCCCCTTTAAGTGCATTAACTTCTTTTGTCCACAAGGTGTCACTAAAGAAATCTGCCCTCTCCGCTGCTAACAGGGACACCTGGTGGCCATCATAAAAATTACAACTGTTATTTTATAACTTGGAATTGGCTTTACTTTCTTCTTCCCTTTTGGCAATATATTACCCCGTCCCCTCTCCCCCTAATATTCTTGTAAAGACCGAACTCCAATTACAAATCCACTATTTCATCTTTAAGCCTTTCTTTCAGAATTTACACTGACAAATATCCATCTCCCTTTGGTTTCTGGTTTGGGGCCAATGTCTGACACAAATATTGCAAAAGGATTTAGTGACGATCGGGAAGAGCTTCTAAATGCTTCGTTTTATGCAGATTTGTAATTGCAGCAGCCTTCAGGCCCTGGGAGATATTATCATGCAAGCTCCGTACCTCATCCCCTTTGTTGATTGGGTCTCTCCATCATTACTCTGCGCCGTGGATTTATTATAAAGACAAACACGCCAGGGCGGTGACAAGCTGAATTACGGCATGATCCATCCCCGATGGCCCGAGTGCCTTGATACAGTAATAAATATCTGCATGGGTGGGGGTGGGGATGCCCTGTCCTTACATCTGTGCTCAGCGGGGGAACTTATTTTCTGTATATTCTTAGCATAGGAATTGGAGCACTGCTGGACCGTGTGCAGAAGACTTCTTGAACTCCTCAGTCTCTAGGGTCCTACTGACAGGATGCACGTTGCTGGTAGTAGTCCTAGATCTGTAGTAGCCCGCGTGCTGAATTATGGGGCAGCATATGTGGCTGTTCACGGTTCCTAAGGGCTTCCTTGTGTGTAACGCAGATCTAAAGAGAGGCCGATATGTGCTGATTATGTTTGCAAGGATTTTCCATCTGGATGTTGCAGTCGGAAAATCTGCAACGTTTTACAGTAGCGGCAAAGTGGATGAGATTTATGTGGATATTCACCCCGCATTTCACCCTTTGCAGTGCACAGCGGGAAATCCTCTGCAGAATATGCAAAAAATCCACATATGCCTCAGGAAATTTTGCCATAGATTTCTCACGGATTTTGCCACGAGAAAATGGCAAAATCTGCTGCAGTTTACATCCTGGATACACCTTTAAAAGGAGCGGTCACCTTGCATTCCCATGTAATAATTCTGGAGCATCTATACTTATCATTGTATGTAGTGCCATTCCTCTATTGTTACTACTGGAAGTTTATGAATAAATTGCCAGCAGTCTATAATGAAGGTCCAGATGGGTGTTACCAGTACGGGTGTGTCCCTGTACAGTCTGACACTATCCAATCAGTGCTGACAGTGTCAGACTGTGCAGGGACCCCCCCTTTCCCCCACCATCCAGATGGTCTTTCATTGCAGACTGCTGGAAATGTATTCATACACTGCTAGTAGAAATAAAAAAGAAATGACACAACATAGTCATAATAGAAGATGCTCGTCCCACTTTCCCACACTCCCTAGTGATAAAGCTATCTAGTTATGCAATTGTACAGAGAGGGAAAATATAGAGACATTAAGTCCCCTAGAATGGCAGCTTCTTCTTGCAGAGAGTCCCTGTGCGATACATGGGGATCCTAAGCAGGACTACCCCATCTAGGATGTCATCAGTATCTGATCGGTGGGGGTCCAACACCCGGGACACTCCGCCAATCAGCTGAGACGGCACCGATGTTCCTGTGAGCGCCGTGGCCCTCTCTCAGCTCTCCAAGCACAGCGCCGTCCATTGTATAGTGGCCATGCTTCGTATTGCACTCAGCCTCATTCACTTCTATGGGGCTGAGCTGCTCCTCGGCCACATGACCGATGAAGGTGACATCACTGGCCTAGGGAAAGCAGCTAGTAAGCCACGTCGCTACTGCATGCACTGCTGCCCTCTCGAACAGCGGGGCAACCTATCCTCTCGGAAAACCTCTTTAATTGACTGGGCTGGATATCTCACCCGGCCCTGACAATCTCATACCTGCACTGCTATTCCGAGTAGTGGCGCAAGCACGGTGGCTTTGCTTCTGCCACTGTAGCGGTGACTGCACACTCCCATTTAGTAGCGTGTGAACAGCCGCTGCTCTGGAAGCGTAAGCAAAACATCTGCACTTGCGCAGCTGCTCAGAGCAATGATGCAGACACGAGAATGTCAGGGCTGGGTAGTCCCATAGAGGTGAATGGAGCAGTGGCTGCTCTTGCACTCTTCATTAATTTGAACGGGACTATCGAAAATAGCCGAGCACAGTTGCTCGCCTATTTTAAGAACTCCCATGGAAATAAATGCAGAGCACGCTGCCCATGTGCGGTCCGCTGTCATTCACTTTCCCAGTTTTAGAGATAGGTGCAGGTCTCAGAGGTGAAACCTCTATCTCTATCTCTATCTCGCTGTGAAAGTCCCAGATGAAATAACACCTTTAAAAGGGTTGTGTCACTTCAGCAAATGGCATTTATCATGTAGAGAAAGTTAATACAAGGCACTTCCTAATGTATCGCGATTCTCCATATTGCCTCCTTTGCTGGCTAGATTAATTTTTCAATCACATTATACAC
Organism: Bufo gargarizans; assembly: GCF_014858855.1. NCBI lineage: Eukaryota > Metazoa > Chordata > Amphibia > Anura > Bufonidae > Bufo > Bufo gargarizans. Next base: position 165,493,455 of record NC_058086.1, read on the forward strand.
GGCTCGTTTCCATGGTTATGACCACTCTGCAATCCAGCAGCAGTGGTTGTGCTTGCACACTATAAGAAAAAGTGCCGGACCTGTGGTGTTCAGGACCGTAGGAGCACACACAGGCATGCATGCGCAGCAACTCCCGTCCCAGCCAACTGGTATCTGCGCTGCAGTGGTGGCCATAACCCCTGGATACAAGCCGTGTATAATGTGATGGAAAAATGAGTCTAGTCGGCAAAGGAGGCAATATGGACAATCGCAATACATTAGTAAGTGCCTTGTATTAACTTTCTCTACATGATGAATGTCATTTGCTGAAGTTGATTTTGTATGGTGGCATTTTCAAGACTTGTAGAGGAGCCATAAAAAAGTGCCATACACAGAGTGTGCGCCATATAAAACTCCACTGCTCCTAAAAAAAAAAGTACAGAAAAGGGGAAAAAAAATAAAACGCTGTATAGCATAACAGTGAAAAACCAACAGAATTCCAGCAGTTTTGATCGAGATTTCATCTGTTTCTTTGCAAACCCAAAAAATACACGGTTGCTTAGGACGAATACACAAGCTGCATGCATACACGCATCGCCTTGGTATGTATCACTGCGTGTTCCTCCTGGTTGTGCTTGGTAAGCAGGTACACGGGACACGGTCGTCTCTGAGAGCAGCGTACGGCGCTCTTACATTGACAAGGAAGCGCCATCATTTATTCATTTCAGCTGACACTAGTTATCACCAGTAGCCCCCCTGAAGGGGACCCCCAGAGCTCCGCTTCCAGCAAGGACATCCAGCACATCCTGCCTGTCAGCACATCTGATCCACCTCCAGCCTGGATCTGAAAAAATGAATTGCCACTGCTAGAGATAATCTCATTCCTTCCTTAAATGTTATTAGCTTACATGTAATTATCACTTAACTTCGCTTGTCTAGCTGGAATTATACAGCGTCAGATGCCCGGATGGCGGCGCCGGCTGTGTTAATGCATATTTCTCACCTGTCTTGTCTTAGTGACCCGTATTGTAGCAGCAGCTGGAGGAAATTAGCCGAACGATGCAAGTTTTTTTTGTTCCACTGTTCCTTTGACATGATTAATATTTACATGGATGAGCGGCGGCCGGGTACGTCATCATTTCAAGAAGTAGAAATAGGGATGGCGTCACCTGAAGCCGAGGATTTTACATCCTTATCACTAATGCCACTGTTTATAGTGTGGAGATATTGTATTTGCTGTCTGCCTGTCATAACTATCCATCTCGTATCTGTCTATCTCAAGTTTATCTATCTCGCTTCCCTTTTCCCTTCAGTCTTCCCTCTCTTCTTTCCCTTTCCTATCAATCTTCACTTCCCTCTTCCCTTCCCCACGTCCTTCCCTCCCTTGCTTTGCTCTGTGGCCTTGCCCCTCGCTTTGCTCTGTGGCCTTGCCCCTCGCTTTGCTCTGTGGCCTTGCCCCTCGCTTTGCTCTGTGGCCTTGCCCCTCGCTTTGCTCTGTGGCCTTGCCCCTCGCTTTGCTCTGTGGCCTTGCACCTGTGGACATCCCAGAGGATGTTCTCCTGCCTGTATATTGAGCAGACACGCGCTGCATAGACCGGCTACCACTCCAGTAGACTTGATGCCACCATGTGTTTCCCTATCGGGCACCGCTGTATAACCCAATAGCTTTGTTATGAACAAATGTGGTAAAGTGGGGTGACAACCCCCAGGGGGCGCTCTGATTGCCGCCATACTGGCTTTCCCACAAGCAGGTATAGATGACTTATTGCAGAATAAACTTTTTAACAACCCGACGCCAGAGGACGCCTCAAGGACTTTTACTATTCTCTGCACATCGCCCAATCGCACTTTTCAGAAAACAAAAATCCTTTCAACATCAAGCGTTGGCACCGCAGCAGTTTTCATTTTGATGTTGCTCTAAATTTTGGCCGTAAATTCTGCAAACGTTGAGTTACTTAAAATCCAGTCTTTTTAATTGCGGTAATTGCTTGCCGTCGGTACCAGCGCTTTGGACGGTAACCGCACTCTTGAAGTGCATCATGATTAAAAAGAAGCTGCGAGCGAGTCTAATCATGGCGGTTCTGAGATGTACACAGAGAGGATTAGGCCCTTTGAAATCGGGCTCGGTAATGTATTTCCAGCTGGTTGAGCTGACAGCGCTTCCCTTTTGAAGATAGATCTTATCCGGAAATGTATCTACCTAATAGAACAATGAAATTAATTCTGGGAGATGAGGCCTTGCACGGGATTTGCGGAGCAACTAATAGGATTGCAGACCAGCTCTGGGCGGTTATCTCTAGGAGTTTAATCCCAAAACGGATAAAGGCTTTCTCAGATTTTACAGTGGAAAATAAATAAAATTCTGTGAAAACACCATTTTTTATATATAAAAAAAATGAATAAGTCAAACTTCAGGGATTAACGAACGATACGATTGTTGAGGAGATTACAGGAAGCATGAGGGTTGGTAGAGTGTGGATGCACAGGGGGGAGGCAGCGAGATTACGGCGATTCATCTTACCGGGTTTGAAATGCACGATGCGAAGCAGCGGTAACAGGAATGCAACTGCACGCTTTCACGTATTTGCCTCCTTTTGCAGAAGGTGAAGGCCTGAGCTGAACACTCAGTAAAGATGTCGTCTTGTAAACTGTCTTTACATCAAGACCATTATTTAAAATTAAAGAAAACTCCAAACCCCCAACTCAATTGCACCCCAGAAGATTTTAGATCCTAGCTCAGATCTCCAACATCATGCACATACCACTTCAGACTGTAGCCCTCTGGGAGCCGAGCCCTAAAATTTGTTTAGCCCTCTGGGAGCCGAGCCCTAAAATTTGTTTAGCCCCCTGGGAGCCGAGCCCTAAAATTTGTTTAGCCCCCTGGGAGCCGAGCCCTAAAATTTGTTTAGCCCCCTGGGAGCCGAGCCCTAAAATGCATTTAGCCCCCCTGGGAGCCGAGCCCTAAAATGCATTTAGCCCCCTGGGAGCCGAGCCCTAAAATGCATTTAGCCCCCTGGGAGCCGAGCCCTAAAATGCATTTAGCCCCCTGGGAGCCGAGCCCTAAAATGCATTTAGCCCCCTGGGAGCCGAGCCCTAAAATGCATTTAGCCCCCTGGGAGCCGAGCCCTAAAATGCATTTAGCCCCCTGGGAGCCGAGCCCTAAAATCAATGCAAAACTCTGGCACAGAAAAAGCTGTTTGCATTTCCCAGCCTTCTTCACTCCAGGCAGCGCTGCTTATCATGTCCTGACGCCGGCCAATGTTGGGATCTTGTGTTGTGGGTCCTGGCAGTAGTTCTGCTAGATGCGTTGGAGGAGACCCTGCTCTCTTCCAGGACGTTGGGGGTCTGTGGGATCTTGACTGCTGAGATTCCCAGTCTGGATTGGGATCACGGTCTGATAGTTGAATACCTCATTCGGAAAGGAGTATTAACATATTGACATTTATGGCATATCCACAGGATTACACCATAACTGTCCCAATAGGCGCGGGTCCTCCCTCTGGGCCCCACACTTATCTTGAGAAGAGGGGTCCCATGACCCCAGTCTTGCAGCTGCAGTGAGTGGAGAGGTGACTGTGCATGTGTGTGTCTATGGGAATTCCAAAAATAGGCGATTAAGCATGCTCAGTGACTGGGAAATATAAAACCAGATAATGTACATTATGTGCATGTCTGACAACAATGCCAATAATAACCAGCAGAATAGTGAGTGCAGCTCTGGAGTATAATACAGAATAAGTAATGTAATGTATGTACACAGTGACTCCACCAGCAGAATAGTGAGTGCAGCTCTGGAGTATAATACAGGATGTAACTCAGGATCAGTACAGGATGAGTAATGTAATGTATGTACACAGTGACTGCACCAGCAGAGTAGTGAGTGCAGCTCTGGAGTATAATACAGGATGTAACTAAATGATTTTCCTATTTCATGACGTAAAGTCATAGTTTTATTAAAGACACGGAGGCGAGTATTGCTTTCTCCTTCCTTACTGTCCACCAATAGCAGCAAAGAGAAAAAATTAACATACAGGAAACCATAGCAACCAGTGTCCCTCCCCTATGGCCCCTATAATAGGCCGCTCCTCCTATGGCTCTTCCTCTTTCTTTGGGGACCTGGTGCCAACATCTCGAACCATCCAACGAAACTCTGAAACTTGACCGGAACGAAGAAATCCAGTCTCAACGAAGCAGGAACCAGCAGTCGCCAACCTGACCAACCACCGAAGAACATTAACCCGGAACACGGCATCCAATCCTGGAAGAAGCTTCAACCTGAAAGATAGAACAGACCATGGGCCTAGGTGAAACCGGCATGTCAGAACAAGAGCGTCCGAAAACCATCTGCTCAAACAGAACCACAAGGGTTCGAATGACCAAAGGCAATAAAGTGCAATAAACAAACACAACAATGGCAATGAAATAACCAACAGGAACAATAAATACAATGGCATTAAATAAATAACAGGACAAAAAACACAGCAAAAGAATAAACCTAAGCGAGCCCTGAAATAAAAAAACCCACCCAACAGACCCAAGGGAGGGAATCCAGGGGGGGCAATACTCGCCTCCGTGTCTTTAATAAAACTATCACTTTACGTCATGAAATAGGAAAATCATTTAGTTTTACAGCAAGACACGGAGGCTCATATTGCAAGTTCAAAGCCTGTCAATAATAGAAGCAAACAAATTAGCTGGAGGACGGAAATAGAACTCCCTGAACGTGGTAACATTAGACCAGTCGGCCAGACGCATAACATCCTCCAACCTAGCCCCTGAAACTGCAAGGGCGGTGGCAGAGGCTCCACGCGCAGAATGGGCCGTGAAGACAGAAGTGTCAACACCCGCCAATGACAATCCATTTAAGCCAACGTGCTAACGTAGGGCTGGACACCGGCCCAAACGGATGCCGAATAGAAACGAACAGCTGCGGCCTGGTCGGAGACCTGTGTGCCAGAGTCCTGGACTCGTATTCCCGAAGGCATGCCACGGGGCATAATATCGGAGAAGAGGGAAAACAAGGGTAGGATACGAACCGGATGCTAGTCTTGGTGCGATGCGAGATGTTAAAGGTAACCCCCTCCGGGGTAAACGAACGCGCGTCGTAATCCAGGGCCCGCACGTCCGAGACCCTCTTACAAGAAATGAGGCAGAACAACGCCAACAATTTAGCGGACAACTGCCTAAGTGATAGATCCGAATTCTCGGGCCAAGAGGCCAAGAAAGCCAAAACCAGGGAAACATCCCAAGTAGTGGAAAAACGAGGCCGAGGGGGACGAGACAACCGAGCCCCCCTAAGAAGGCGAGACACCGAAGAATGTTAACCGGCCGCGACACCTGCGAAGCCCTCGTGGGTAGAAGAAATAGCGGACCTGAAAAGGTTAATGGTCCGATACGCCTTCCCCGCCTCAAAGAGAGAGGTGAGGAATTGCAGCAGGTCAGCTACAGGTGCCAAAACGGAATCCAAGTCCCGTTCCACGCACCAGTTAGCCCAATTTCTCCAGGCTGCCCGGTAAGATTTTCTGGTGCCGGGAGCCCATGCGCTGTCCAATAGTTGTCGAGTCGCAGCCGAAATTCCCTCGAAAGATCCAGGTGTCCGGAGATCCCGCACGCCAGCAGCCGCAGGGATCCGTCGAGGAGAAGGGGATGGTGTAGACCCTGAGGGTTGCGTAGGAGATCCAACCGGCTCGGGAGAAGAACAGGGACCTCCACCAGGATCTTCAACAATGAAGGGAACCAGACCTGGGACCCCCAGAACGGGACCACCAGAACCAGGTCCGCCCGATGGCGGAGGACCTGCAGGAGTGTCCTCGGGATCATCGAGAATGGAGGAAACGCGTACAGGCGGGACACCGACCAGTCCTGGAGGAATGCATCCACCGCCATCGCCTCCGGGTCCGGAAGCCAACTGAAGAACCGGGTGAGCTGTCTGTTGAGTCGAGAGGCGAAGAGATCGACGGACATCGGACCCCATAAATCCGAAATCGCCGCGAACACCTGCGGATCCAACTGCCAATCGCTGCCATCCGATAGGTAGCGAGAGTTCCAATCCGCCTGAACGTTGCTCAACCCCGGCAAATACTCCGCCTGCACCATGATGTCCCTGGACAGGCAAAATGACCAAAAATCTTTGGCCAAACGAGCCAAGGTGGCCGAGCGAGTACCCCCCCAAACGGTTGACATACCGGACCGCCGACACGTTGTCCATCCGCAGCCTGATACACGCGTTGGCGATCCCGTTGGAGAAACTCTTCACCGCGAAAGACCCCGCCAGGAGTTCCAACGCGTTGATGTGTAGGAGGGATTCCTCCGCCGACCAGGGACCCCCCCCGTGGAGACCCCGTTGCAATGGGCACCCCAGCCCTGGAGGCTCGCGTCCGATTCGATTGTCAATTCCGGTAGGGATCCAAAGATCGCTCTCCCGTTCCACGCCTCCAGGTTGGCTATCCACCAACTCAACTCCTCCCGGGCTTCCGTATCCAGAACCACCGCGTCCGCAAAGGAGGCACCGGTCCGAAGATGGGCGATCTTCAGTCGCTGGAGCGCCCGGTAATGCAGTGGGGCTGGGAACACCGCCTGAATTGACGAGGCCAACAGGCCGATAATGCGGGCCAGGTGACGTAACGAGAGATGGGGAGCGAGGAGCGCATGTCTCAATTCCTTGCGGATCGCCCGCAACTTTGCCGCCGGCAGGCTGAGGGACTCCGAGAGTGAATCCACCGTGAATCCCAAGAACTCCATTCTCTGGGCCGGAACAAGGCAGGACTTCTCCCAATTGAGGAGGAAACCGAGACCCGACAGTAGGTCGGACGTCCAGCGTAGATGTACCAGCAATCCCGCTCTGGACTCGTGCATCAGAAGGATGTCGTCCAGGTAGATGATGAGGCGCACACCCCGAGTCCTCAACCACGACCCGACCGGACGCAGCAACTTGGTGAAACACCAGGGAGCTGAAGACAGCCCGAACGGCAGACAGGTAAACCTCCAGACCTCTCCTTCCCACCTGAAACGAAGCAGGTCCCTGGAACGGGCGGCCACCGGGACCGTCAGGTAGGCATCCTTCAGGTCCAGCTTCACCATCCAGTCCCCAGGGACTAACAAGTCCCGAAGGAGATGGATCCCTTCCATCTTGAAATGACGGTAACGTACTACCGCATTCAAAGAGCGAAGGTTGATTACCGGTCTCATCTGCCCATCTTTCTTCTGCACGAGAAAGATATTGCTGATCACACCCGCCAATGCCGGGGGCGCCGGCTCTATCGCTAACTTTTGTCTGAGAGACTGTAACTCCTCGTCCACCAACGCACGATCTGTGCGCGATAGGGGAACGAGCGGAGGGGAAGGAATCAGATAAGGGGACCCCGTGAGCTCTATGTGAAATCCCCTGACCGTGGCAAGCACCCACGGATCCGCGGTAATGAGGCTCCAAGCGTGGGAAAAAAGCAGGAGTCTGCCCCCTACACAAGGTACCATAGAATCCCCAATCCGGGGGGCACTTACCCAAGGGTCTGCGGTGGTTCGGGTTGCCCCGGAAGGAGCGAGAACGCCATTGATGTCCTCTCGTGGCGAAGAACGAAGAAGCGTTGCGTTGGTCCTAGAACTGAGGACGATGTCCACCGGAACCTCTGTTCGCTCCACGGGCCTGGAAATTTGCACGGCCGGACAGGCGGCCCCTACCACTGCCGGCCCGATGAGAGACCCGTCCCTGGAAGACCCTGCGCATAGAGGCCTGGGCCTTGTCCAGCGCAGTAAAAGTGCCCACGAACCGGCTCATGTCCTTGATGAAGGACTCGCCGAAGAGGAGGCCCTGGGCATCCTTCCCTGCCTCAGTGAGCGCCAAATTGGCCAATTTGGGGTCAATCTTAAACAAGATCGCCTTGCGCCTCTCAATCGCCACGGCCGTGTTGGCGTTGCCAGCAAGGCATATAGCCCTCTGGGCCCAGCCCCTCAATTCCACCGGGTCAATAGGGGTACCCTCAATTCTAGCCGCCTCAGCCATCTCCAAGATCCTGGTCAATGGACCAAACACGTCCAAAATCTTGTCCTGGCAGCTGCGGAGCGCTGAATCCAGGCCCTTTTTAGGGTTCCAACCCGTTTTGGCCAAGAATTTCGACATCTTGGGGTCCACCAACGGGGTGTCACAAACTTTATTGGGGACCACTGGCCGGGGACATTCGGCCCTAAGCTTATTGCGTGACTCGCGGCTAAGCGAGTGACGCACCCGGTGTTCCAAATACGCCCCCACATGAGGGGAGGGGAGCCATTCCGCCGAACGAGGGTGATGTAACGACTCGGGGTCGAACATCGGTTCGCCCGAATCATCCAACACGACCTCAGAACGGGTAGCAGCGGAAGTCGACGCCACCTCCTTGGCAGAGGAGGCCGCCGCAGCGGAGGTCGAGGGGCCCTGAACTGGGGGGGCGAGATCCTCCTCCGGGCCGTAATCAAAATCCGCTAACGCCTCCTCGTCTGAAGCTCTATCCGAGTCAGACAGATCCGGTGATTGCGCTCTAGCGCATTTCCATGTCCGCGCCCGTTCTGCCTGGCGGGAAGAGGCCCTTTTCCGTGAGCTAAGCACGGTCTCTGGGGTGGCAAGATGCGCACCAGTCACAGTCCCCTGTAATACAGGGGGATCAATAGAGGTAGGCTGCGGTGCGGCAATGGGGTCTTGCAAGGGAGCACTAGCGGGATGTGCGGACAGAGCCTGGGCAATAGTCTGTGACAAAACTGACGACATGGAGCCATGGCTGCCATAATCGCGTCAGACACTGAGCGCTGCAGCGCCAGCGCATGCGCATCTGAATCATTGGAGTTAAGTCCCTCAGGGGAGGAGGGGGGGCGACTGGCAGTAGGAGGTGGGGTAGGAGCAGACATGACCAAACAGATGCCTATATGGGGGCAGCGCTGGGACTAAATAAGCCAGGGACAAGGCCGAAGGTCACCTGAGACACAAAGGGCAGGAGAGCAGGAGCCGCCGACCGTGCAGGGAGACAGACGAGTGACCGATCGGAAACAGGAAGGACCGCCCCCAGAAGCCTGCGAAATGCGGCCGTTCTCACAAAGATGGCCGCCGAGATCTCGCGGCCGGCGATCACAGAGGGTTTCCAAGATGGCCGCCGAGATCTCGCGGCCACCCCGATCGGAGAAGCGCCGGGAAATGGCGCCGCCGAAAATAGAAGAGGGAGGACCCGCCCCTAAACCCCCGGGCAGCGCGGACGCAAGCGCAGGTAATAAATGAAGAGAGGGGCGGGAGAAAAGGCCAGCGAAGCAAGGCCAAAGCCAGGGCAAACGCAGCAAGAAAACCGCAACAAAAAAGGGGGGGGGGGGCGCCCAGAGGGCGCCGACCGAATACAGGATAAGTAATGTATGTACACAGTGACTGCACCAGCAGAATAGTGAGTGCAGCTCTGGGGTATAATACAGGATGTAACTCAGGATCAGTACAGGATAAGTGATGTATGTACACAGTGACTGCACCAGCAGAATAGTGAGTGCAGCTCTGGAGTATAATACAGGATGTAACTCAGGATCAGTACAGAGCTACTAAAATTTTATATGCTTTTTCACCTTTCATCAAACCTATTAAATGCCTTCATAAAGCTCAGATAATTGACAGTGTTCGCCATTCATCGCCTTCTGATACTTTTGGAGCACTGATGTATATGTTCTAACGAGATCCTTGCTCCCCCTTGATTTGTTTCTGTTGGATGTGAATGAACCATGGCAACCAAGGGATTAACCCTTTCTTTCTCCAGTTCGCCAGTCTGTGGTTTTAGCGGACGCAGCTGCAGATTTCGTGGCGTTTCTCCCTGTGTAATATAGTTATTAGATGGGCGCTGAGTGCTGTTAATATTCACTATTACAAATGCGAAGTATCAGCTCTTAGAATGACCCAGTTCTTGTATTTGGGGCGTGAAATAGCTGGTGGCGTTCTATGTACAAGCAGGTGAGACTGAAGATGCCAGCAAAAAGTTATGAAAATACAAAAAATGATGTAAAACTAATTCCTGTGCTGTAAATCCTGCCGGCTAAAAGGGAGATGTGAAGAGTTGGATTTACAGCTGTGGGCCGGGAGGTGGAAGCGCGAGCATCCTGCCGCCTAAAAGACGACCAGCGCTGATACATTTACGAGGCAGAACTTGGCAGATTGAGAGAGGGATCTAATGAATCTTTCTGGACCTGAGATCTGGCCACCAGCAGCTTTCCCTTTATATATTTATGTAGACAGAACCAAAAATATGGTTGACATTTAATTTGCATGAAGATCTGATTCACTGCCGCCCGGCAGCCCAATATGAACATCTCAAAATGTTCTCCGTTAAATTTGTAGCAAATATACAATTCCGTGTCCGAGACGTAATGTCCGGTCAGGAGATGAGAAGGGTTTTGTTATTGGGGATGGTGCAGAATGGTTGGACTTCTGGAGTGGACTGAACATTTAGGAATTGACTCCAAGGTCTGTAGTCCCTCGGGGAAATGCACCCAGGGGGTTTGAGGCTCTGCAGCAGCAAAAAGAGCTCAACTCCCTTCGAAGATATATATTCTAGATGAGCACAAATTTCTGGACCAAAAATGTAAAATAGTGTTTAGCTGTGGATGCCATGTTGATCGGCTGAACACAGGATGTCCTGCTGATAGGATCAGTAATAAACTCGGTAGCAGGCATTCATTTTCCCTGCAGCGCCTCCACAGGAGAAATTTAGCATTGCGCCATTGTAATTTAAATCAATGACCTGTCCTTTTTAGATAAAGACGGGTTGAGTCATCCAGAGCAGGAGAGAGACACTCTTTGTAGCTGCCCTTTGCTCTAGCTGATAGATCCAGGGATCAACAACCTGAAACTACAACTCCCAGAGTGCTCCATTCACTTCTAGGGGAGTTATAAGAACAGCTGAGCATGTTTGCATGCTGGGAGTTGTAGTTTCACAGCAGCTGGTGTGCCGAAGGTTGCGGTCTCCTGTGATAGATGCTTGTTTAGTCATCGCTTCTGCCCCCTTCCCCATACACATGCATGCTTGGCCGAGTGGGCAGGTGTTCAGTATAGTGAAAGGGGAGTAAGCTTATGCCGGACACCTTTGTCGGAGGTGTATCTCACTGAGAACGATGGGGTCAGGCATGATCCAACATGCCCCCCATCTGCCTTCAAGGGACAGTTGGGAGGACTGCATACACATTAGCTAATTGGTTTGTTCCCACAAAAATCTGAAGGTGCAGCCAACATACATCTAATGTGCATGACCTTCTCTAAAATGAAGCTAGTCGTTGTGTATCTGGCCTCTCTGGCACCCGATGGTCACCAGTAATTGCTAGAAGAGCCAGCATAGTATTACATGGGCAGGCTATCCGGAAAAACATGCTTGCATTGATTCTGGCAAAGGGGTTTTCAAACCAGCACCTGGATCTGAATCCTTTTGTAATTGCATGTAATGTTGTACAGCCACTGAGCCATCTAATAAAATTTATCTGTATAGCGCCACCTGCTGTTTGTCTTGTTTCATATTTCTGTCAACCTCGCTGAAGTGGACGCACATGCTCCGTTCCATCCTTCAGCTACCTCCTGAGCTGTTAGACGGAGAGAGCTGCAGCAGAAAGGAACTTCCTCAGGCTGCCTGCTGGATATAAATCTAGCAGAGCAAATGAGGCCTGTATGCGGAACCATTCACTTCAATGGGGCCGGAAAAACGGAAATGACTCCGTGTGCATGTCCGCTTGCCCATTCCGCAAAAAGAACATGTCCTTTTATTGTCTGCATTGCGGACAAAGATAGGACTGTTCTATTACGGGTCGGTATCTGTGTTTTGCGGATCCGCAATTTGCGGACTGTAAAACAGTGAGAACCTAGAAAGAGATTGTCATGTACTATATGATGTCTAATTTATTTATTTTTACATAAATTATGGAATAACCCCTTTAATTAGGGTCATGATGCTTGTAGCGTGGACCTCCGACTCCCCCAGTGCGTATCCAGATATTATAATTGCATTATATTAGCAGCTGACTGGAAGCTGAACCAGTGCCACCTGGGAAGCGCAGAGTTGCATGATTTCGTTTTTCCCTCTCTTCCGCCCCTTCTCCTTCTCTCCCGGTTCAGTTGATTTGTCAAAGGCATTTACAGCAGTCTCGCGTTCCCCGTTTCTGCTCGGCTCAGACTGTTATCTTGTCGCTCTGAAGGTTAATTTGCGTTCGGGGGGTTTGTGCAGATTTCAGCAGCTGATGTTCTCGCAGCGACGGTAATGACTGGTGAAGCTCGGCACGTTATTGTGGTACCGTCCCCCACCCCCTCCCGTTGCATCCTGCACTTTCTGAGAAAATAAAGCTTTTTATATTTCTTTGAAGTCAGAAATTTGTCCTGTCTGCTCAGATCCCAATTTTTCAAAGCGGACGTGTTGAACGTACTTGTAGTCGCATAAAATGATAATGTCGCTTTCTTCACCGTAAGCAGATTCTAAGCTGGTAAGAAATGACTCTTCAACCTTTAAGATGTCAGCTATCAGGTTTGTGAAAAATTTTAGGGCTGTTCAGGCTTGAAGGAATCATAAATACACCGAAATTCACCTTTCTCATCATAGCAGAAACCAGCAGCATTGAACGCTTGTGCTAAGGGAGTCTTAGCCTCTAGCATGGTCCAATGACCACGGACGACCAAGGAAAAACGGAAGACATTAAATGACCAGGGGTTAAGTTAGTATTTGCTTTATACAGCGGTCCCTCAAGATACAATATTAATTGGTTCCAGGACGACCATTGTATGATTGAACCATTGTAAGTTGAATAATTGTTTCCAAAGTCCCAAAATGTCATCCAAGATAAGCGAAAATAAAGATTTAAGAAAAATAAGCAGATAACTAAGACAGATAAAACAAGTCCTTACATATAACTAGTAACTAATACAGCTATTTTACCAGAGAAGTGACCTTAATTGGGTGGATCGGAGTCTGAAGCATTGTATATTGAAATTATTGTATCCTGAGACCATTGTGTCTTGAGGGACCACTGTAGAAAGGATGGGAACCTCATTCTGTAGAGGTTTCATAAGCAGCAGTGCGAAGATTACTCTTGTGCTGACCAAGGAAACTCAATCCAGAGAACAGGTGCACCGCCGAAGGAGGTTTGGGGTGAATTTCAGGTTTTTGACGGGTGGGTGAGGAGGTAGGAGGACGGGTGGGTGAGGAGGTAGGAGGGCGGGTGGGTGAGGAGGTAGGAGGGCGGGTGGGTGAGGAGGTAGGAGGGCGGGTGGGCGAGGAGGTAGGAGGGCGAGACGGTATGAGGATGCAGAACTGTCCATAGCCTTCACGGATAAAAAAAACAAAAAAAACAAAACGGTGCTTGCAGATAAGGTCGTATAAGCTTTATATGTCAAGATCTGTCTTGAATACAAAGCTTTTCAGCCTTGCTTAGAGATGGTGGAGCTGCTGTACCGTGAATGTGTTGGCTCAAGCTAGACTAATGCGCATAATCAATAGTATCCTGGTATGACCAGCTCCTTCTTATATCACGACCCTTCGGTTATTCTTAGATCCGTGGAATCTGCCAGGAAACATAACGACTGTAGAACTAGAGTTCTAGATGGGTCCATGGTGATAAGTAGGCCCAACACTGAAACAAGACGAGGTATGTCACTTGGAACCTGACCAGTCTACTCTACACCTGACCAGTCTACTCTACACCATGATTACTTCACAGATTACTGTCACTTAAAAAGCTTTTTTGGCGGGAAAAAGTAGGGGGGAGATTAGGAAGGGGAGGGGGAGTCTACTATTTCTTCTCCCTACCCCCCCCCCCCTTTATTGCCAAAATAACTTTTTTAAGTGATAGTAATCTGTAATCATGGTCATCAGTACGATCTCGAAATGCGTTGTTTCTACACCAATAAAACCCTCCTCTTAATTCGCATCAGATCCTCTCTTCTTTGTAGCACCGTCAGTAGATCCTGCATTTTTCTTTCTGGTACAGTTGTCTTCTGTGTATTTCCGGGCCGCGTGGACACGAGAGGGATGACGACGGCATCCAAGGTCTTACATGCCTGTTAGAGATGTCCTGCCCTCAGTTACGTGAGTGACCTCTCCCTCTGTGTCCACCTGCTCTGTGCCACCGTCCTGCCCACATCGCTGTCTCTCTCCTCAATAGGTGTCTACAGCCTGTGCTGAAATAATAATTTCTTGCCCCAAAATAAATATAGAGCTCTGATGCCCCTGAGAGGGTTAATAACCTAGCCTCACTATGATAGATCTGAAAACAGAGAATAAGCTTGACCTGAATATTAATATATATATATCCAAATTCATGCCGTTCCTTTGTGTGTTCTGATTGTGCCCCGGGCTGTCCACAGTGACATAGATTAATATGGAGATTACACCTGAATTATCCGGCATCTGCCTGACGCCCTTTTGACCAGGACCTGCATGGCGTATGGCACACGTTTGCCGCTTGTAAGGGCACCCAGCCACGACAATGATTGGTGTCTTTCTCCTCTACCTCTCCCAAAACCGTCACATCATTAATTTCGGCGCTGTCCCCTGCACCCCCCTCCCCTTCCCTTCGTTGCTCTCTTCACAGGCCTTATCTAGGGCCACCTGCACGTGTGTAGGGGAGATAGCTCAGTGACTTCTTCCTTGGGATTTAAGTACTGGGCAATAGCTTACTCAGAGTCCCATTCTCTAGATGACTGCTCGGACATGATGTAGGAACCTTATCTTAAGGCTGACACACATTGGACATTAATAGAAAAACATGTGTCCGCGGTGTGTGCAGAATCTCAATGAGGTTCTCCGTGCCTCGTGCGCTTTCTCTCCCACCGGTCGGATCAGTCAAGTGCAGTCTTCAGTGTGTGTGCGTGCCACTGGCTTTAGTTTTGGTCTTCCCATAATGCCACCTGGTTTGTGACGGTGGAGTAAATGGCATAGACTGGTTTAGTTTGCCTTTTTTTAACTTCTCTGTGAGGAGGAAATGTAGTCACAACTACTACATTGTATTATATATTGTTATACCGCAAAGGTGTGTAGTATACAGTGCATTGGGAGAGTCTTCAGACCCTTTCACTTTATTTATATTTTGAGATGTTGCGGACTTGTGCAAAAAAATTTAAAAAAATAAAACATTTTCTTCCATCATTCTGCACTTAGTAGTAATTTTACTGAAAAAGAAAAACAAATATCTTGCATTGACATAAGTCTTCAGCCCCTTTGCTCGGGACATAAGTCGTAGGCCCCTTTGGCAGTGATTGCAGCCTCCAGTCGTCTTAGGGATGATGCCACAAGGTTTACACCTGGATTTGGGGATTTTTCTGCCATTCTTCTCTCAGATCCTCTCCAGCTTTCTCAGGTTGGATGGGGGCCATCGGTGGACAGCTATTTTCAGATGTCTTCAGAGATGACCTATTGGGCAGACTAGATGGGCCAAATGGTTCTTATCTGCCGACACATTCTATGTTTCTATTGGGTTCAAGTCAGGGCTCTAGCTGGGCCATTCAAGGACATACCCAGAGTTGTCCCTAAGCCTCTCCTGTGTTGTCTTGGCTGTGTGCTTAGGGTCGTTGTCTTGTTAGAAGGGTCTGAGCCAGAGTTCTGGATCAGGTTCTCATTAAGAATCTCTCTGTACTTTGCTCCATTCAGTTTTCCCTCAACCCTGAACATTCTTCCTGTCCCAGCTGCTGGGCAATACCCCCACAGCATAATGCTGCCACCATCATGCTTCACTGTAGGGATGGTATTGGGCCAGACACTTACAATTGAGGCCAGAAAGTTCAATTATGGTTTAATCAGAGCCGAGAATCTTCTTTCTCCCAGTCCGAGAGTCCTTTAGGTGTTTTTTTTGTTGTTGCAAACTTCCATGTGTCTTTTACTGAGTAGAGGCTTCTTTCTCCCATCTACCCAAAATATCATTGCTCAACCAGAGTGGCCATTGGGTTCTTGGTCATCTCTTACCAAGGCCCTTCTCCACGATTACTTAGTTTGGTGGGGTGCCCAGCTCTAGGAAGAGTCCTGGTTGTTCAAACGTCTTTCATTTAGATTTATGGAGGCCACTGTGCCCTTGGAATTTTCAATAGAGCAGACATGTTTCGTCCCCGTCTCCAGATCTGTGTCTCCATATATTTCTTTCTCTGTGCTCTACAGGCAGTTGTTACATTCTCAAGGCTTGGTTTTTGCTCTGATATCCATTGTCAGCTGTTAGATATTATATTAAATCATGTCCAATCACCTGAATTTACCACCCCAAGCAATGTGGAGAAACATCTCAGAGAGGATCTAGAGAAGTGGGAAGCCCCAGAGTGAAATGTCAAGTGTAATAGCAATGGGTCTAAATACTTATATCCAGGCGAAAGTTTAGATTTGATTTCAGATTGATGAGGGAATTTTTGGATTGAGTATATGTGTGTGTATATATATGTATATGTATGTATATATATATATATATATATATATATATATATATATATATAGTACAGACCAAAGTTTGGACACACCTTCTCATTCAAAGAGTTTTCTTTATTTTCATGACTATGAGAATTGTAGATTCACACTGAAGGCATCAAAACTATTAATTAACACATGTGGAATTATATACATAACAAAAAAGTGTGAAACAATTGAAAATATGTCATATTCTAGGTTCTTCAAAGTAGCCACCTTTTGCTTTGATTACTGCTTTGCACACTCTTGGCATTCTCTTGAGGAGCTTCAAGAGGTAGTCACCTGAAATGGTCTTCCAACAGTCTTGAAGGAGTTCCCAGAGATGCTTAGCACTTGTTGTCCCTTTTGCCTTCACTCTGCGGTCCAGCTCACCCCAAACCATCTCGATTGGGTTCAGGTCCGGTGACTGTGGAGGCCTGGTCATCTGGCGCAGCACCCTATCACTCTCCTTCATGGTCAAATAGCCCTTACACAGCCTGGAGGTGTGTTTGGGGTCATTGTCCTGTTGAAAAATAAATGATGATCCAACTAAATGCAAACCGGATGGAATAGCATGCTGCTGCAAGATGCTGTGGTAGCCATGTTGGTTCAGTATGCCTTCAATTTTGAATAAAACCCACAACAGTGTCACCAGCAAAGCCCCCCCACACCATCACACCTCCTCCTCCATGCTTCACGGTGGGAACCAGGCATGTAGAGTCCATCCGTTCACCTTTTCTGCGTCGCACAAAGACACGGTGGTTGGAACCAAAGATCTCAAATTTTGACTCATCAGACCAAAGCACAGATTTCCACTGGTCTAATGTCCATTCCTTGTGTTCTTTAGCCCAAACAAGTCTCTTCTGCTTGTTGCCTGTCCTTAGCAGTGGTCTCCTAGCAGATATTCTACCATGAAGACCTGATTCACACAGTCTCCTCTTAACAGTTGTTCTAGAGATGTGTCTGCTGCTAGAACTCTGTGTGGCATTGACCTGGTCTCTAATCTGAGCTGCTGTTAACCTGTGATTTCTGAGGCTGGTGACTCAGATGAACTTATCCTCCGCAGCAGAGGTGACTCTTGGTCTTCCTTTCCTGGGGCGGTCCGCATGTGAGCCAGTTTCTTTGTAGCACTTGATGGTTTTTGCGACTGCACTTGGGGACACTTTTTCAAATTTTTCATACTGACTGACCTTCATTTCTTAAAGTAATGATGGCCACTCCTTTTTCTTTACTTAGCTGCTTTTTTCTTGCCATAATACAAATTCTAACAGTCTATTCAGTAGGACTATCAGCTGTGTATCCACCTGACTTCTCCACAACGCAACTGATGGTCCCAACCCCATTTATAAGGCAAGAAAATCCCACTTATTAAACCTGACAGGGCACACCTGTGAAGTGAAGACCATTTCAGGTGACTACCTCTTGAAGCTCATCAAGAGAATGCCAAGAGTGTGCAAAGCAGTAATCAAAGCAAAAGGTGGCTACTTTGAAGAAGCTAGAATATGACATATTTTCAGTTGTTTCACACTTTTTTGTTATGTATATAATTCCACATGTGTTATATCATAGTTTTGATGCCTTCAGTGTGAATCTACAATTTTCATAGTCATGAAAATAAAGAAAACTCTTTGAATGAGAAGGTGTGTCCAAACTTTTGGTCTGTACTGTGTATATATATATATATTTTTTTATAGAACTACTATAATACTGCTCCTATAAACAAGAATATAACTACTAGGGGGCGGAGCCTGACTGCCGACTTGGTCAGACGCATGTAGGAGAGCTCCTCTCCCTGCAATCCTGAATCCTGGTTAAAATCGCAACTTGACCCAGCAAAGAATGGGAAAAATCGGTAGAAGCATCCCTAGAGATAAGACTGATCCTCTGAAGCCTGATCGGGGAGTTTCAGACATGGAGAAATTCCTAAATAGAAAACCTTCTAGCAGCATGGGAGGTGTGGCCAAGATGGCGCCGCATGAACAAATCGAATGGACGCAAGACTCAGAGGGAGTTGCGGGCGCCACCACAGACCTAGATGATGGGCCTCTACAACTTGACACAGCCCCTATTTCCAGACAATTTCTACAGCTATTGCACCGGTGCTCCATGATCTTCAGGAGATAAAGTCTGACATCAAGCAGATAGGGCACCGGGTGGAGACGCTGGAAAAAATTCAAGCTGCTATTCTCACCTTTGCCCGCGCCCTGGGGGATAACACCGCAGCATGCTTGGATTCCCTGGACACTGCATATACTCTTATTGAAGATCAAGAGAACCGCAGCAGGCGAAAAAATATACGTCTGCGCGGCCTGCCAGAGCAGATAAAACACGAGGCTTTACCAGAGGCGGCCGTTGCCATCTTTGCCAGCCTCCTAGGAGCTGAAGGAGCAGCCGACATGGGAATAGAGCGCATCCACCGGTCACTCAGGCCGAAGCCGAAAGACACTGAAAACCCCAGAGATGTGGTATGTGTTCTGCTGAAATACATAGACACGCCGGCACTGCTGAAAGCAGCGAGGGAACAAAAGGAACTCGCTTATAGCGGGTCCAAGATCCTTATGTTCCAAGATTTGGCGCCATCCACGTTGAATAAACGGAGGGCCCTCCGACCTCTCACTGATCACTTGCACCACATCAAAACCCCCTACAAATGGCTTTTTCCTTTCGGCCTCACTTTCTCATTTGGGGGCAAAAGGTGCACTATATGGCTTCCAGGGGATTTAGCCGCGGCGTGGGAGCTACTTCAGACCACCCCATTAGATATCCCATCATGGTTACCCTCTGCCGGGACCGGAGTGCCGTTGCCAGACCTCCCAGGGGTGCAGAAATGGGCCAAGACCTTCTCGAGGAAGAACAACAATATCAGACCCCGGGACACTTGAACCGTGGATCATCTAAGGAGTTCCTACACATTAGTAGTGATGAGCGGAAGGGGTCCTATTCGAATTTGCGATATTTCGCAAATATTTTGTAGAATATTCGCTGAATATTCGTGAATTCGAATATTCGTTATATTCTACGATTTTTTTTTTTTTACTAAAAAAATTGACAAGGTAATAATTGCTTAATATGCAAATTTTCATAATGCGAATTTTCGTAATTTTCCAATTGCCGAGCAAAAACATGATTCCTTTTTGCTTGTGGGCCAATGAGTCATAGCACTATATCGAATATATACGTTTTTTAGAATATTTGTAATATTCTAAAACAAGAATATATAGCAATATAGCGAATATTCTAAAAAAAAAAAAAACTAATTTTGAGCAATTTAGCTAATATAGTGCTATAATCTTTGTTTTTTTTCAATGGAAAAAAATTTCAATTATTGAAAAAAAAAAATTATAGCACTATATTAGCTAAATTGCTCTCTTTTTTTATTTTATTTATTTTTTTAGAATATTCGCTATATTGCTATATATTCTTGTTTTAGAATATTACGAATATTCGATATAGTGTTATATATTAGTTTTTTTGAATATTCAGAATTTTTCCCATTTAAAGTTGATTCCTCCCTGCTTCTTGCTTGTGGGCCAATGAGTCATTGGCCCACAAGCAAGAAGCAGGGAGGAATCATGTTTTTACTCTTTTGCATATCCCAAGTCATCGGACTGTCCTTGGAGGCATGTACCCTTCTCAAGTCCCACTGTTTGCAATGGGTTAAGTTACTGTATTCACCATGCTTTATATTACTGCACCAGGTTTGGCGAGTAGCATTGGTTACCTCGGATATTTTTAACAAATACAAGATTTCCCCCCCCGACCTACATCAGGATTTCAGTTGTGCAGGCCTGGTGTAAGCGCACTGGTGAGGGGGCCCGCACTCTGGTCACGCCATTATTATCAGTGACGCTGAGACGTGCCAGGTGTGCGCCCCCTACCATCTATTATCTAGTCACATTCCCAGGTTTTTGAAATGTATGCTGTTCATGTTGGTGTATAAGATCTCTAATGCACATGTACGTTACGCACACGATTGGTGCTACTAAGTATTTTATCGGATGTCACTGATTAAGTGCACCTCCTTTAATGTAAGGGGTTTTAACACCCCACAAAAGCGGTCACAGGTCATACGCCTGCTACGGAAATCCCATACTGACATATGCTTTTTCCAGGAGTTACACTTTAGATCTGCACGTGTCCCTACACTTTAGAAGGGTTACTTCAATAATTGGTTCCTTAGTACATTTGACAAAGCCAAGCGGGGGGTGGGTATAGCAAAAGCCAAGCGGGTTCCCTTTAAATCTTTGGCCACACAGACAGACCTGGAGGGCCGATTTGTTTTTCGTGACGGGTGTCATTGGCACACAAACCGTCACCTTAGCTAGCCTGTATAGCCCCAACAGGGGTCAGAGATCACCCATACTATACAAAAACGTCCTTCCTTCGCAGAGGGGATTTTCCTGATTGGTGGGGACCTTAATGTTGCCTTGAACCCCTTCCTAGACACCTCAGATGGGTCCACACAACTGACCCAGTAAACATTAGGATGCATAAACTTCCACATCTCAGAGGCAAATCTAGTGGACGCATGGCGTTTGGTACATCCAAATGAACGCGACTATACCTTTTTCTCTGCCCCCCACAATACCTATAAGAGGCTAGATTACCTCTTTATCTTAAATAACTGCATAGATATGGTTGAACAGGCAGTGATTGACCCTATCACGGTCTCAGATCATGCCCCGGTCTCGATGGTGGTGCAATTCTCTAGCTTACCTTCTCAGAGTAAACAGTGGAGGCTTAATGAAACACTGCTGGATAGGAAAGATGTTATAGACTCACTAACACAAAAACTGTCATGGTTTTTTTAGGAAAACGAGACCCCAGGTATATCAAAGCCGACAGTATGTGAAACGCACAAATCGGTAATGAGGGGGGAACTCATAGCTATAGGCTGTAAAGTCCAACGTGATGGACAACAAACCCTGCACTCCCTCCTTAAACAGATAGCGGAGATAGAAGCTATTCATAAAAGATCGAAGGCTCTGAAGGCACAACAGGAGCTACTTCTTCTGAGATCCAAATTAAAAGACCATCTAATATCTGTCATGCCCGAGCATACCAGTATGCCCAATTTAGCTTTTTCTCTCATGGAGACAAGGGCATGAAATTGATGTCCTCTCTTATTAAACAAAGGAAGGAATCTATGTATATCCCCAGTATAACATCCAGAGAAGGTACCGTAAATCCCTATAAGACTGGAGACATAGCTCTGGAGTTTCAGAGATTCTATCAAGACTTATATGGGCTGGATGGCCGCGATAAACACACAGACTTGGCTGTAGATTTTGTAATAGATGGTTTCCTTGAGCACTTAAACTTGCCCCAACTTAGCTTGGAGGAGGGGGAAACCCTACTTGCGCTGGTCACCGCGCCGGAAATAAAGAAGATCTTAAGCTCCATGCCTATGGGGAAATGTCCTCCAGTGGGATACTATAAAAAATTCTCCAATATTTTAAAGGGACACTGACAGGGCCAATAAGCATATTGAGGTATATATATGGCAGTACAGGTCTTATAATGGGTATTACAATCATCTAAGTGTCCCCCCTGTCCACATTATACATACAGTAAACTTAAGTTTTATAACCTGCTCCAACGGTCTTCAATCTGCCCAAGGGGCGGCGTTTCACCTCTCTTGCGCCCAGCCAGCCTCACCCAACTGCCGCTTTGAAGCGCCGCCCAGCTCATGAATATTCAGTTTGCTGGGCGGCTTCTGCGGTCCCCGCTCTGAAGCGCTGCGCTGAACAGTGCCCTGCGCATGCGCCGGATCTTGTGAAGTCGGGGGACAGTAAGCGCCGCCCAGCGAAGTGAATATTGATGAGCTGGGCTGCGCTTACTGTACCGGACTTCACAAGATCCGGCGCATGCGCCGGGCACTGTTAAGCACAGTGCTTCAGAGCGGGGACCGCAGAAGCCGCCCAGCAAACTGAATATTGATGAGCTGGGCGGCGCTTCAAAGCGGCAGTTGGGGGAGGCTGGCTGGGCGCAAGAGAGGTGAAACGCCGCCCCTTGGGCAGATTGAAGACCGTTGGAGCAGGTTATAAAACTTCAGTTTACTGTATGTATAATGTGGACGGGGGGGACACTTGGATGATTGTAATACCCATTATAAGACCTGTACTGCCATATATATACCTCAATATGCTTATTGCCCTTGTCAGTGTCCATTTAAACCGCGCGTAGTTGCACAAACAATCCCTGGAAGCCACGGTCACCATCATCCCCCAAACCTGGGAAAGACCTGAAATTGTGTGGGAGCTATAGACCAATATTGCTTCTAAAATCTAGGCCAAACCTTTAGCTTCCCGTCTCAGCTCCTTCCTCCCTAAACTTATACACCCTGACCAGGCTGGCTTTGTGCCAGGAAGAGAAGGAAATCACAATTCCTGCAGGGTTTTCACGGCCATTCAGTGGGCTACGAAACAGCGTCTCCCCCTGACATTCTTAAGTGTAGATGCGGAGAAGGCCTTTGAACTGGAACTTTATGAGGAAGACATTTACACAGGTTTGGTATCCCAGAGCGGTTTCAGGATGGCGGTCATGACCCTATATACAGACCCGAGTGCCAAAATTTAGAGTCAACGGCACTTTGTCGCCATCCTTATCAATCCAAAATGGCACGCGCCAGTGATGCCCGCTGTCTCCAGCTCTTTACATCCTGGTGATGGAGACTCTTCTTCAAGCCATCAGAGACCACCCGGGCATACGAGGCGTCAGGGCCAAGAACGACTTGATTAAGTATATTAATGTAGCTTATGCAGACGACCTACTGGTCATGGTTTCTAACCCGGTCGAGGCCTTCCCGCATCTCTTATCCCTCTTTGAGCTATATGGCAAGGTGTCTAATTATAAGGTAAATTATTCAAGATCAGAGGCCATGAATATAACAGCCCCACTGAATAGCATATCCTCCCTTAGGACCACAACACCCTTTATCTGGCAAACTTCCCATATATCATATCTTGGAATCAAAATATCGGCCAACTTGGGAAATCTATTTCAGCTAAACTATGCACCCCTAATATCAGAGGTACAACAACAGCTCCGCTCACTTCGCATACCTTATGCCTCTTGGATGGGAAGGAAAAATCTATTGAAGGCGTTTGTGTTACCCAAAATACTATATGTTATGCAGATGCTGCCTATTTTTCTTCCTTCCTCATTTTTTACACAAATCGGGAGACTGCTCTCCACCTATCTGTGGGGGGGTGCTAGGATAGCTCACAGCAGATTGACCTTGCGAAGGAACCAACTGCAAAGGGCCGCGCTATGGGGGTAAAACTCTGTATCTCTGCACACTCGCATACTGCTTAAGAGCCACAAGCCTTGTGGTTAGGCAACTCAACAAAGAGCAAAGTCTATTACACAACCCATTCCCTGTCATGCCAGCAGACTTGGTCCCTTTCTCAGTCAGACCTACAGCAGAACAAATGTCTTCAGCGTGGTACAGACTACGCGACTTCTCGACAGCGTAATTTCTTGAGGAGGCAATAGGCAAGCTCCCAACCCACCACCCTCTTGGCCAAGTCCTGAAATCGTGCAACTTCTTAGACTCTACAGAGTTTAGGTCAGTTGGTAAGACTCTCGTAGACCGAAAAAAACATGAAGTCTCACAGACATGGTTCGAAAAACTGCTGTCCTCCAGATCACCACACAGCAGGCTGATCTCACTGTTATATCTGGCATTGAATACAACTTGCCCCAATGACTAGCCGCAATATTTGAGGACTTGGGAAACAGAGCTTAACAAGACCTTCACCAAAACGGATATCCTCTGTATGCACTCAAATTCCCATGGCTTTTCCTGGTGTGTTAGGGTACAGGAACATTCATACAAAGTCCTCACACAATGGTACATGACCCCGAAGCAACTCTTTTTGAGAGGACTCAGTACCACAGATAAATGTTGGCGGTGTAAGAGAGTTGAAGGTACCCTGTCACACATCTTCTGGTTCTGCCCCAAGATAAAACCCTTTTGGGTAGAGCTCTCCGACGCAATAAATACGGTACTAAGCACTAACATACCACTAACACCGGAGCTAGTTCTCCTTTGGTTGCCCACAAAGGCGTTGTCCCCATCTAAGGGCAACCTTGCTACACATTTGATTCAAGCGGTAAGACTGCTTATACCCCAGAGGTGGCTCAGTACTGAACCCCCTCCACTCCTCCACTGGGTGAACAAGGTAGATCATATATGTCGCCTAGAAAAATTGTCCAGTTGGGAAACCAGGACACACGAGAAACATGCAAAACTGTGGGACTCATGGTTGAAGTATAGGACATCAGTACTTAGTGGTCTAATAGGTATCAGTAGGACCCTAACCTAATATGTGGAAGATCACACTAAATTACAGCACCACCCACTGTCTAAACTTCATTAGAAGTGCTTAGAGATCGGTTTAGTTTATTATTGGGGGCCTGTTGCCTCCTTACCCTCCTGTTGTATTAATATGTAAACCGCTAAATGTTGGTCATCTTAAGCAACCAGAGAGCGATCCCGTGCGTGTTTCTATACTTTTCCACAGGACTTCTTCAAGGACTCGGCATTGTACCTTTTTATACTATAAGGGTTTAAGCTGAAAAGTCTTAACTACTGCTCGCGTACCTTCTCTTGAGCTGTTTGTCCTCAACTGTCATTCAAGTGTCTGACATCATATATTGTACCGTACTCCTGTGGATCCTCCTGCTATGTATTTTTTTGACCTTGCTCAATAAAAAGATAATTGACAAAGAATAGAACTACTATAATACTGCCTCCTATGTACAAGAATAGAACTACTATAATACTGCCTCCTATGTACAAGAATATAACTACTATAATACTGCCTCCTATGTACAAGAATAGAACTACTATAATACTGCCTCCTATGTACAAGAATATAACTACTATAATACGGCACCTATGTACAAGAATATAACTACTATAATACTGCTCCTATGTACAAGAATATAACTACTATAATACTGCTCCTATGTACAAGAATATAACTACTATAATACTGCTCCTATGTACAAGAATATAACTACTATAATACTGCTCCTATGTACAAGAATATAACTACTATAATATTATTTTTTAACATTCAATACATTATTATTATTTTTTTAAAGAAGTATAGTTATAAAATGTAATTTACAAAAATATAGTTCTTATGTTTGGTCTGTTTTGGAGAGCCCACTTGTGTTGGGATATACCGTATTATGTTTTTTACATAGTAACTGTTATTGATCGTCATTTTGTCTTATGAACCAACAAGAAGTGCTTGTGATCTCCGTCTCTGGATACAGGGATCTGCTCAGGAGGTGTCGTGTCCCCAAATCTCGCCTCCTCACTGACTGACTGGTAATATATCTATGTCTATAAATAATATCTGTGATATCTGATCAGAGCACCGGACGCCCGGCTCGTACAGTATATATTCTAATTAAAAACACTTGAGGTTTCCTGTCAGAGCAGAAGAGTGATGGTATATCTCTTGTAAGTCAAGTGGAAGCAGTCAAGAGGTTTTCACATTGTATACATAATTAAATGGAAAAATAGCCAGTAGTTAACAATGATAGGACAGGCCATTAAAATGTGAACGATTTCATATTATGCTGCACACAAGTGATTCTCCTGCCTGTAAGTCCAGTCAGCTATTAATTAATTGTTGTGTATTAAGCACCATCATATTCTGTAGTGCTATACATAAAAGTCACTCGCCTCTATTCTTGTCTCCCCGTGGACCTTGCAATCTACAGTAAGTTCCCCATTTAAAGCATACACCTATACACTAGAGCTGAGGAGGATGCTGGCTGACCCATGCATCACTTGTGTGCCCGCTCCGATCCAGGATTTACCTGATCTGTCCCTGGGTGCACCTGAGCTCTAATTGTGTTCAGTGTATGAATCCACTTTGCAAGTACCTGCGCTCCCTGCCTGATGCTGTCCGGTCTGATTTTGAGATTTGTGCCTGATCTGGCCCTGAATATACTTAAGCCCGCCGCCTGATCCGATTCTTGGTGTACCTGATCTGTGCACTTGATCAATCCATGGATGTAACTGATCTCTGTGCCTGATCAAAACTGATCCAATCTGATATGTTCTTTAGCTGTGCTCCTGATCTGACCATTAGGTGTGTTTTAGCTCTATGCCTGATTTTGATCCTTTTTGGGTTTTGAGCTCTGTTCCCAATTCGACCCTGGGTGCATTACAGCTGTGTCCCTAATCCAGCAGTGGATTTACCTAATCTATGTGTTTGATCCAACTGTGGGTGCACCTTAGCTCAGTGCCAGATACAGATACTTAAGCTCTGACCCTATTCTGACGAGAGATGTACCTTTTCTACCTTCTTGATCCATCTATGGATGTACCTGACATATGTGTCTGATCTGTAATTAATGCCCTGGTTTTACACAAGTTTTGTCCTTAAGCTGAACAAGGATATACCTGATGTTTGTGCCAGATTCTACCATGGATGTATCTGATGCCGTCTGGTGTGTTCATAAATTCTGTGCCTGATGTGTCCTGGGATGTACTAGACGGCTACACTTATTCTGACCCTGGTCATTTCTGAGATTTGAACCTAATGCAGGCCTAAAAACTACTATAAATTAATTGCCTGATACGAACCTGGGATGTGCCTGGACTCTGTCTGCTGTTGTGTGATCTGTACTTGAGCTGTGTGCCTGAACTCTATCTGATATTGTGTGGGCTGTAGATGAGCTGTGTGCCTGATCTCACTTCTAATGTTTTTGTACCATATTTTAACTTAATATGTATCTTACTTCTGCGCTTAATCTGACAATTGGTGTACCTGAGCTTTGTGCCTGATGTGACGTAGGACGTACCGAAGATCTACTTCTGCTTTAGCTTGGATTGTGTAACTGTGTCTGCAATTGGTTTTCTATAGGAATTGACACAGAATAGCTATTTAATCTCCTTGAAGCGTGATTATCATGTGAAGTCACACAATGTCACAATTTAATCTCATTGTGAAAACTTTAATGATTTATCACTTTCACAGATTTCACTTGGCCGGGATATTAATCCTACATTTATGAGATTTTTAGTCCTTTTTTTTTCCCCCACCTGAAATACTCATATTTCCTGTGTGTCTGATGAATCGTGTGCCATTAATCTTACAACGTCCACACATAGGTACATATACGCCCTGGCTTCTTTCTTTCTTTCTTTTCTCTCCTTTTCTTTCTTTCTTTCTTTCTTTCTTTCTTTTCTCTCCTTTCTTTCTTTAATGATTCCAAAGACTAAATGGCTTCTTCGGCCCCTGAGAATATGTGCATACATGACCACAATAATATTAACATTTGACAGACCTTTTGATGAAAGGAATACCTGCCGCAACACTAGAAAGTTAATTGTTGTGGTTGTATGTTGTTACATGGTACTAGAGACAACGCATCGTTATTCATTTCTGACCCAAAAAACTGATTGTCCCATAGACATTAATCTACAGGAATACAGCTCCTATGTACAAGAATATAACTACTATAATACTGCCTCCTGTGTACAAGAATATACCTACTATAATACTGCTCCTATGTACGGTTAAGAATATAACTACTATAATACTGCCTCCTATGTACAAGAATATAACTACTATAATACTGCCCCTATGTACAAGAATATAACTACTATAATACTGCCTCCTATGTACAAGAATATAACTACTATAATACTGCCTCCTATGTACAAGAATATAACTACTATAATACTGCCTCCTATGTACAAGAATATAACTACTATAATACTGCCTCCTATGTACAAGAATATAACTACTATAATACTGCCTCCTATGTACAAGAATATAACTACTATAATACTGCCTCCTATGTACAAGAATATAACTACTATAATACTGTTCCTATGTACAAGAATATAACTACTATAATACTGTTCCTATGTACAAGAATATAACTACTATAATACTGCTCCTATGTACAATAATATAACTACTATAATACTGCTCCTATGTACAAGAATATAACTACTATAATACTGCTCCTATGTACAAGAATATAACTACTATATACTGTTCCTATGTACAAGAATATAACTACTATAATACTGCCTCCTATGTACAAGAATATAAACTACTATAATACTGCTCCTATGTACAATAATATAACTACTATAATACCGCCTCCTATGTACAAGAATATAACTACTATAATACTGCTCCTATGTACAGGAATATAACTACTATAATACTGCCTCCTATGTACAAGAATATAACTACTATAATACTGCTCCTATGTACAAGATATAACTACTATAATACGCCTCCTATGTACAAGAGATAACTACTATAATACTGCTCCTATGTCCAAGAATATAACTACGATAATACTGCCTCCTATGTACAAGAATATAATACTATATAATGCTGCCTCCTATGTACAAGAATAACTACTATAATACTGCTCCTATGTACAAGAATATAACTACTATAATACTGCCTCCTATGTACAAGATATAACTACTATAATACTGCCTCCTATGTACAAGAATATAACTACTATAATACTGCCTCCTATGTACAAGAATATAACTACTATAATACTGCCTCCTATGTACAAGAATATAACTACTATAATACTGCCTCCTATGTACAAGAATATAACTACTATAATACTGCCTCCTATGTACAAGAATATAACTACTATAATACTGCCTTCCTATGTACAAGAATATAACTACTATAATACTGCTCCTATGTACAAGAATATAACTACTATAATACTGCCTCCTATGTACAAGAATATAACTACTATAATACTGCTCCTATGTACAAGAATATAACTACTATAATACTGCTCCTATGTACAAGAATATAACTACTATAATACTGCCTCCTATGTACAAGAATATAACTACTATAATACTGCTCCTATGTACAAGAATATAACTACTATAATACTGCCTCCTATGTACAAGAATATAACTACTATAATACTGCTCCTATGTACAAGAATATAACTACTATAATACTGCTCCTATGTACAAGAATATAACTACTATAATACTGCCTCCTATGTACAAGAATATAACTACTATAATACTGCTCCTATGTACAAGAATATAACTACTATAATACTGCTCCTATGTACAAGAATATAACTACTATAATACTGCTCTATGTACAAGAATATAACTACTATAATACTGCTCCTATGTACAAGAATATAACTACTATAATACTGCCTCCTATGTACAAGAATATAACTACTATAATACTGCCTCCTATGTACAAGAATATAACTACTATAATACTGCCTCCTGTGTACAAGAATATAACTACTATAATACTGCCTCCTAGTGTACAAGAATATAACTACTATAATACTGCCTCCTTGTACAAGAATATAACTACTATAATACTGCCTCCTATGTACAAGAATATAACTACTATAATACTGCTCCTATGTACAAGAATATAACTACTATAATACTGCTCCTATGTACAAGAATATAACTACTATAATACTGCTCCTATGTACAAGAATATAACTACTATAATACGCTCCTATGTACAAGAATATAACTACTATAATACGCCTCCTATGTACAAGAATATAACTACTATAATACTGCTCCTATGTACAAGAATATAACTACGATAATACCTGCCTCCTATGTAGCAAGAATATAACTACTAATAATACCGCCTCCTATGTACATGAATATAAACTACTAGAAATGACTGCCTCCTATGTACAAGAATATAACTACCTATATACTTTGCTCCTATGTTACAAGAATATAACTACTTATAATACTGCTCCTATGTACAAGAATATAACTACTATAATACTGCTCCTATGTACAAGAATATAACTACTATAATACTGCTCCTATGTACAAGAATATAACTACTATAATACTGCTCCTATTACAAGAATATAACTACTATAATACTGCCTCTATGTACAAGAATATAACTACTATATACTGACTCCTATGTACAAGAATATAACTACTATAATACTGCTCCTATGTACAAGATATAACTACTATAATACCGCCTCCTATGTACAAGAATATAACTACTATAATACTGCCTCCTATGTAACAAGAATATAACTACTATAATACTGCTCCTATGGACAAGAATATAACTACCTAAATTCCGCCTCCTATGTGTACAAGAATATAACTACTATAATACTGCTCCTATGTACAAGAATATAACTACTATAATACTTCCTCCTATTATGGGCAGAGGAACATCCTTTCATATTGCGCATGCGCCGGCCGGCTGTCTTTAGTTGGCCGGCGCATGCGCAATATGAAAAGCTGTTCATCTGCCCATAATGGGCAGAGCAGTGCGCAGGTGCGGGCCAGTTCCCAGCCCGCCGTCCTCTGGTGCCGCTCGTGACGTCCGCCGGCTGGAGGTGTGTTTTTCTGGGCACATCGCCCAGTAATGCCGCCCCTGGGCACCTTCAGAAGGTAATTTGCATAAGTTCAAAAAGTGTTATTTTAATTATCTGGGCGAGGGACACATAAGAGAAAGGTATGATCGTAATGAGGGTTAAAGAGTCTATAACCTGATCTGAGCGGTCTAAAACGCTCAGATTAGGTGAAAGACTCCCTTTAATACAAGGCACTTACTAATGTATTGTAATTCTCCATATTGCTTCCTTTGCTGGCTGGATTCTTTTTTCGATCACATTATACACTGCTTGTTTCCATGGTTACAACCACCCTGTAATCCATCAGCGGTGGCCGTACTTGCACAGAAAAAGGTGTCGGCCTCTGTAGTGGCCGGGACTGTGGGAGCGCACGTAGGCTGCTGTTTTTTCTGTAGTGTGCAAGCACGACCACTTCTGCTGGATTGCAGGGTGGTCGTAACCCCTGGAAACGAGCAGTGTATAATGTGATGGAAAAATAAATCCAGCCTGAAAAGGAAGCAGTAGGGAGAATCACAATGCAGTAGGGAGTGGCTTGCATTAACTTTCTCTACATGATAAATGCTATTTGCTGAAGTGACCGAACCCCTTTAAACCTGTGTATGGGAACATTCTACAAGCCCTGGTATTCAGGGGTTAATGTCGGCGTGGTCCGGTCAGGCCATGAATGTTTAATCTGTTTATTTGCTCCTCTTTGAATATCGGAATTTGAAATTTCTTCTAATTGTTCCTGGAATCTGAAGCTATTTGCCCGATCCGGGCTCCTCCACCGCTGAATTATTTATATGGACTTTCCTCATAACATGTGAATATTAAATCTCATCCCACACATCTTATCATAATTTATATGGCTCTCATCATCCTCCCGATGCCGGCTATAATCCCAGCGTCAGACTCAGTCCCACCGTCCATATGTCTCTTGTTACATTGTATCCGTCAGCTCTGTGATTCTCATAAATTGCATCAGAATTCCCCGGGTGTTGCACTTGACAAATGACCAGCTCTATGCAGTTCTGGCAATGCATTTAATCTAAACTACAACCCCCACCCTCCTCCTCACTACCCAAAACAATAAAATGTGCCCTTTCATTTTGCATCTTGTTCATCAGTCCCCATTCTCTTAAAGCGGGGAGCTCTAGGGGGGATCGGCGTCTCCTAGCAACGTAGTAACTCGCAGACAGAAGGGACCACGGCGTTCCGCCCCTCCTCCCCCGTGGTTTGGGCTCCGTTCCAATAGATGGGAAATATCACAATGTGTTATATGAGCCCCGTACACGGATCGCTTCTTCACCAATGAATCGCAAAAGGCATTTTGTGTTGACTCAGTGCTTGACCTCCGACCTCTGCCCGTTTCCAGGAGTTTGATTAGCTTGATTGATTGTGCGATATTACGGCGTATGGTAGATATTGATTGTTTGGCGGATTATACTTTGTAACTACTTTCAACTTTTGTTGCCAGTCGTGTTTACATCACAATGGATACTTTTATGTTGTCATTTTTGTTCATTCAACTTTATTTGTATCATTTTTGTTAACAAATGTATATCCTTTTGTGAATTGGAAACAATACAGATGGTCGGTGGTCAGTGGCTAGAGGGGTTTATTACCCCTTGCCAGGAGTAGAGGCGTCATGGCGCACCCAACACTGAAGGGAAGTAAGCCCATATCTGTTATTACAGAGATTTAAAGGGTAGCTATCCCTTTAACTAACCTTTGACCTGTCATAGTGATGTTTTGGAAGTTTAGCCCGGTTGGGGGTCCAGATTCTGAGATCCTCACTGATCACTATGATCACTGCACATCTTCATTTCTGTTCAACTCTCCTCAATAATATAGTGGGCAATGTACGGACTCCTAGAAAGTCTGTGGACTCTTTAAATGTGTACACTGCTTTCTGGCGGAGCGAACAGAATCGAAGGGGCACAGCGGAGAGGAGCACTTCTGCCGCCATCTTCTGCTCTCGGCACCCGAACCTCCAAACGAGCAAAATATGTTGAGCTCTAGGTACCTCCTTTTAAGAGGATAGTCACACACAGCAGACTTGTTTCACAGATTTCTGCGACTTAAAGGCTATATACACCTTCAGGGCAATTTTTTTTTGTTGTTGTAATTTCGTTGTACTCATTTGGGGCTAAAAATCATTTTTTCAATTGGTCTTTATTAAAAATATTGAGCCGTTCTGTCACAAAGGGTTAACCGTTTTTCTAGCTGTATCACTGGTATTTTCACTTTCACTTTGTGCTGGTCATCTAATAAACCTTATCTCTAAACTACTAAGGGGTCATAAACACTTATCCAAGCCACATTCTTAGGGCTTGTTCACACGACCGTATGTATCTTGCGGTCTGCAAAAAACGGATCCACAAAAAATACTATTTTTTGGCTTAACGTAAATGCGGACATACGGAAACGGATTGCACGCGTAGTACCTTCCGTTTTTTTTTTTTGCTTATCAATTGAAATGAATGGTCTGTATATGGTCCGCCAAAAAAACCGGACTGGACACGGAAAGAAAATACCTTTGTATGCTTGAGGCCTTAGGCTTTGTTCACATCAGCGTTCAGCCTCTCCGTTCTTCTGCTTCGTTATAGGAGCAAAAGGACGGATTCGGAACATAATTGAGTCAAGCATGCAGGACTTTTGTCTTTGTTTTAAAAGTCGTCTTCTGTGCGAAAACCTAAAGGACCCCATTACAGTCTATGGGGTCCATAGGCTCCGTTCGGCTCAGTTATGTGCCAAATGCGTCCTTTCAGTTATAACTGAGCAGAAGAACGGAAAGGCTGAACGCTGATGTGAACTCTGCCAAATATAATAAGATAAGAACTGAGCTATAATGAGTGTTTCTAAGGTCTTAGAGCAGAGATAAGGAGCTCCTCAGCTCCCTCCCTGACGGAGCAGAGAGAAAATTCAGATCCTGCTAGTAGAGCATCTCGGCTCTGTACAGAGAGAAAGTATCCATATTTTTTTATAAGGACCAATTGGAAAAATGATTTTTTTCCTCATAATGAGTACTATGCACTAATAAAAAAATATGCCCCCAAAGGTGTACAAAGCCTTTAAAGTCAGTTCTTTTATTGGACCGCGGTTACTTTGTTAACAAGGACATGGATTTCTTCAAGCTACGTTCAGATGAACGGGATAGTCAGACATTTCTGCAACAAATCTACCACATATGAATACACCCGTGTAGTTTAATCATTTCCAGGAGTATAAAGCTGCCTATAGATTTTAACCGTGTGTACACAGATTGTTCCTCATTAACTACTCAGCTCAGTGAATGATGGAGCTTTTAAAGGGGAGCTGCCACCTCTCCTGTTTAGTCAGTACTTGCATCCCCCATGCAGTAAAAATTCTGGCACATCCTTTCTTACAACTGTATATTGTGCTGTTCCTCTGTTATTCCTACTATAAATCTATTAGTAAATTTCCAACTGTGTGTTACTATTCTCTTTGTCAGAAGGGGGGCGTCTCTGCACAGTCTACTACTGCCAACACGAACTGGACCGTGTCAGGCTGTGCAGGGACGCCCCCCCCAAATGGTAACACCCAGTTGTTCATTGATTCATGAACGTCTGGCGGGAATAATAGAGGAATGGCACAACGTAGTCATAAGGATAGTGTTCCTGAATTGTTATTACATGGGGAATGTCGGCAGTTACAGAGACGGTTCATGTGGTGGATTTATTAGATTTCCTGGCATGTGGACGCTGCACTCACCCGCCACATACCCACCTAACTGAGCTGTAAATGGATTTTTTAGAAACCCGACAGGAAGGTGACACATTCCAATGCTCCTTTGTGCAGTTCTCCCCTTTCACCACTAGATGGCAGGCAAAGGACGCGGCTGCGCTGACCATTTCTACTTTAATTTCAAGGAGAGTAATAACAGGGAGAGACCCAGAAATGTTGACTCTGGCTTCTGCTATTTACACGCCTGACTTCGAAGGCTTCAAACAGCTGCTTTGTTCCATGAGGCACTTAACCATTTGGCTGATAGCGAGGTCCACAGAGTATATGCATTCGCAGGTATTCTTACTTATTTATTTCATCCGGCAATATATTCAGCGTGCTGTCACGTCAACACGGGTAGCGCCGCACAGCGCAGCAAGTCTCCGCTTTATAAGCCACTTCATTCATACAGATGTCTCTCTACCCCTTAAAGGGCACTTGATGCCTTCATGCTGCAAGTCCCAACCAAGGGTCGCCATTTCCCTGTAACCTAAGGTAACAACTGTGAATGGACCCGCTCCAGCAATCTGCACTTGCAGAAAGTCACCCGGGCGTGCTGTTTTTTTTTTTTCGTTTCCCGCCAGCTTTAGGTGATGAATGTTTTAAAGGGGTTGTGTCACTTCAGCAAATGGCATTTATCATGTAGAAAAAGTGAATATATTGTGAATATCCATGTTGCTTCCTTTACCCATGTCCATCACATTATATACTGCTCTGTTCCAGGGGTTACCACCACCCTGCAATCCATCAGTGGCGGTCGTGCTCGCACACTATAGGAAAAAGTACCAGCCTCTCTGGTGTCCAGGACTGTGGGAGTGTGCATAGGCATATAGTGTGCAAGCACGGCCACCGCAGCTGGATCGCAGGATGGTCGTAACCCCTGGAAACGAGCAGTGTATAATGTGATGGAAAAATGAATCCAGCCAGCAAAGGAGGCAATATGGAGAATCACAATACATTAGTAACTGCCTTGTATTGTCTTTCTCTACATGATGGAATAGAATAGAAATGGCTTTTTGCCCTGCCTATCACAAGAGGAGTAGAGCCTCAGCAGTACATGGCAGCATAGCTGAGAAGACTCCTTCTGCAGGGAAAGTAAAGAAGGAACTATATTGTCAACTGCCAGAGGGGGAAGGAGACTAATTCTTTCCAGAGCCTGCACCAAAGGGGCGCATGGAAACAAAAAGAAAAAGGTCTTATTTTTTTTTTAATTCAGTAAGCTGCTTTAATTCATCGATTAAAAATGCTTTACAAGACTTTGGGTGTGAAATGATTAATCGGTAACCCCTTTAAGGGAGTTTCACTATAAATGCCTATATAGAGGTCCATTAATATGGCATCCTAAAGTTTTAGTTTTTTTCGGACTTCAGGACCTGTTCCACAGGCTAATTGACAATATACAAGTCATTTCCCAGGTTTTTGATATTGATGACCTATCCACAGGATAGATGGGGTTCCGACTCTTGGCACCGCCACCGACCAGCCTTTCTTAGAGGCTGCTGCGCTCTGGTGATCGCTGCAGCCTCCTCACAGCTTGCTAAGCACAGCGCCATCCATTCTATACTGGCTGTGCTTGGTACTGCAATATATCCGTTCATAAGCCATGTGGCCGATGAATGTGACATCACTAGCCTAGGAAGAGGTTGCAGTGCTCAAGGAGCGCAGCGGCCTCTTCAAACAGCTGCTCGTCGGGGGGTGACGGGAGTCGGACCCTCAACGAATGGATATTGATGAACGATCCTTAGTACGGGCCTTTAAAAGATTCAAAAGGGAAAGGAGAACAAACGATTGTTGGACTAGTGTGAAAGAGCCCTTAAATATTGATTAATTATTTTCAGTACCGGTCATTGATTGGTGGCGGTCCAACTCTGGGAACCCCCACCTCTTTATATTATGTCTATCCTAAAGGAAGGTCATGATGAGCCTGATGATGGTGATGAATTATCATGCATGTGAGTGTATGTACTGTATGTATAGCTATCTATCTGTCTACGTATGTATCTGTCTATATAAATTGCATTTTATGTTTATTTATCAGAATAATTTGCACTACTAAGGGCTCATTCACGCAACGGTAAGCTGTCCGTGCCCATTTTTCCGACCACAAAGCCACTGACTTGAAGGGGTCCACAATCCATAAGATACAGCGTGGTCCATCCATGCTTCTGAACCCCAAAAATAGGACACCCTGTCTTTTCCTGTATATTGCGGATCGCGGAAGCATTCAAGTCAGTGGGTCCCCACCGCAATACCGGATTCACACGGCTGTTGCCTATGCGCTGCGGACTGCAAATTGCGTTCTGCAGCACGGGACGCACTTGATCATCATGTTCTTTCTATAAATGGATAGTTTGGCAGAATGTTGCCTGCAATGTTCTTTGAATGCCCGGCTCTGCCCACCTTCCTATAAACCCCCGGCTGTGCCAGGGTCTATGTAGGTGTCTAAGAGGCATCATCATGTGTAAAAAAGAAAAAAAAAAGGCTTTGAAGGAAAGCAAAACCCCACTGCCAATTAATCATTCCTGTGCCCGCCCCCCGTGTATCAGATAAGCTGGGATACTGTGTTTTCTGAAGTTTTCGTTCCCCATTCATTAACGAGATATTGTCTGAATTCTTCAGCATTCACATTAGGGACATTATAAAAATGTAATTAATCTACCTTCTTAATAATAATAATAATAATGTATTTTTATTCCTGAGCAGTAGCTAATAATTGGCTGGTTTGCTCGGTGGGAAGATTAAGGTGAATTCAGCTGAATGTCAACTTCAAAGACCGGTATTCTGTACAGAGAATGGAGAGTTTCGAGGCCACACAGCGGATAAAACAAATGCTGCTCGCCTGATTGTTAAAGGAGCACAGGAACCCTATAATTGGAATGTACAGAAATGAAGGTAGAAACATATTGTTCAGTTACCTTGACATTCCTCCGCAACTCCAGTCACAATTAATATTATCTTCAGTTCCTAAGTTACATGTTATATACATCTAAAAATACTTCAACCATTTGCTACAAAACTTATTGCATATGTAAGAGAATATAACTACTATAATACTGCTCCTATGTACAAGAATATAACTACTATTATACTGCCTCCTAGGCACAAGAATATAACTACTATAATACTGCCCCTATGTACATGAATATAACTACTATAATACTGCCTCCTATATACAAGAATATAACTACTATAATACTGCCTCCTATGTACAAGAATATAACTACTATAATACTGCTCCTATGTACAAGAATATAACTACTATAATACTGCCTCCTATGTACAAGAATATAACTACTATAATACTGCTCCTATGTACAAGAATATAACTACTATAATACTGCCTCCTATGTACAAGAATATAACTACTATAATACTGCTCCTATGTACAAGAATATAACTACTATAATACTGCTCCTATGTACAAGAATATAACTACTATAATTCTGCTCCTATGTACAAGAATATAACTACTATAATACTGCTCCTATGTACAAGAATATAACTACTATAATACTGCTCCTATGTACAAGAATATAACTACTATAATTCTGCTCCTATGTACAAAAATATAACTACTATAATACTGCTCCTATGTACATAGGGGCAGTATTATAGTAGTTATATTCTTGTACCTAGGAGGCAGTATTATAGTAGTTATATTCTTGTGCCTAGGAGGCAGTATAATAGTAGTTATATTCTTGTACATAGGGGCAGTATTATAGTAGTAATATTACTGTACATATGAGCAGTATTATAGTAGTTTATATTCTTGTACATAGGAGGCAGTATTATAAAATATATATATATATATATATATATATATATATATATATATATATATATATATATATATATATATATATATATATATATATATATATATCTCTATCTCTATAAAATGACGGGTGTGTGTGTGGTGTATGTATGTTCCACGATCACTCAAAAACGCAACAATCGATTTCAATGAAACTTGGTATACCCATCCCTTGCTAGCTGGAAAGAAATCTTGTGGGGGTCTTCCGCCCCTACACAGCAGCTGCATGGAGTTTGTATACTCCGACTATTTTTGCTACTCACAAATTGCTCTGTAACTTAAAAACTCATCGATCAATTTCCACTAAACTTGGTCCACATATCGCTTACTATCTGGGAAAGAATACTGTGGAGGTAACATGCCGGTACACAATGAGTTTCTGTCTGTCTGGATGTCTGTCTGTTCTTTATGTGCGACCAAACAACTGGACCGATCTTCACTAAATTTGGCACACAGGTACATCAGGTGTCCGGGAAGGTTTTAGACCGGGAAGTACCGTTCCTGAGATATTCCCCAAAAATGACCTGCATTAGCCAATACAAGCCTGAAAGTCTTTCTCTTCATATCCCAACTGCCATACACACGGTCACATGTCACATGTCCCTTGTCTGCCAATAGAAGCTCGCAGGCCTTTAGTCTCCACATACACACAGTTTTGCTCCAGGTTTCCATAACAACCCTGCCATTTTTCTTCACTGCTGTAGGTCAGCAATAGGTTAGGTTTACGCGACGACATGTGTCGCGCGACAATAAGTCGCACAACACATAGGGCACAACTACACTGCTACATGTGTCGCGCGACAAATTTTATAATGATAGTCTATGGTGTTGCGCATCTTGGATGGATATTTTGTAACTGTCGTGTCACAGTCGCAGCATGTCACATGTCGCAGTGTGACATTATAGCCTATCATTATAAAAATTGTTGAGACAAAATGTCGCGCCACACATGTCGTCGTGTAGCCCTAGCATTAAAGGGGCAGGCACTGTGGAGGTCACTGTTAAAGGGGCAGGCACTGTGGAGGTCACTGTTATGGGGAATACTGTCGATATCTTTTAACGACACACAAAAACATTAAAAGAAATAGATGAAATATACCCGTGTGTAGCCGGGTCCTTCAGCTAATATATATATGTAATGCACAGATGCTTGTTCAGGGACACTAGGGAAATGTTTCATTTGGTTTCTCTTCTTGTCCTTTTGCTTAGTACTATAGTTTGGAGACTTTACCTTTTTTGTTGCTCCCTTCTGGCATCATCCCTGATCTGCTAATGATTCCTCACAGTCGGTGCTTGTCCTCTGAGATCTTCCTGGTGAAGCCGCGTTCACTGACAGATATCATCCTGGGGGATAAAGTGCAAAACACACTTCCCATCTCCCTGAAGACTCTTTAATACATTCGTAGTAATTAGTCCACTAATGTGTCATTTAACTGTCTTCGTTATGATTGTCATCTGCAGCTAGATACCTGGCACGGGGAGATTTCATTTTTACAATTTATTTTTTATTTTTTTTTATTTTATTTTTTTCCGTCTTGATAATGAGACCTCGTTGCTCCTGAGATACGAGAAGTTGTTTCTTGCTCCGTTTTTTCCTCGGCTGATGTTGTGACAAGTTTTCTTCTCCGTGTGATGTATTTTTAGAGTTTATTCTCTTGAACATGAATTCCCCCCACGGGTGGAGGACTTCCTTCATCAGGATGATGCCGACCCCTGCGCCCCCATCAGGAGTGATGCTTCAAATACAAGCACCTGCTAAGTATACGTGAAGGGGTACAGTAGATAGAGAGGTGGTTGCACACCACGTCTGCAGAGCTTCTAGATTCCCTTTGTAATAGCAAAGGCATCTTGTCCTAGAACTTTGCATTGTGCCATAACTCCATTATTCCTCCTGGATATCTGTTGATAAATTGACTATTGGGTCTTAAAGGGCATCTGTCAGCAGTCTTGTACCTATGACACCGGCTGGCCTGTTACATGTGCGCTCGGCGGCTGAAGGCATCTGTGTTGGTCCCAAGTTCATATGTGTCCACATTGCTGAGAAAAATGAGGTTTTAATATATGCAAATGAACCTCTAAGAGCAACAGGGGCGTTACCATTACACCTAGAGGCTCTGCTCTCTCTGCAACTTCCGCATCCTCTGCACTCTACAGGACCAGGCAGTGTAAATATCATCACACCTGGCCCTGTCAATTAAAGTGCAGTTGCAGAGAGAGCAGAGCCTCTAGGTGTAATGGTAACGCCTCTGTTGCTCCTAGGGGTTCATTTGCATATATTAAAACCTC
The DNA here is from genome assembly GCF_014858855.1 of Bufo gargarizans. Classification (NCBI taxonomy): domain Eukaryota; kingdom Metazoa; phylum Chordata; class Amphibia; order Anura; family Bufonidae; genus Bufo; species Bufo gargarizans. The sequence continues at coordinate 165,534,063 of NC_058086.1, forward strand.
ATTTTTCTCAGCAATGCGGGCACATAGGAACTAGGGACCAACACAGACGCCTTCAGCCGCCGAGCGCACATGTAACAGGTCAGCCGGTGTCATAGGTACAAGACTGCTGACAGATGCCCTTTAACTCCCAATGGTCAATTTATCCACAGATATCCAGGAGGAATAATGGAGGAATGGCCTAATAGGTTTGCCCTGCACTGATTGGATAGTGTAAAATTGTATAGGGACACATACTATTAAGATTGGGAATGTTAATATATTTGTGCATTTACAGGAGGAACAACAGAGGAACCATGCATTGCAAACTTAGGCTACTTTCACACCTGCGTTTAGGTGCGGATCCGTCTGGTATCTGTACAGACTGATCCGCACCTGTAATGCAAACGCTTAGATCCGCTCAGAACGGATCCGTTTGCATTGCCATGAACAAAAAAAAAAAAAATTTTTTTTCTTGTTCATGATAATGCAAACGGATCCGTCCAGACTTTACATTGAAAGTCAATGGGGGGGTGGGGGCGGATCCGTTTGAAAAATGCACCATATTGTGTCACCTTTGAACGGATCCGCCCCCATTGACTTACATTGTAAGTCTGGACGGATCCGTTTGCCTCTGCACGGCCAGGCGGACACCTGAACGCTGCAAGCAGCGTTCAGGTGTCCGCCTGCTGAGCGGAGCGGAGGACAGACGGTGCCAGACTGATCCGCATCCACTCAGAATGCATTGGGGCTGGACGGATCCGTTCGGGGCCGCTTGTGAGAGCCTTCAAACGGAACTCACAAGCGGAGCCCCGAACGCAAGTGTGAAAGTAGCCTTAGAAGCACACTCGCTCTAGGATTGTAATTTCATGAGAACTGCAGGCCTTCACTCAGAGATGTCCGCAGAGCTGGCAGATCTCGCTCGTCAGTCACTCCTCTGATCATTCTGGTGGCAGGGTTTGTTACAGTGTATCAGGACGGTTACGAGCTGTCAGCCTATAGTCCGGGCAGGAGAGATTAGTGGATACCAGCTCATAAAGGGTCCTGCACAAACCAATCAGCTGTTTGAGCAGGAACGCAAAGTCCGTTCCCATTCATTGCCTGATAGCAAAGATTTTGAAAACGTGAAATTGAAAATAAAAGGGAGCAATTTTTTTTTTTTTTTTTTATGTTTTGCGACAGTTTTCTGGGATTAAAAACACATTTTGATTCCTGTTTTGTGCAAAAGTTTGGAACTTTATTTTCACTTTTATTTCGCTTTGACGGTTTGTATAAGATGGGCGGAGCTTAGCGGAGCGTCCTCCCCTGGCCCCTTCTGCTTTACTAAAATTGTCATCAGAAACTGTCAAAAATTGTGACGCGATTCTCCCCCCAGCTCGTCGCGGGTTTGGATTTTCTTCTTCAGTGCACGGACCATCAGAAGATGCGCCAGATTTGGCCTGTGCCTCCTAATAAATTTTGCGCAACTTACCGCCGCGCAATTCTGATGAATGCTGGGGTATGAAGCACCTTCAGAAATTCTCTACGATGTAGGACTGAGGTAGATGGGGCTGGTTTGGGGTCACAGGGACGCCCATGGACATGTCTTTCTTAGAGCATCCTATAGGTGGCGATATATTATGCTTTTCCGCTTGGTTGCTGTTGTGTTTGGGTCATATGGCGGGTTTAAATTATTATTATTTTTTTTACTTTCTTTTTTTACAGTTTGTGAATTTCTCGGCTGTTGCGTCCCGTTTGTTTTACTGCGACGTCTGTCGTTGCGCCGTTCCCGTGGAGCTGAGCGATCCCCTCCAGAGCAGTCATGCGTAAAGGACCAGCAACCAACGAGGCAGACGGAACCAGCAGCAATTTTCACCTTTTTTCTTTTCAGATAATTTTAAGCATTTTTTTCTTTGTTTTTCGCTGCATTCAGGGAGCCGGTAATTATTCAATTATTCACTCAGCAAATTGTAAATGAATGTTCATGGGTTCTGCTGAATGACATAATTGCGATTTAAAAAGGGTGATTAATCATAAGACGCCTTCACGTGGTTCCTGTTCCTTTATGTTATACAGCAAGAGGGTCTGCGGCTCTGTTAACCCCCTGCGCGCCGTTTAGGAGCCTATTACACGTATAGGGGGCCGATCATGCCTGACCTTCACTAAAGTTGCTCTTCTATTTCTCTGTGGTTTTTTAACTCTACTTTCGGCCGAGGATGCGTGTGGCTGCCATAGGGAGATAGGGCCTTATCTGGCTGCGCCGACTGAGATCGGGCAGGTAAGAGTGACCTGTCCGCTGATGAGGGCGTCAGGGAGACTGTGATGTGGTCGCTGTGAGGAGGAAGAACCGAGATACAGAGCAGAAGGAGCAAGGTCTGCAGCAGCACAGAGTATTTCAGGAGGTGAGCTGATCTTAAGGGGGGGCTGGGAGTGTGTGATGATGACAGAATAGTGGTGATCCAGGGGCGATGTCAGGAGAATAGAGACAAGTTAGAGATCACAGATGGACATAATTAGCAGAAGGAGCAAAGTCTGCAGCAGCACAGAGTATTTCAGGAAGTTAAAGCTAATTTTGAGGGAGGCAGTGCATGGGCCGTGGTTGTGGAGATGATGATGATGGGATGGATAATCACCAGGAGTTAAGAAGCAGCAGAATATCACAGGCTGCAATGCCTACTAGAAGCATCTATGTGTCCAGCAGCACAGAGTACCTAAGGAAAGAGATAAGGCAGTCGTCTAAGGAGGCATTGACCTGTCCACTCACGCTGTGGTGAAAGCAACTGGGTAGTCAGGAAAGGAGGAGGACAATGGACAAGTTGGGCTGAGATGCAGAGTAGAAGGTGCAGCTTATCCAGCAGCACAGAGTATTTCAGGAGAGCAATAATCTGATGTTGAAAAGCAGTCACCTGTCCACTTAAAGAAGTCAACTGGACTACTTTACTGACACCTCAGGGGGTAACCTACTCTCAGACGGCAGCGATTCAGAGATATGGGCAAGGACTGTGTAACGGTCGCAACGCCAGTCATGGAGGGGCCAGACTGGGGACCCCCACTGTCTCCATATGTGACATGGGGAACAGCGATGACAAGTGGGAGGTCACAGACTGAGAGCTGGGCCCCATGGTAGCGCAGAGTATTTCAGGATGGATCAGGCTGTGAGAGGCAACGACCTGTCCAGTTATGTGATGATATCAGTGAGGTGAGGGAGGGGAGAGAAGTGGGAGGCTAGTCACAGACCTACATAATGAAAGGGGCATGGTCTAGCTGCAGCACAGAGTATTTCAGGAGATGAATGTCTTGATTTTGTGGAAAGCACTGCCTTGCCTTGATTTTTGAGGACAGGGGAGCAGGGTGTCTGCCCATGAGTATATAGGAGCACGTACATTGTATGGGTGGATTTGGGGTACGGACTATTGATGCATCCTGGCATGAGGCTCTTGGCTCTCTGACCGCCATGCCTTGCGCTTTCCTTGGCGCTACGGAAGTAAAGGGCCACTTTATATCTCGCCGTGTATAAAAGCCGCCAGTCATGCATTGAAGCACGTTGTCTTCTCCGCAGCCCCTATTATGTCTGTCCTGATATCAGGGGGGCCGTGCTGGAAATAATGGAGGATTTCAGGACGGCTTCTCGCTGGTAATCATTCAGTTTGCTCTAGTGTGTAAATGTGCGCTGGACCCCGAGAGCTGAAATCCTCCTTCATTACCCAGGACTACTGCAGTCTAGAGCATCCATGTATAATGATTGGGAGAGGATAAACGGCCATTATCGGCACATCTGTATCTGTCACATCAGATCATCGACTGACGTCGCCGACGTTTAACCCTTTGTCCTGCCAGAGACGGACTGTGGTAACGTGGGGCATCCACAAGGGGGTGAGCACCCACCGAGGGTCTTCCCGGAGACCGGAATGTAGTATAACTACAGGATTATACCGTGTGCAGGTACATACTGTCTGCATGGGAGCTGTGTACACAAAACAGTAGACTTTCATTAACCCTTTCCCGTACCTGACGTGATAAAACATCGTCAAGGTCAGGTCGTCGAGCCACCTTGGCTGTGCCCGTGCAATCACTGGAGGCCAAGTGAACGCTCGTAATACCCACCCGGGATCAGGGAAAGCTCTGATCCCAGCAGTTAAAAGGTTTTTCTGAGATTTTGATATTGATGACCTATCCTCATGATACGCCATCGATATCTGAGGGGGGGTCTAACTCCTGGCAACTCCGCCGATCAGCTGTTTTGAAGAGGCCGCGACGCCTAGGTGACATCACGTTCATCGGACACATGTCCTAGGCGCAGCTCAGTTCCATTCAAGTAAATTGTGCTGAGCTGCAATACCAAGAACGGCCACTATACAATGGACGGCGCTGTGATGAGGCTGTGGTCCCCGCCGATCTGATATTAATGACCTATTATGAGGACAGGTCATTAATATAGAGGACCCAGAAAAGATCTTTAACCCTCACAGTGCCGCTGATCCTGACCCCCTTAGAGTTATTCATTCCAGAATGGCATCATCAAAAATGTTATGGCCTCCTGAACACCATCCGTTTAAATAAAAAAAAAATTGCCTTAAAGGGATTATCCAATAGTAGAAATTACCCCCTCCCCTCAATGCCCGGGCCCCTCCTATAGATGATACTTGCCTGGTCCCCAGCACCCCCGTCCCTCCGGATCCCTGCATGGCCGCCACTTTTATCTTTATTATCGCGGTTGACGCTAGGGAGGCTGGTCACTATCGCGGTCTGCTATTGGCTGCTCACCCAGTCGCCCGATGTTTTGATCCGCGCGACGGAGAGATGCAGCAGCAGCCCTGCAGGGATCCAGGGGGACGCAGGTGACGGGGAGCAGGTAAGTATCTTCTATGAGAGGGGCCCCTGGCATTGTGGGGGGGTAGTATTTCTACTATTCTGCCCATTTTGGTCACGAAATTGACAAGTCGCCTGGTTAATCGGGACTTGGACAGGCGGTGGGACTTGCGGGTCTTCGGCACTTGGGCGTGCTCCCCTTTCGCCTCTGCTATTTCTTTGCCCGTCCTCGCCTGTAATATTTCACTGCCTTATTTCCTGTAAAGGCCGCGATGATGCTAATGTCGATTTGATAAGGTTCCTTTGCTTTTTCTCACTCTTTAATTTGAAATGTCTGTAATTTTGCGCTTCATGGACTTGAGCAGAGAATTAGCGAGGGAGAGACGGGCCGGGCGGGAGGTGGGTGGGCGGCGGGGAGTCTTCTCCGTCTCCGCAGATTGCCTCAGTGGAGTGTAAAGGTGTGAAGGATGATGAATGCTGATGGCCGGGAACTCATCGGATCTGGCAATTCAGGAAAGGTGCTGCAAATAGGTAGCCGCGGTTTTGCACCCATCTTACAGGACATCCCTCGGGGGCAGTTAGTCGGCGGCACATTGACTCAGTCGGGCATGGCGGTGTGATGATTTACCACGTATGTGGTGATGTGTCCCGAACTTCACACTGGATACCATTTGTGTAATTACAAAGAGCGTCGCCATCTCTCTTCTTTAGCACCCGCCCCTCCCCGGCGTCTGGCAGGTTTTGATAAATGCGGCTTTTAAGTTGAGGATTGATTAACTGGGTTAGTAAATCCGGGCCGGGGAGCTGGCGCGTCATGCAGATTTCTAACGCCCCCGTCAGGCTTCCGTTCAGATATTTTCACGCTAATTTATGAAAGTAATATAAATTCCATTTTATTTTTCTGTGTGATTTATATGAAGGGATTTTTTATGTTTTTCGGTTCATAAATGTCTGCTGCTGACGGAAGAAGTCCCGGCTGTGGGTCTGACCGACCCGATCAATATATAGCGTTATAATGACTGCTCCTGATGTAACGGTAACATGGTCGGGATTATAGGGAAGCTTGAAACCCAGTTCCTCCCTCAGGCCGCCTCTGTTTTACAAGTAGCGCATGACATTATTGTAGAAATACAAGAATTCTGGGGAAATCTTACATTTATGGTCTAGATAAATTAGGGCATGAAGAGACACTCTGCAGTTGCAGAGAGAGCAGACCCTCCTGGTGTAACGGCAACGCCCCCGTTGCTCCTAGAGGCTAATTTGCATATATTAAAACTTCATTTTTCTCAGCAATGCGGGCACATAGGAACATGGGACCAACACAGATGCCGTCAGCTGCCATGCGCACATGCAACAGGTCAGCCAGTGTCAGGGACAAAGCTGCTGACAGATGCCGTTGAAACAAAAACAAGTCTGTGTAGCAGAGAGAGGCAGTCTATGGTATAGCAATAAGTCATTCCGAAACCTTATGAGTTTTTTTAGTTATGTGCATTTACCATAAAGGTCAGCCACCCGAAGGAAGTGTTAAGTGTTTTCTTCGTAAACTCGTAGGAAATCTCAGGTCAACTCTTGTTCGTCCCTCCTCCCCCCAGTAACATGCATGCTGGGCTCAACGCTCAGTGCATGTGTTTTCCAATGCCAGATACCCAAGAAAGCAAAAGGATCGGCATGTTGATATCCAGAATGTCCGATCTCCCTTTCCCCTCCAAAATTTGTTGTCTCAATATTCGCCATACACTGGTTTGGCTAACTTTCTTCTGTTTTGTATAGCAACCTTAAAGGGGTTATCCGGGATCTAAATATTAATGGCTTTCGATCAGCTGTTTAAAGGGGCTGCGCCACTCGGGCAAGTTCATAGTGTTCCAAGTACAGCGCCATGTATTTTATAGTGGCAGCGCTTGGTATTGCAGCTCTGTCTTATTCACTTCAATGGGACTGACCTACAGAAAGGCCATGTGACTGACGGACGTGACTTCACAGGTCGAGGAAGAGGCTGCAATGCTTGGGTCCATCTAAGGCTACTTTAACACTCGCGGTTGGTGTGGATCAGTCATGGATCTGCACAGACGCATCCGTTCATATAATTCAACCGTCTGCATCCGTTCAGAACGGATCCGTTTGTATTATCTGTAACACTGCCAAAACGCATCCGTCTTCAACACCATTGAAAGTCAATGGAGGACGGATCCGTTTCCTATTGTGCCAGATTGTGTCCCCATTGACTTACATTGTGTGCCAGGACGGATCCGTTTGGCTGAGTTTCGTCAGACGGGCACCAAAATGCTGCAAGCAAAGCGTAATGAAGACTGAACGGAGGCAAACTGATGCATTCTGAGCGGATCCTTTTCCATTCAGAATGCATTAGGGCAAAACTGATCCGTTTTGGACCGCTGAGCCCTGAACGGATCTCACAAACGGAACGCCAAAACGTGAGTGTGAAAGTAGCCTAATTCAATAGTAAAGCAGTTTGCAGTAAGCTCCCCCTAGTGGTGGCTACTGTTAGCAAGAATTGAATCATTGAACTGTCTGTGCAGTAGTTTCGACCTCTGTATCAGAACATTAATAGAATATCGGCCCTAAAGTTGACAAGCTCGGTCGATCCATAGGTCAAACTAAAAATGTTCAAAAATATTCTGACCTTTCTTTTAAAGATTATAACATTTTACTTTTCTTTTGCTTTTTTTGTTCAAAGTCCTAATGTCTCGTTCATTAATATATTTGTGCACCCCCCCCCCCATCTCTTCCTTATGCTTCAATTGGCAATTTTGGACAGACGCGCTCTTGGAGAACTAGACGTCTAACCTCCTATGAAAGGTCTAACCGCCGCGCAAATCTTCCACAGCAAAGCCTGTCAGAAGCCTCCTCGCCGGCTGATATTTTTGTCCCTTTTCTATCATTTCTAGGTCGAGTTATGAATACATTAGCCCCCCACTTCTCCCAAAAAAAAAATCACAAAAGATTTTTTTCTTCCTAATTCAAAGTTTGTACATTTGGTATTTTTATCTTTTTTATTCCGGAAGGGAGCTTAAAACCCGAATGTGGCGATGAAATAATCCAGGTCTCAGGTGTGCGGGGGACTTATGCCTTGGCCTCGTCCAGCCCCTGCAGCGCGGCTTCCCAGATGTCGCCTTTCGAGCCTTTTGTCGAAGCCGCGCGTTCGCTCTCGCTGCCAGTATACGGAACAATCGCTGCTTCTCTTTTCTGTTCCTTAAGCTCTCTCTACTTTGGATGAACACAGGGATTTGTGCCGTAGTAACTCTGGCTCAATAAATCACTGACATTTTCCTTTTTTTCTCTCTTTCTTCTCTTTTTCTTCTTTCCCTCTCCCCTTTTTCATTTTGCAAAGCCTGCGGATTTGGATGAATGGGTAAGCACTGTTTGTCTTGTGTCCCTGCTTCTTTCACTTGTCCTATTGCCACGGCGTGGATATTGTTTGTGGGGCTTGTGGTCTGTTCAATTTCCTTCTCCCACTCCACTTGCTATAGACATGTTTTTACTGGAAAGGTGGAGTAGATGCAATGGAGGTGGCTGGTTGGTCCTTGGGTTCTCTCCAACACTGCTTCCGGGCACACAGATCAGACGGAGAGCCATGTATATATGTATTGTTGGAATCTGCATAGGTCATCAATATCTGATCGGCGGAGGTCTTCTTCCCGGGACTGTAGTGCTCTGACCTCCTCACACCATACCAAGCACAGCGCCGTCCATTGTATAGTGGCTGTGCTTGGTATTGCAGCCCCGGCCAATTCACTTGAATGGGACGGAGCTGCACTTAGGCCAAGTGACTGATGAACGGGATGCCACTGGCCTAGGAAGCGGACGCAGGGCTCACTGGAGTGCTGCAGCCTCTTCAGACAGCTGATCAGTGCTACGAAGAACATAACGTGTAGGTAATTGTCATTTTGGGCCTTGTCCAGGTAGGGAGGCCTGGCCATATCAGAAGCTACGGTTATATAGATGGTTCTGTATTGTCTTTAGAATGCTAGAAATACACAGATTCAAGTGTAAGGTACAGGAGAGGCTGCAGACTGTGCACTGCGCAGCAGCATGTCGCAGGCAGTGGACAAACTTTAGCCCCCTGTGATTTCCTTTATGGTTGGGGGTCCTATTACTGCATAGGACAGAGTACAGCAGAGATTGATGCATGATGCGACCTTCACAGCCATTGATAGTACTCATTGTGCAACTGGACACATCTAATTGTGCAAAGTGTGGCTCAGATTATTAAACGGGTTGTCCTGCCATATGTTTGAAGAGAAGGCGGCGCTCCACGTGAGTGCTGCTTCTGGGTCAATACACTATGCGTCCTCTCCACTGGAAAGAAAGGGATGCAAATGAGCGTGCCCCCAAAATCTCCACTGGAGCGTTGGCATAGTGTAATTACAAGTACTCGCTCCATTCAAGTGATTGGGTGTCGGACTCCCAGTGATCTGATATTGATGACCTATCCTGAGGACAGGTCATCAATATATATGGCCTGCACAACCCTTTTAATTATCTACAGGACGGGTGATGAAAGTATGGGACCTCCGTGCATGTGTGATCACCGCTGCATCCAAACTCCTGTAATGGGTGATCGGGACCCCCATTCGAGCGATCATTGGGGGCTCAGCACTGTATCCCGCGGTGATTATACATGTATCATCTGCAGCTGTCCTGTGCGTTTATTGATGAAAGAATAATGTTTCTCATGGTCTACACGACGTAGCTCGACTCATAGGGCACAACTACACTGAAACATGTGTCGCGCGACCATTTTTATAATGGTAGTCGATGGTGTTGCACTGCAACATGCGACATGCTGCGACAAGACACTCGCAGAAAAATCCATCTTGAATGGTTTTTTTTTGCGACTGTCGTCTCGCAGCATGTCGCATGTAGCAGTGCGACACCATAGACTACCATTATAAAAATTGTCGCGCGACAAATGTGGTCGTGTAGACCTAGCCTTAATCCGCACCGTGTGCAGGTAGTCGGACTAGTTGTCTCAACACAATTGCTGAGTGAAGCCTCTGGCCTCACATGTATGTAATAATATAGATACAGTGGCTATAAAAGTCTACACACCCCTGTTAAATTGTCAGGTTTCTGTGCTGTAAAAAATTTAAAGCTAAATCATTTCAGAACTTTTTCCACCTTTTTAATGTGACCTATAAACTGTACAACTCGATTGAAAAACAAACTGAAATCTTTTAGGTGGAGGGAAGAAAACAACAAAAAAAAGCAAAAATAATTTGGTTGCATAAGTGTGCACACCCTCTTATAACTGGGGATAAAGCTGTGTTCAGAATTAAGTAATCACATTCACAATCCTGTTAAATAGGAGTCAGAAGTATTACGAAGAAAAACATCCAAGCCAGGCTACATTTTGCAAAAACACATCTGAAGTCTCCCAGAAGCATGTGGGGAAAGGTGTTATGGTCTGATGAATCCAAGTTTGAACTTTTTGGCCATAATTCCAAAAGATGTGCAGAGTTGTTTTTGCACCAAACAGATCACCAAAAGAACCCCGGCCCCACAGTGAAGCATGGCGGTGGCAGCATCATGCCAAGGGGCTGTTCTTCTTCAGCTGGACCTGGGGCCTTAGTTAAGCTGGAGGGAATTCTGAACAGTTCCAAATAGCAGTCAATATTGGCCCAAAACCAGGGGTCGAGTGGAGGGGGAACGCGTGGGAACGGCGTTCCTGCACTTTTTTCATGGCAGGAACGCCGTTCCCTTTCAAGCCTCAAGCCAGGAGAACGCGGCTGAAATCAGGGGGTGAAGCGCACTGTGCAGGGCAGGCTAAGCGGCTTCACAGCTGTCTGTGACTCCTCTCATGGTGCCCCGCCCCCTACTGACCTCATCTCCTTCACTTCTTCTGTCGGCCTAATACGCTGCGAGTATGTTCAGTCACTTCGCAGCTGACACATAGGAGATCATTTAGAAGTTCATCATTAAGAAAAGTTTGTCCCTGGGATTCGAACTCACGACCTCTACACATCAGAGGCAAGGCATTTACCCTCACAGCCATGAATGCTGTCTAGGTAGGTGCTTAAAAAAAAAAAAATATAAGACTTCTACTTATATCTAGTGTACTGATACCTAGTGTACAACCATACACATGACAGCTGCCCACTGTGTATGGATGTAGCAGAGCTGGGTGTGTTGGGGCAGCTGTCATGTGTATGGTTGTACACTAGGTATCAGTACACTAGGTATAAGTAGAAGTCTTATTTTTTTTTTTAAGTAACTACCTAGACAGCTTTCATGGCTGTGGGGGTAAATGCCTTGCCTCTGATGTGTAGAGGTCATGAGTTTGAATCCCAGGACAAACTTTTCTAAAAGTGGTTTTTTTTTTTTTAAGACTCCTACTGATACCTAGTGTACTGATACCTAGTGTACAACCATACACATGACAGCTGCCCCAACACACCCAGCTCTGCTACATCCACACACAGTGGGCAAAGTTACCTACAGTAGAAGTCTTATATTTTTTTTTTTAAGCAAATACCTAGACAGCATTCATGGCTGTGAGGGTAAATGCCTTGCCTCTGATGTGTAGGGGTCATGAGTTCGAATCCCATGACAAACTTTTCTAAAAGTGTTTTTTTTTTTTTTTTAAATACCGGACTGTTACTTTACTGCCACGGGGGAGGCGGGCTATTGGCGCCATGATACTGGCACATGAAGGGGGTAGGAGAGAGGAACTTGATACTGGCACATTAGGGGACAGGGGGAGAGGATGGCACTGTGATATTGTGTTTTGATCACAATGTGTACATTTGGCTCAGTCCGCAGCTACACAAATTACAGCGTGCTAGATTTTCTGTGCTTTTTTTTTTTTTTTGGAGGGGGGGGGGGGGGGGGGGGGTTGCAGTGGATCTTGGGTGAGTTCCCACACTTTTTTTCCCAGGACTTGACCCCTGCCCAAAACCTTCAGGCTTCTGCTAGAAAGCTGGACATGAAGAGGACCTTCATCTTTCAGCATGACAACGACCCAAAGCATACATCCAAATCAACCAAGGAATGGCTTCACCAGAAGAAGATTAACGTTTTGGAATGGCCCAGCCAGAGCCCAGACCTGAATCCGAGTGACAATCTGTGGGGTGATCTGAAGAGGGCTGTGCCCAGGAGATGCCCTCGCAATCTGACAGATTTGCAGTGTTTTTGCAAAGAGTCAAAATGTGCCATGCTGATAGACTCATACCCAAATAGACTGAGCGCTGGAATAAAATCAAAAGGGGCTTCAACAAAGTATTAGTTTAAGGGGGTGCACACTTATGCAACCATATTATTTTATTTTTATATTTTTTCTTCCCTCTACCTAAAAGATTTCAGTTTGTTTTTCAATTGAGTTGTACGGTTTAGAGGTCTTATTAAAGGTGGAAAAAGTTCTGAAATGATTTATCTTTGTCTTATTTTTTTACAGCACAGAAACCTGACATTTTAACAGGGGTGTGTAGACTTTTTATATCCACTGTATATATAGCATAGACTCCAGACATCTGCAGCCTGACCACCTACCTAACCCCCTTGTGGCTGAATGTTCTGAGTGGATATGAGACGATAAGCAGGGACACGAGCTGTTCTTGTTAATTGCTGGTGCAGGCTTCACACCCCCGACACCTTTTTGGCACCGGCCGGCGATTACCAAGAATAACCTTCCTGCTGGATGGAGTCTGCAAGCCGCAGATCACAGGTCACTTTCCCTGATGAGTTCTCGCATACATAATCTTCATTAAATCCTGCAGCATTTTTTTTGCTTTTCTTCCCAGTCAAGGCAGGAAAGGTTAGACACCGTCTGGTTTCCCTTGTCGCTGAGCTGCCGCACAACAGCCCAGATTCCCAGTTTCACACACCTGGACTTCCCAGTTAAAGGGGTCGTCTCACTTCAGTAAGTTGCATTTATCATGTAGAGAAAGTTACGTACTAATGTATTGTGATTAGGGATGAGCGAATCGACTTCGGAAGAAACATCCAAAGTCGATTCGCATAAAACTTCGTTGCAATACTGTACGGAGCAGGAGCTCTGTACAGTATTAGAATGTATTGGCTCCGATGAGCCGAAAGTCTTGCGAGAATTCGGGTAATAAGTTCATAAATTAATCTGTACTGTAAAAAAACATTTCCCGAACTTGGGTTCGGTTCCAAGGTACCACTTGGAACCGAACCCGAGTTTGGGAAATGGTTTTTAACAGTACAAATGAAAGGGGTATTCCCATCACATACAATGGGGGCATATCTGGGACCTGCACCTACAACGAGAATGGAGCGGGGAGAGCTGTGGCTGCAGGACCCCAGATTTCCTGGGGTCTGTCCACCACCAAGCACTGCTCCCATAGAAGTGAATGGGAGTGCACCGCCCCTGCTCCCATTCATTTCTATGGGGCAGATGGAAAAAGCCGAGCCAGCGCTCGACTATTTTCGGCAGCCCCATAGAAATTACTGGAGGGCGGCTACGCATGCGCAGTGCGCCCTCCGTTCATTTCCCCGCTCCGTTCTCATTGTAGGTGCGGATACCAGAGGTTGGACCCGCACCTATTAGACAATGGGGGCAAATCCTAGCGATATGCCCCATTGTCTGAGATGGTAAAACACCTTTTAAATTATGAAGTTATTACCTGAAGTCTCGCGAGACTACACGAAGCAATAACTTCGGCTCATCGGAGCCAATACATTCTAATACTGTACGGAGCTCCTGCTTCACGCGAAGTAGATTCGCTGGCCGGGACCATGGGAGCGCACATAGAATAATGCTTTTTCCTATATTGTGCAAGCACGACCACCACTGATGGATTGCAGGGTGGTCTGTAACCTTGGAAACGAGCAGTGTATAAAGTGATAGAAAAATGAATCCAGCCAGCAAAGGAAGCAATATGGAGAATAACAATACATTAGTAAGTGCTTGTATTAACTTTCTCTACATGATAAATGCCACTTACTGAAGTGAGACAACCCCTTTAACGCCACGATTCACAACCCATCACTGTTTAAGGGGGACTCATAGGATTCTGCCCATTGTTGGCACAATAAAAATTACACAAATTACACGGGAGCCACGAGCCGGCAAAAAGAGAACCCCCCCCCCCCCCCCCCAAAATGTGCCCATTATAAATCGTTAGCAGAGACAAATATTTACACCCTGTCCATATGCAGAGGCCCACATGCGGTGTAATTAGTAGCAAGGACTCCATCCACTCGGACTGGACTATTTGGGTGCTGGAGGGGGTGACTAGCCCCATGGAGGGAGTAAAAAGGCATGTAGTGTGCCGCCTGTCCAGCCTTGTTAATGCATTGAGATTGGACGGCCTCTAAATGCTTATTAATTCTCATCCTTAATATCAAATAGGTGGAAATTAAAGGCAGAATCGTATGAACTGGACATTTACCTCTAAAGGTACTTTCACACTTGCGGCAGGACTGATCCGGCAGGCTAAAAAGTCGGACATGCAGGACTTTTTAGTCCGGCGGCTTTCGCCGTGCACTGCCGTGCTGCGCCGGAGCTCAGCCCCCGTCCCCATTATAGTCAATGGGGGCGGAGCGGTGGGGCGGAGCGGCGGGGCGGAGCGGCGGTCCGGCGAAACAGCGGAAGGACGGATCTGACAGGGAGACCAGCCTGCCGGATCCGTCCTGGCTGTACCCTAAGATAGACACAGATGAAACAACGAGTCTCTGAGTAGTTCTAATATATGCAAATGAGCCTCTAGGAGCAATGGGGGCGTTGCCGTTACACCTGGAGGCCCTGCTTTCTCTGCAACTGCTGCGCCCTCTGCACTTTGACAGGTCCAGGCAGTGTAAACTTCATCACACCTGGCCCTGTCATTGCTCCTAGAGGGTAGTAATCAGTTTGTAGTGGGGGGGTGGGGTAGCATCCTGTGCTCCCAGAAACTGCCAAAAAAACGCACACAGAGGCGGATATTTCATAGGGGCCCTTCTGGTCAGACATGCCCAAAATGGCTTCACCTGCAAAATATATTTGTCACTTGTTTACAGGACACTTGATAAATGTATGATTGCTGGGATCCCCACCGGCCACGAAAGGGATAGCCAATGTTCCCACGTCTGAGCGGTGCATGTGCTCTGCTGCTCTTTTCAATCTTTATGGGACTGATGGCGCTGGCAGTGTACAGGGCTGGTCTATCGCCATCCGTCCCATTGACTTTGAATGCACTGGTAGTGTGCATGTGCGACCACTGCTCCATTCACATGGGGGGGATATAGGCGTGTAGTTGATGGGTATAATCGGGAGGTCCGAGCGACACACGTCCCCCTATGTGAATGGAGTGGTGAGCATTCGTGACTGAGACCTAGAAGTGGAGTGCTCGTTCATACATGCGCTCCACCACTCCATTTACACAGAAGACTTGACCGGTGGGGGGTTCTACTGGTCTGACCACCAATGACCTGTCTTGTGGATCGGTGATAAATGTCTTTTTGTGGGTCAACCCTATGGCATGCAGTATACTGTACAAAAAGGACCTGCACGGTCACCTGCCGTATATATGTATTACACATGAATTGATTTCTACTTTGTGCCGTTCCTCTGTTATTCCTCCTGGGAACGTATGTATAAATTGACAGCTGGGCGTTCTCATGTCGCTTGTCAGTAAGGTGTCTCCCTACACTGGTTAGACAGTATCCGTGTGTGTAGGAGCAAGCTCTGCCGAATAAAAGTGAATGGTAACACCCAGTTGTCTATTTTTGTATATGGTTTCTGGAGGAATAAGAGAGGGAAAGGCACAATGCGGTTCTAAGAACAGGTTACAGTGTGTGACGGAGTAATTTATAGAGTCAGTTTGCAGTAGGTTTGTGTCTGCAGAGAGTCTCCTCTGTCATGGCGAGACGTCCTCGTCACTAATGATTTGCCGTCTGACACTTGAGACCCCGCCACCGTTTTGGGGCGATCGGAGCCCCGCATCCTGATCTGAATTAGAGAAGGCATCCCATATCCCAAGCGCTCTTTGCTCAGGTCCTCTTCCACTGAAGCATGCCTGGCCTCCAGGTCTTCGGCAGGAACCTGTCAGGCTCATTGAGCGTCAGATGAAGCTGACATTTAGAATACGGCAAACCAGACAGGACTTTTTATATATTTTTTTTCCTTGCCAGATACGCTCAGCCTAAACTTCTTGAAGCGTCCCCGTTTACCCATCGCATGCTGCTCTTGGGACGGATACGGGAAGCAGTCAGCCTTCACATACAATCTTTCTTCCTAACGACCCCTGCCAGCTTTAGGAAGATGGCTCCCGACCCCCGGGGATCACTTGCGTCCAGGCCGCTTTATCATTTTCCAATGCCATTTTCACCCCAACGCCTTCGTAGTTTTTAAATGTTCAGGCTCGTGTCTAGGTCTTTCCCATAAAGCGTCGCTGTGGCGCGAAGGTGCCCAAATGTTATGTATAGTGCCGCCTCATTGTACACTTCTTGGAGGGTCACAGTCATCAGATCACATCATTTTCATACTTGTGTACACCTGCGATGTAGGAGAAGAAGAGTAGCACGAGGGGCGTAGGTCCACACACACGTTAGCGTAGAAACCATACTGTAACAGTGACTACAAGGAGGGAAACCCTTGCGGCCAACAGAGGGGCCCTACCCTAATTGCTTTGCGTACAGTCACCATTCTTTTGGCGTGCCTGGCCACGCGGAGAACTGCAGCTGGCCCCATTCACTTTGAATGCAGCCGTGCTTCAATCCCCAGCATAGCCAGTTAAGCACATGCCACTATGAGGGGGCTGCAGCTCTCAATTAGTGCTGTGGCCCCTTTATTCTTAGGATCGGTAGTGGTCCCCTTAAAAAATAAAAATATAAAAAAAATAATGTTGCCTGCCCACAGCCACCACTAGAGGGAGCTTATATAGTTACTGCATGCACATTGATAGTTCTATAGGTATAAATAAGTCTGTATGCAGTGAGCTCCCCCTTGTGGTGGCTGCAAATAAAGCAATGGAGTTATTATTATATATATTACAGCAATATTAATGTCTGGGCGATACAGATATGAGGAGGGTTCTCGTATGTAATAAGAAACAAAAGTAAGCACGGACTAGCATAGTGACAGAGGGGGAAGCCGCAGAGGATTACCGTCTGAAAAGGGAAATGGAAGGAAACGGTAAGGGGGGGGGGGGGGGGGGGGGGCGTAGAAGCTGCTCAGGTGGCGGTTTAGAGGCACTAGGGGTTATTGTAGGCTTTCCTGAGGAGGGGAGTTTCAGGTTGATTGTGGAAACTCCATGTTAGCTGGAGGATTGAATTTAAGAGTATGAGGGAAGCATGGGGGAAATCTTGTAGGTGATTATGTGAGGAGAGGGTAAGCGGATATGAGAGGTTTTGGGAAGTTCAGAGATTACATGTGGGGAGGTATCAGGAGATTAGGTCAGAGATGTATGTAATTCTGCAAATTAACTATTTGAGAACCAGGAGACGGGCTTATGCGCTCGAGCACCACTCCAGCAATGCCCCTCTGATTTTCATCATGCCCCCCCGCCTTTAGATTGACAGCGCTAGACTGCATTCATGCACAACACCTTCAGCTTCATCCAGACGAGCGAAGATGTGCAGTCAATCTAAAGGCAGGGTGGAGAGATGTGAAGCAGAGAGGCGTCATTATGGCGCACCAGGGACATCACTGGAGCGGTGCTCGAAGCACATAAGCCCGCCTCTTGGTGCTCCAATAGTTCATTTGAATAATTTTGCAAGTTCATTTTTCTGGGGAACGATACCACCGACAGACATAAGACAGGTATCGTTTTAATCTGCATCATTAACCCTACCAGGCTATATGACTGGTTAGGGTAAGGATGATCCTGGCGACAGAGTCTAGACTCGACAAGATATTACATGTAGGGAGGTATCAGGAGATGAGGTTAGGGAAGTATGGAGGGGACTGGTTGTGGGAGATATCAGGAGATTAGGTCAGAGGTGTTTGAACGGACACTAGAAATGTTTGAGTTGGAGGTGGTGAGGACACTGATGTGCGGTTTGTAGTACAGGGCGGAATTGGACCGGAGTCATTAACGGTGATTGATGGGGTGGGGGCTGAATAACATGGGGGAATGAGGATGACTTTAGTTTTCTCCATGTTGAGTTTTAGCAGGAGATACAACCCTTAAGGTTCAATATTGAAATCCACACAGAATTTTGGACTTAGAAAAAGTAAAGTGTTGTCGCTGTGCGCTATAGGGGACACATTGAGTGGCATAAAATGTTGGGTATATGTCATAAATGTGTGAGATGGGAGTACCCCTTTAAGCATAACATATTCTTTATTTGACTGGTTTATTTTGTTTTCTTCTCTCTTAGGCCAAAGAACTTCAACGCAAAGACGAAGAGCTTAAAAAACTGGATGCTTTTCACAAAGAGCAACTGGCGAGCATTGAGAAGAAGGTAAGTGTCCCCCAGAGGAACAATATGGAGCCTAGGAATATTGGAACTGATTTTGAGAGGAAATTGAATATATCCTCACGAAATGATGCTGTAGGGCATATTAAAAGAGCTTTACCAACTTGATGGTGCAATTATATTCACTTAGTAGCATTTGCTCCCTGCTGTGAGATATTAGAAGAGACAAATAGCTAAAATAACTAAAGAAGTTTGCCTAAACAGGGATTGTCTCTGTTTCTGTATTGGGAACCTGCTAGCTAATAAGGTCCTGTGATCACAGCAGCCTCTGCAGAGATGGGAAATGTGGCAAGTTTAATATGTGATGATATGGCAGCTGTTCATGCCTAGCGCTGCTCCACTCCTCTCATGCCTGCCGGTTATTTCACCCGCTCCAGGTTTCCGTTGGTCCCGATCTGCCGGTGTCCCTCTACCCCTGCTTAGTGGGCCCTAGTTGCTGGAATAGCGCTGGTCTCCCTGAGTCCTTATTCCTGCTGGCTCTGCTTCTCATTGTCCATAGGGTGCACGCACATGCTCTGTCCAACTCTTAAAGGGCCAGTGCACATGCACTTTCAATCTTCTCTGGACTATGACTGGCCACTGTAGAGTGTTTTAGACACCTTACCTTGTGGGCAAGGTGCATGAGAAATATGTTCTAGTACTCTAGTGTCCTGCTTTGCTGGTCATGTACCGATTTCTGACCTGACCTCTTCCTGATCGCCGTACTGACGCTGAGCTGCCCGCCCTGACCCTGAACAGTTTATTGGATTTCACAAACTCTGCCTCGCTGACCTAAACCTGTCCCTGTGCCTTATCCTTCAGTGCTCTGCATTGGTGTTTCTTTACCCCTGTGGGTTAACAGTCACTTGTACAGAAACTGCTCCAAGAGTTAAGAGCCTGGTAGTTCGCAGACTCCAGTTTCCTTTATTAAAGGATGAAGACCAAGGGTGGCTACATAGAGAACGCCCAAGCCAAATTTGTTCAGGTGACGTAGTGGATCCACATTCGCTTTGTAACAGGTGCTAGACTTGTAGACACAGTGTCCGGGGCCGGGCTGCAGCTCCACTGCATGTGTGACAGTACAGACTATGATGACTTCCGGTTTATGAATGAAAAATAAAGGAAAGGTCTGTAGCGCAACCAGCTGAGCTTTAAGGGAATTCTTCACATCTTGCTAGTGATATATCTTAGTCTTTCCAGAATGTCTGCTGCGTTTTTTTACTTGTCATAATTTTCGCCCACTATTATTTTAATTTTTTGCAGTTTCCTTGCATAATAAAAAATGCATCAAAGTAGAGCGTCAGCCGTGGCAACTCCATGCTGTGATTGGCTGATTAATGTGTTGTGTAAACAGAGAAACAGATCAAAGAACTGTAGCTGCTGTTTAGGGAACACAATTGCGCAGTCTGTAGGCTTCTTACGGCTTTTTTATACTAATAATAATAATTGTTTGTATAGCGCCAACATATTTCGCAGCGCTTTACAACCAGGGGTTCATGTACACATTGCAAGGAATCTCCGTAAGTGTTTAAATATAGCGTCCTCCTCAGTATTTTGTAGAATGGAGAAAGAAAACATAGACAGTTTTTTTTCTGTACTCCACTGTGATAACTTGTATTTACAGGCCCAAATTGTTAGGCTGCACTACTGAGATTTTGACACATTCCTTCAATTTTTCTCTCAGGTGCAGTGTAACGATGGAGGTGTGTATGTGTTCCTAATTAACCGAAGGAGCAGTATTATAGTATGTTATATTCTTGTACATAGGAGCAGTATTATAGTAGTTATATTCTTGTACATAGGAGCAGTATTATAGTAGTTATATTCTTGTACATAGGAGCAGTATTATAGTAGTTATATTCTTGTACATAGGAGGCAGTATTATAGTAGTTATATTCTTGTACATAGGAGGCAGTATTATAGTAGTTATATTCTTGTACATAGGAGAAGTATTATAGTAGTTATATTCTTGTACATAGGAGGCAGTATTATAGTAGTTATATTCTTGTACATAGGAGCAGTATTATAGTAGTTATATTCTTGTACATAGGAGCAGTATATAGTAGTTATTCATGTACATAGGAGCAGTATAGTAGTTATATTCATGTACATAGGAGCAGTATTATAGTAGTTATATTCCTGTACATAGGAGAAGTATTATAGTAGTTATATTCTTGTACATAGGAGGCAGTATTATAGTAGATATATTCTTGTACATAGGAGGCAGTATTATAGTAGTTATATTCTTGTACATAGGAGCAGTATTATAGTAGTTATATTCTTGTACATAGGAGCAGTATTATAGTAGTTATATTCTTGTACATAGGAGGCAGTATTATAGCAGTTATATTCTTATACATAGGAGGCAGTATTATAGTAGTTATATTCCTTGTACATAGGAGGCAGTATTATAGTCGTTATATTCTTGTACATAGGAGAAGTATTATAGTAGTTATATTCTTGTACATAGGAGCAGTATTATAGTAGTTATATTCTTGTACATAGGAGCAGTATTATAGTAGTTATATTCTTGTACATAGGAGCAGTATTATAGTAGTTATATTCTTGTACATAGGAGGCAGTATTATAGTTATATTCTTGTACATAGGAGAGTATTATAGTAGTTATATTCTTGTACATAGGAGCAGTATTATAGTAGTTATATTCTTGTACATAGGAGCAGTATTATAGTAGTTATATTCTTGTACATAGGAGGCAGTATTATAGTAGTTATATTCTTGTACATAGGAGCAGTATTATAGTAGTTATATTCTTGTACATAGGAGAGTATTATAGTAGTTATATTCTTGTACATAGGAGCAGTATTATAGTAGTTATATTCTTGTACATAGGAGCAGTATTATAGTAGTTATATTCTTGTACATAGCGGGCAGTATTATAGTAGTTATATTCTTGTACATAGGAGCAGTATTATAGTAGCTATATTCTTGTACATAGGAGGCAGTATTATAGTAGTTATATTCTTGTACATAGGAGGTAGTATTATAGTAGCTATATTCTTGTACATAGGAGGCAGTATTATAGTAGTTATATTCTAGTACATAGGAGCAGTATTATAGTAGTTATATTCTTGTACATAGGAGCAGTATTATAGTAGTTATATTCTTGTACATAGGAGCAGTATTATAGTAGTTATATTCTTGTACATAGCGGGCAGTATTATAGTAGTTATATTCTTGTACATAGGAGCAGTATTATAGTAGCTATATTCTTGTACATAGGAGGCAGTATTATAGTAGTTATATTCTTGTACATAGGAGGTAGTATTATAGTAGCTATATTCTTGTACATAGGAGGCAGTATTATAGTAGTTATATTCTTGTACATAGGAGGTAGTATTATAGTAGTTATATTCTTGTACATAGGAGGCAGTATTATAGTAGTTATATTCTTGTACATAGGAGCAGTATTATAGTAGCTATATTCTTGTACATAGGAGCAGTATTATAGTAGCTATATTCTTGTACATAGGAGGCAGTATTATAGTAGTTATATTCTTGTACATAGGAGGCAGTATTATAGTAGTTATATTCTTGTACATAGGAGGCAGTATTATAGTAGTTATATTCTTGTACATAGGAGGCAGTATTATAGTAGTTATATTCTTGTACATAGGAGGCAGTATTATAGTAGTTATATTCTTGTACATAGGAGGCAGTATTATAGTAGTTATATTCTTGTACATAGGAGGCAGTATTATAGTAGCTATATTCTTGTACATAGGAGGCAGTATTATAGTATTTATATTCTTGTACATAGGTGCAGTATTATAGTAGTTATATTCTTGTACATAGGAGGCAGTATTATAGTAGTTATATTCTTGTACGTAGGAAGCAGTATTATAGTAGTTATATTCTTGTACATAGGAGGCAGTATTATAGTAGCTATATTCTTGTACATAGGAGGCAGTATTATAGTAGTTATATTCTTGTACCTAGGAGCAGTATTATAGTAGTTATATTCTTGTACATAGGAGGCAGTATTATAGTAGTTATATTCTTGTACATAGGAGCAGTATTATAGTAGCTATATTCTTGTACATAGGGGCAGTATTATAGTAGTTATATTCTTGTACCTAGGAGCAGTATTATAGTAGTTATATTCTTGTACATAGGAGGCAGTATTATAGTAGTTATATTCTTGTACATAGGAGCAGTATTATAGTAGTTATATTCTTGTACATAGGAGGCAGTATTATAGTAGTTATATTCTTGTACATAGGAGCAGTATTATAGCAGTTATATTCTTGTACATAGTAGTTCTGTACAAGGGTATATGTGAACCAGAATCCTGGAAAGTTTTCAGTCCCGTTCTGTACTCTTTTTAGCAGCTTGTACAGAGTACAGTATTATCTAGAAGGCGACGCTGACGACAGAAGAAAAAAACTCCTTACCGGATAAAGAGAGTATGAAATATGTGTTGTCTCCTGAGGACTGATGGGAGTAATATTGGAAATAAAAAAAATATATTAAACTTCCCTTTAATTCCCCCTTTACCCTGTGACTCTGTAGCCGCGTTCCCCATTTTACAGCCATCCAGTGACTTGCAGCGAGACGGCCCCGGAGCCACAGGTTGAAGGCCGTGCGGTTTATCAGCTAACTTTGTTTTTAACACAGGAAATCCAAAAGTGCGTTTATTAGGTCTGTAAACTGTGGAAAGGGCTTATTTGGCAGCGAGGGGAAATGAAAAATCCAGACGGCGGTTCTCATAATCCCACAATAAAGCTTAATTCTGTCAAAAAGCGAAGGGAACAACAAGCTTCTTTCTTTTTGTGGTTTCCATTCTTATAAATGAAAGCCGTAGACGCTGCGCACTCCTTCTTTTTTATTAGCTACTGCTTTTATATAATTTCACTTTCATTTACAGAAGGTACACAGACCTTGACATTTTCTGTTTCTATAGTCACAACCATGAAGCGTCTCTTTATACTTATTGTATTTTTCCTCCTTTCCGTTCCCCTCCCCTGTCCGCCATCACGTCGCCTCCTCGTCCCCTTATTTTTTTTATGCACTTTCAGGTAAACGTAACCCAGTTATCCCGAAGTCCGAAGTACTTGGTGTTTTCAGGGAACATGGAAAAAATAAAAAACATAGCTATAAAACCCTAGCTGCTAATTAATGCTCAGGCGCACGGCTTAATGCTGTCACGCTATACATTTTGTCATGTTCATTTATATTTTGTTCTTTCGCTCTTCTCAGTGGGAGGAATGAGGCTCGGTTGATTGAAAGGGCATTCAAGGATTAAATAGGTTCCCATATATTCTGCAAAATATTCTTCTTCGTGGCGTCTATTTCCTTCCACCGGTAATGATTCTGCAATTTGTCATCTTTGGGAGACTTTAATAAAGTTTGTTGAAAGACCTAATTGGGTTTCCGAACTTCTTGATGGGTGGCATTGATATTGATTGTCCCATCGTGGGTAGGATATTGGGGCTCCCGAATTGAAGGAGACTACACCGTCCCGTGGGGGTGCTCTCCACTCATCACTATGGGAGCCCCGAAAATAGTCAAACAAGTGCACTCGGCTGTTTTCCAAAGTGCCATAGCGGTGAATGGAGGGCACCAACTCTTTGTGCACCGCTATGGGACTGACGAAAATAGCCAAGCCTGCGCTTGGTTATTTTCGGATCTCCCATAGCGGTAAACAGATGGTGGCCGTTCATGCTCAGCTTTAGGGCTCATCCAGGCGGCCGTATGCTCTCGGCAAAAATACTGAATGCTATCGTTATCTTGCGGATCCGCAAAAAAAAACGATCCGCAATAAAACGGAAAGCATTCAGTATTTTTGCGGACCCATAGACTTCGATGGGGCCATGTCCTGATTTTCACGGACAAGTATAGGACATGTTTAATTTGTTTTGCGGAACAGTGGAATTGAAACGGGCCCCATAGAAGCGAATGGGTCAGCATCTAATCCGCAAAAAAAAACGGATCCGCATTTTTGCGGATAGCATACGGCTGTCTGAATGAGCCCTTAAAGTTGCCTTTAAAGGGATACTTCCATTTGGGACACTGATGGCATATCAATAGGATACATCAATGTCAGATAGGTGCAGGTCCCATTTCTAGGACCTGCACCTATCTGACATTGATGTATCCTATTGATATGCCGTCAGTGTCCAAAATGGAAGTATCCCTTTAAAGACGACTTTCAGGCCATGTTTTCCCCTTCTGCAGTCACATTGCTTGCCCTAAAGTGTCTCGTAGATTTACACATTCATTGTAGAGGGAAATCCAGCCCCATCATTCGTTTCCGCCTGAACGGTTCACAACTGCTCTAAAACCTCATTTTAATGGGTTCGTAGGCTGCTTTATTCTGTAAACAGCGCCACTCCTGTCCACAGGTGGTGCGAGTTATTGCAGTGGAGACCCATTCTCTTCATTGGAGTTGAGCTGCAATATCGGACACCGTTTCTGCACAGTTTCGGTAAATAGCAGCCATATTCTTTACAACTTCATAGGTTGGTCTGTGGACAATGTATAACTTATCTGCATTTATCACTTATTTCTGTGGCAGATCTGATCGTTGAGACCCCCCTATCAGTGGGTTCCCAAGTCTGTGACCATAGCTCCATTCACTTCTATGGGGACCCACTGTAGTTGGCAGTCCCTTATGAATGAATGGAGCAGCGGTCATGCATGCACCCCATCGCTTCATTCACACAGGGGACTCGGGGTCCCCCATTCTTGTGGTCGATGGGGCTGCCAGCGATCATACGCTTGTCTACTCTCCTGTGGTTGGTGAAAAATGCTGTACGTGGACCGACCCCCTTCAGAGGGCCACCACATATAACATCTAAGCAGCGGACTTCACATGGTGAAACTGCGTGTGTTAAATTTGCGATTCTTTTCTGCCGTGGAATCCCATTCGTTTCATATTCTTCTATGAAGTTCCCCATCTTGATATTGCGGTGTAAGGACCCCCTTGTTTTCCTCTATAACCGCACAGCTCCATGAGATATTACAGGCTCTTAACGTTTTCCGGTCCGGTAGCACAGCACAAAGTATTGATGGTCTCTTCTAGTCGTTTATTTCTTCAATGCGTAATTAAGCTTTTGGTTCTTTGTAGCAGCTGGCAGCCATTCTTTACTGTCACCAGCAAAAGGAGGGGAGATTGACAAGGCATCCGAAAAGTGCGATCCGAAACGCGTTCTGTCAGGAGATGGAATGACGAGCAGGAGTCCATTTGTGAAAAATTTACATACAGAAAAATAGCTATTAAGTCACCCCTGAAAGTTACGATTCACCTTGCAGCCACCTTACAAAAATCTCTGCAGAGCTGTGAGAAGATGTAAAGCAGAATTAAAGGGGTTATGCAAAGCTGTAACCACCACCCCCCAACAATGCCTGGGCCGCTCGTACAGACAGGACTTACCTGGTCCCCGACGCCTATGTTCTCCCAAACCCCTTAACGGCCGTGACCCACTCTTCTTGCATCTAGAGCAGGCATCCTCAAACTGCGGCCCTCCAGCTGTTGTAAAACTACAACTCCCACAATGCCCTGCTGTAGGCTGATACTTGTAGGCTGTTCGGGCATGCTGGGAGTTGTAGTTTTGCAACAGCTGGAGGGCCGCAATTTGAGAATGCCTGATCTAGAGTGATGTCACACGTGACGCAAGGGGGCAGGTCACTGTTGTGGCCAGTTATTGGTTGCACGACGGGGAGATGTAGCGACAGCCATGGAGGGATCCAGGAGGACACAGGTGTTGGGGACCAGGTAAGTATTGTCTGTATGAGGGGCCAGGGCATTAAGCGGGGGGTTACAGCTTTGGACTACCCCTTTAAAGGAGTTGTTCATCCTTGGGGATCTTTTCTGCAGACCGCCCAGTATGGCTGGACCCATGATGGGATTCATACTGCTGTGTCCCGGCTCCGTCGTTCCACCTACGTCACCACAGGTCTGCACTCATCAGGTGACTTATTGACCTGATACATAGATGACACATCACTGCTGCGGCCAGTCATTGGCTGCAGTGGCCACATGACCCTTCCCATGCCTGCAGGATCTCTGTAAATTTTCACAAACCTCTTCAGCCACCAAAATGTCCTGCTAGTCTAAAACAGTAAATAGAAGAGAGGGAGGAGGGGGATGCAGCTGCAGTATCTCTCATTCTTTGTGCTGTGAGAGGGGAGGAGGAGCAGCTATGGAAAGACTTCCTATTTTGTAGTGCACCTTTAAAACTGGTGGTGCCCATCAACTCTGAGTATGACTCTTTGCGAGACCCAAGATCCTTGTATAGCACAGCCTACAGTAAAGCTAATAAAAGTGAACTGGGTTACCTTGCGTCCTGCAAGTTACTGTGACATGGCAGTCGCAATAAATCCTGGATGGATGGCTTCGCAGTGGTTTTTAGGTCACGGCAGCTTGTAGGTCACAACGCATTCCTGTTCACCTTCATTAGCTTCAATGCAGGCTGTGCTGTACTGGGATCTTTAGCGTGATGTTTGTTGAAGCCAAAGTTATCTTAGCCTCAGCCTAAAACCATCTTAGAAGAGTGATATTAAAATGCCCTAAAAAGCCTCCTATAAGTGTCCTTCTGGCACATCATCTTTAAATTCCCTCTGGAAAGTAAACAGGGGCGATATACTCTTTTGCTGTCATGATGCTGATTTTGCAAGATACCGGCTGCCATAACCGCTGAGTGCATTCTGCTGATTGCCACTACTAAGGTGCTGGAAAGAGCTTCCCATCCTAGGACCTTCTGAGAGCTGCACTCCAATCTTGTTGGAAAACAGAAGGTCCATGCTCACCATGAGCTGGTGAAATCTGGTTCCTGGGCCTGTGGTGGTCCTCCTGGTGGGCAGGGGGCAACCTTCGGCACTCCAGCTGCTGTGAAACTACAACTCCCAGCATGCACACTTGCTCATCTGTTCTTATAGCTCCCATGGAAGTAGAAAAAGGATTCTGAGAGTTGTGGTTTCAGAACACTTGGAGTGCTGGAGGTTGCCTATCCCTGTTGTAGGCAGTGACCATAGCATTCACGGTTGGAGAGCTCCAACAAGAGACACTTCACCAATTTGCAAGCAGCAAAACCTGATGGATTTACTCGTCCTCCAACTATAGAAAATCCTAAAAACTGAACTTTTTGAGTTGATAATGGATTTATCCAATTACATGATGTTGCAGTATGAATACCCCATGAATGACGGACGGTATGTGGGGGATGGGAGACTTGTCTTCAGCATTTCTAACAATTCATGAAGCGCAGTTTGTATTTTTCGACAGTTGGCATTGGCTGCTATGCATCGTTGTCCTTATCATCACAAGCATACAGCCGGCTTGGCTCCATCCGCTGTTCTGCGCGGTGCTGCTGTGACTGACAGACGTCTCCTCCTCCGTATCTCCTCCTGAAGATTTCTCTCTGTAAGAGCTGTAATTAGGCTGCAAGTCGATTATTTCTGTTTTTGACTCGCTGTTATAAAGTTGAGTAATGGACCCGTAGAATTTTTCATTTGTTGGCACCTCTTTGGTGTTCATGGACTTGTCCTCACCTGATATCCTTGTAACTAGTGTTGAGCGAACTTGTTTTTCAAGTTCTGGTTATCGAAGAATCCCGTTGTGGATTCCAAATTCCGTTATTGTCCGTGGTAGCGGAATCCATAACTGGATTCTTCGATAGCCCGATCTTTGGACGGAGAACTTAAAAAAACAAGTTCGCTCAATACTACTTGTAACCCTTTCGGGACTTGACCCTTCTTCCAGGAAGGAGTCCTCTGTAGCGCTACTTTACATTGGGCACTATTGTGGCTCTGAGTTGCAGCGCTTATGATGGAAACGTGTACAAGGACCGATCAGCTATAATATTAAAGGGGTTGTCCAACATTTTTTTAAAGGGCTCAGTTGATGCTTTGAAGGCAGGAAATGTTGACAAGCGTAAGGCTCTTACAGATTCTGACATAAATCAAATTGTGATATCTAAGGAGCATCTCCAAAGCGGCCAGTCTTGTCGGGTGTTCATGGTATAGAGTGGTAACTACCAGTTGTCTTTCCTTGGACCGAAGCTGGTCCAAGGAAAGACAACTGGTGAACCGGCACTAGGGCATGGGTGCCCAAGGCTCGTTGATGTGTTTGGAGTTGGGGGGGAAGGGTTAAGGCTTGCCTCTCTGGTCAGATCCCACAGAAAAACAAAAAGCTGGTGATGATAGAAAGGTATCAGGACATCGCAGCATGTCCATGATAACCCCTGTGCACATAAAAAATGACCTATAATGGGCATATGAGCATCAAAACTAGACCATGAAGCAATAGAAGAAGATGGCCTGGTCTGATGAATCACATTACATCATGTGGACGGCTGAGTGCGTTTGTCACTTACCTGGAGAAGAGATGGCACCAAGTGCACTGTGGGAAAAGGAGTCCTGGTCTGATGGATCAGGTTACATCATGTGGACGTCCAGGTTCGGGTTCATCACTTTCCTGGGAAAGGGTTGGCACCAGGTGCACTGTGGGAAAAAGGTGGCCTGGACTGATGAATCACATTACATCATGTGGATGGCAGGGTGCGTGCGTCACTTACCTGGGGAACAGATGGCACCAGGTGCACTGTGGGAAGAGGACAAGCTGGCAGAGGCTGTGTGAAGCTCTGGACAATGTTCCTCTGGAACCTTGTGTCTGGCATCATATAGATGTGATACGTACACCTACCTAACGTTACACAGACAGGGCGCTCCTTCATGGTAGCAGTGCCCTATTTCATCAGGATAATGCCCCTGCCACACTGCAAAAACCATCCAGGAATGAGGAACAAGGTGATCACTTGTCTCCACATTCCCAGATCACAATCTAATCCTCATCTGAGGAATGTTCTGGAAAAGTCCATCTCATGGAGACCACACCGAGCAACCTACAGGATCTACATGCCAGATACCACAGGACACCTCGGAGGTCTTGTGGAGTCCATGCCTTAAAGGATAACTCACATTTAGACCCTAATTTTAATTTTCATATATGTAGTTACTAATAACATGATATTCCAGAATCAGCTACTATTAGACTGACTTACCCCATATTTAATAATATTCAGCCCTTAGCAACCAGTCTGCATAAAACTGAAATTTCACTTTTAAGTTAAGATGGCCGCCACTGCCCTCACCCTGAGGCTAATCCGCCTGCCCTCACTAGCCAGTAACAATAGCCCCACGAAAATGTCAGTAACCAGAGCCCTCCCCCCTAAAGGGTTGATCTCCTGCAGCACAAAGGGGTCCTCTTACCACATGTTGCTTTCATTTATACACTGAGCAGACGGCAGATCTCCCTTCCCTGGTCTGCGCTGCTTCAACTCTACTTCTCCAGCTCTGCTGAGTGAGGGAGCGTCTGCCAAGCGCAGGGACAGGGAGAAGTGCACACAGCGCAGGCACTGGTATCAGCTGCTGGGGAGGACCTGGCTTTAATCATTTACCTACAGTCCCTGGCTGTCAGTAATGTGACCCTGCACGCAGCGTGCTTCTGCGTCCTCCGTCCTTTAACACATAGATGGACCATGCCTAGCAACACATAGACGGACCATGCCTAGCAACACATAGACGGACCATGCCTAGCAACACATAGACGGACCATGCCTAGCAACACATAGACGGACCATGCCTAGCAACACATAGACGGACCATGCCTAGCAACACATAGGCGGACCATGCCTAGCAACACATAGGCGGACCATGCCTAGCAACACATAGGCGGACCATGCCTATCAACACATAGGCGGACCCTGCATAGCAACCCTATTTTAAGCACTGGTAAAGGTAGGCAGTACAGGGAACAAAACTGTGGAATTAAGGGGTAATTGATTACACAGTGAAAAGTTGAAATTGGGCCACCAAGGAGATACTAATCACCACAATCCAATACTCCAAAAAATATATATACGACAGTTATCCTTTAATCCCTAGTAACCACCCATATGTGTTTTTACGGGGGTCACTAAGGGGCTTTTTTACGGCGGCCCAGTCTAAGTGCTGCACGGGTCCCGCGGGGAGTGGGGACCCAGCTTCCACATGAGAGCCGCAGCCCTGCTCTAACAGCCCGGACCGGGAGGAGTGTCGATTCGGGCTGTTTAACACTTTACATGCCGCGGGCAATGGCACCCGCTGCATGTAAAGTGCTGACAGAGGGAGTGGACTGCCTCTGTCTCTCCTCGGCACCCCGCAAATGCGTTCACGGGGTGCCGTTGTGTGTGTGTATGTGTGTGTGTGTGTGTGAGAAGCCTGCCTGGGGTCTGATGTATGCCCCAGACCAGCCTTCAGTAATGTCAGAATAGCATTGCCATTAAAATGCAATGCACTATAGGGATAGTGCATTGCATTTTAAAGCAATCAAAAAACTGTCTGGTATGGTCCCCTTGTGGGACTATTAAGTGGTAAAAAAAAAAACTTATTCAATAAGAAAAATTCCATTAAAAAAATTACGCTTTTTTCCCCATTGAAAATACGCTTTTCAATGAAAAAAATGCAAACCATTTTTTTCTCTGTTTGGTATTGCCGTGTCCGTAATGACCCGGACTACATACATATCATGTAAATTATCCCCTACGGTGAACGCCGTAAAAAAATAAAATAAAAAAAAAAAGACAGAATTGCTAATTTATTCTTAGTTGCCACTGAAAAAAAACATAATAACAAGCAATCAAAAAGCGCCATCTACTCCAAAATTATACCAATAAAAAATACAAGTCGTCCCGTAAAAAAATCAAGCCCTCACACAACTCCATAGAAGGAAAAATAAAAAAAGTCATGGGTCTTGGAAAGCGGCAATTTGGTATCACTGTAATTATACTGACCCAGAGAATAAAGATATTGTTATTTATACCGAAAAATGAACGCCGTAAAATTTATAACGTAAAAATGCAGTGGCAGTATTTCTGTTTTTCCCATCTCCCTCCCAGAAAGAGTTAATAATAAAGTTATGTGTACCCCAAAATGGCGCCATTAAAATCTACAACTTGTCCCGCAAAAAACAAACCCTCATAAAGCTATATAGACGGAAAAATAAAAAAGTTATAGCTCTTGGAATGCGACGAAAAAGGAAGAAAAAGGGGTTAATGAGTCGGCCCATGGAGAATCTGTATGATATGAGGCAGATGGTTCTAATGTTATGGCTGATCAGTATCTGTCCCTGATAAGCAAGTTCTCAGAAGTTTCCCTTTAAGACAAGGATCTGGAAGCTCCTGCCACAGAGTAAACTTTTTGGATAGAACAGAACCAGATTCCGTTTTTTTTTTTTTTTTTCCTCTCGTTGCTTTAACGGACAAGTCACCTGGATTAATAACGCTCAGAACTTTTCAGATTTCCCTGAAGGACTCTATAAATGGCGGATTTCAGCATTTATACATTTATAGAGGAAATGACCCGAGCCGTTTCCTTACTGGAAATGATACAGAACCGTCTGACTCGTAATCGAAATCTCTCTGTGGATGTCAGATTTCAATAAATTAGGCAATGCCTTCATTTCCTCTCCATTCCTTTGGAGGCCGCAGCCATTACTGGATTCATATAACAAGCGATGACTCCGGAGGAGAGAAGCGAGCCGGGTCCTTGTCTTGGCACACTGGTTATAAGATCCCCCCCCTCCCCTTCTTCCCCAGCAATGTGGAATGGAGACTGATTGTAGACTTTGCAGGTTTCCTTCAGGGATGCGAGTGCTAATCATCTTGGCGGCTTGTCCTTGGGATGAAATGATATGATAATTTCTTTTCCCGTCTCTGGAGGAGGGTAAAATTAGGATTCACGTTTGTTCCTCTCCTATAGAGAGATCATTATCCTGCTAGAGAAGGTTCACACAGAGACTCTCCTCTTGGTCTTGGAAAATGCTTAATTGAAAATACATGCGGTGCTCCCTCGACCCTGCGCTGAATACTCCGGCTAATGGCGCTCGCACGTCTACGTCCTACACGTCTGTTCCATCCGTGGAGATCAAACTGGCGTCTAGGTGATATGTGGTGGTTTGAGAGAAGATCATCGACAATCAAATGTTTCCTGCGGTTGCTTCAAGGCCCCTAAAGCTTGACATAACCCACATAAAAGAGATCCATGCTGTAGGTTGGCAAATTAGAGGCGAGACTCTTGCGTTTGAGCTTCTAGGAGCAACGGGGGCGTTGCCATTACACTTAGAGGCTCTGCTGTCTCTGCAATGGTCGTGCCCTCTCCACTTTGACAGGACCAGGGACTGTAAAAGTCATCACGCCTAGCCCTGTAAAAGTGCAGAGGGCGCAGCAGTTGCAGAGAGAGCAGAGCCTCTAGGTGTAATGGCAACGCCCCCGTTGCTCCTAGAGGCCAATTTTCTCAGCAGTATAAACATTGGACCAACACAGATGCCTTGAGCTGCACATGTAACAGGTCAGCCAGTGTCAAATCTGCTGACAGATGCCCTTTAATATACTTGGGTCCAGATCTACAACTCCAAGGCACGGCCACCACTCAAAGTCTAACCCAATGTTCACCAGAAGTATTTTTCTGCAAGCACTTAAAAGGTGCATCATTTCCATTGTATTGCATGAGACAACCGCATAATCTAGTGGCACCCTAAGGACCTGGTACCCTTTCCTAAAGTGTAGGCCTTTTGTCACAGGCTTTGAAAAGTAATGATTTCTGGTGAAGTGGATATAGGAGGAGAAGTTAGCTGCGTTGACCATCACTTAAAGGGTCTAGATTTGTACCTATGACACTGGCTGACCTGTTACATGTGCACTTGGCAGCTTAAGGCGCCTGTGTTGGTCCCAGGTTCAAATGTGCCCGCATTTCTGGGAAAAAGGATGTCTTAATATATGCAAAAGAGCATCTTGGAGCAATGGGGGCGTTACCATTACACCTGGAGGTTCTGCTCTGTGCAACTGCTGCACCCTCTGCACTTTAATTGACAGGGCCAGGTGTGATGATATTTACACTGCCTGGTCCTGTCAATCAAAGTGCAGAGAGAGCAGAGCCTCTAGGTGTAATGGTAACTCCCCCGTTGCTCCTGGAGGCTCATTTGCATATATTAAAGCTTCATTTTTCTCGGCAATGCGGGAACATATGAACATGGGACCAACACAGATGCCTTCAGCTGCCAACCGCACATGTAACAGGTCAGCCGGTGTCATAGGGACAAAACTGCTGACAGACGCCAATTAACTAGAGGTTTGAAAAGTTCTGCTTAAACCCCTTCCCATGCCTCGTCCTAATAGTACGTGAAGGGCCTTAGATAGGTAGGTACTACTATGGTAGGGCGTCTGCAGAGTGCTCACACCGAGGCCTCCAGCGGGAGGGTGTAGTTGTTAAATCCACATCCGCACTCTTGATTTTTTTTTCCAGGATAGTTAAAAGATTTGAACTTATTATTAACCACTAAAGCGCTGTGATCCAACCTGAGGACGGCACAGAAGGAGAGGGGACCACCTTTTAGTCATGGTCGCCGGCCCCAGCGACACGGTCTGGTGTCATTATAGAGCCGGTTTGATCAGACAGCAGTGTGTCCTATCAGAAGGCAGCGCTGCCGACTCATTATTTCTAAACTATTTTTAAAGAGCCGTTTTCAGATGTCCGTTTGGCCATCTACAGAACTATTACAAGGTCCTGTCCTGCATTATGCAGACAACCCATTCATTTGAGTGATCAACAGGTGATGTTTTATTTTCTCTGTGGAGAAGCTGCAGAGAAATAGAACATTTACTACCAAATGTTTACCACTCATTACAGCTGATGGTCCCTGCAGGGGACTTTGTGATCAACCTATTGTCAAGGACATTTCTAACTAGTAGTGGAGAATCCCTTATATTTTTTTTTATACCCATGGAATTGCTTGTGGGACAAAAATCTAAAGGTTATATCTTTCAATCAAATGGAAGCTAAAGTTCGTATGCCTGAAGCTGTAAAAAAAACATTGTCTTTTTGATGAATTCCAAAAGGAAGGACACAAGCTTCTATGAAAGCTACCCAAAATGTTCCCCCTTGTATCTCGAAGTCAAAAGCTTCTTCTACATGTTCATCTTTCTTTCTCTTCCCGAAAACAATGCTTCTGGTACTGACCTCATCTTAGTTAGCGTCATGGCGGACATCAGACTGACAATAGCAGGACACAGGAAGGTAATATCTTCAGGACTAGGAGCAGTGGAGGACATTACCATCAGCAAACCAGGCAACCCCTACTAGCCACATGCAGTTGGCTGGAAAAAAAAACACTAAAGGGGTGGACATACCGCCTGTGAAGCTAGTACAGCTGCACAGGGGCCCAAGGGGAAGGGACAGTAGCAAAAGGCTGCACTGCTTAGCTGAGAGTGGGGCTTATTGGTTTGGGAATGGAGTTTGGCATGCTGACAGGGCAGAGATTAGCTGTGCGGGGGTGGAATTCAGAAGGGTGACGGGGCAGAGATTAGCTGTGCGAGTGTGGGATTTAGCAAGGTGACAGGACAGAGATTAGCTGTGCGGGGGTGGGATTTAGCAAGGTGACAGGACAGAGATTAGCTGTGCGGGGGTGGGATTTAGCAGGGTGAAAGGGCAGAGATTAGCTGTGCGAGTGTGGGATTTAGCAGGGTGACAGGGCAGAGATTAGCTGTGCGGGGGTGGGATTTAGCAGGATGACAGGACAGAGATTAGCTGTGCGGGGGTGGGATTTAACAGGGTGACAGGGCAGATATTAGCTGTGCGGAGGTGGGATTTAGCAGGGTGACAGGGCAGAGAGTAGCTGTGCGGGGGTGGGATTTAGCAGGATGACAGGGCAGAGAGTAGCTGTGCGGGGGTGGGATTTAGCAGGGTGACAGGGCAGAGAGTAGCTGTGCGGGGTGGGATTAAGCAGGGTGACAGGACAGAGATTAGCTGTGCGGGGGTGGGATTTAGCAGGATGACAGGGCAGAGAGGAGCTGTGCGGGGTGGGATTAAGCAGGGTGACAGGGCAGAGATTAGCTGTGCGAAGGTGGGACTTGTAAATTACAGGGCAGAGATTAGCTGTGCAGGGGTGGGATTTAGCAGGATGACAGGGCAGAGAGTAGCTGTGCAGGGGTGGGATTTAGCAGGGTGACAGGGCAGAGAGCAGCTGTGCGGGGGTGGGATTTAGCAGGATGACAGGGCAGAGAGTAGCTGTGCGGGGGTGGGATTTAGCAGGGTGACAGGGCAGAGAGTAGCTGTGCGGGGTGGGATTAAGCAGGGTGACAGGACAGAGATTAGCTGTGCGGGGGTGGGATTTAGCAGGATGACAGGGCAGAGAGGAGCTGTGCGGGGTGGGATTAAGCAGGGTGACAGGGCAGAGATTAGCTGTGCGAAGGTGGGACTTGTAAATTACAGGGCAGAGATTAGCTGTGCAGGGGTGGGATTTAGCAGGGTGACAGGGCAGAGATTAGCTGTGCGGGGGTGGGATTTAGCAGGGTGACAGGGCAGAGATTAGTGGGGTGGTCGGAGCTTACCAGTGCAGAGGTGGAGTTTACCTGTGTTATTGGGGCTCCCAGATATAAATTTCCCTTCGGCCCCTAGAACCTCATGTATGGCTTGAATTTCTCAGGCCTCATATCCATTGAAAACTTTTTATTTATTTTTTGTCCCTTTTGATGTGACATTGCTTTTACCACCTCCAGCGTTGTCGCCCATCTCCATCTTGGGCACTTTTTACTCATCATAGAATATTTGGTACTTTTATATATTTGACTCCCACTGTCATTTTCATTAGATTTTGTGCACATCTCATCAGCCGGAAAGGGGCCGGCCATGATTGGTCGGGATAAAAAGCCGGCTTAGGGCACCATCTCACTAATTTCGCCATTAAGAAATATTTTCTGAATCCCATAAACTTCAGTGGAAGTGGGAAGAGCGAGAGCCGCGTTTGCTTTCAAAGCATTAGCAGAGAAAATGGCTGGTAATTCGATGAACTCGAGAAACATTTCTATTAGGATAAATAAAACGTAGCAGATGTCAGATGGCACTCTGCTCCGTCTATGCCCATCTAAGTGCCTGCTTGACTGATGTACAGTACATTATATCAAATTACATGGCGCTTGCATGCAAATAGCTACTAAGTATTTGCCTCTTTATTCCCTGTATTTCCTCTTTATTTTATTTTAAATTGTGTCTTTGGAGTAAAATACATTCCTTGACTCTTCCCCCACCACCTCCGATCTTCTTTATGGCTCCTCTTTTACAGCCTTCCCATAAAACCATCGCTTCTCTGATATGAGGAGTTTAAGCACCCTAATTAACAGCAGCAAGCAAACTGCAGGCGGCAAGGGTTCCTGCCTCCGCTTAGAGCCCAAGGGATCGGGAAGAGCAGCCTGTAAGGAATCTGCTCCTTATACCCTTCTGCCGGGCTCATGTTAACTGTTCAAGGGGCTTTTTTTGGCTATAAAAGGCAATTATATCTCATTTGTGGATTAATCGAGCAATTTTGTGTTATTACTCGTGTTACAGTCCCAAATCTAGTGCCGTGCTCTTCCATTGGTTATGTATTTCAAGTAGAGATGAGCGAACTTCTGTTTTAAGTTCGGCGTCTAAAGTTCGGGTGCAGGTTAGCGGAGAATCCCGATATGGAACCGGATATGGATTCCGACTTCCGTTGTGGTCCGTGGTAGCGGAATCAATAGTGGCCGATTATTGATTCCGCTACCACGGACCACAACGGAAGTCGGAATCCATATCCGGTTCCATATCGGGATTCTCCGCTAACCTGCACCCGAACTTTAGACGCCGAACTTAAAACAGAAGTTCGCTCATCTCTAATTTCAAGTTTGAGTCCTGGGAGGGGTGTAATCATAATAGTATTGGTGCAGATGTCCACCTCAGTGAAAGATAACATGCTACATATTGAATATATCTTCATAAAAACATTAAGATCCTTTATATCCTGTATTATATTCCAGAGCTGCACTCATTATTCTGTTGGTGGAGTCACTGTGTACATACATTTACATTACTTATCCTGTACTGATTCTGAGTTACATCCTGTATTATACTCCAGAGCTGCACTCACTATTCTGCTGGTGCAGTCACTGTGTACATACATTACATTACTTATCCTGTACTGATTCTGAGTTACATCCTGTATTATACTCCAGAGCTGCACTCACTATTCTGCTGGTGCAGTCACTGTGTACATACATTACTTATCCTGTACTGATCCTGAGTTACATCCTGTATTATACCCCAGAGCTGCACTCACTATTCTGCTGGTGCAGTCACTGTGTACATACATTACTTATCCTGTACTGATCCTGAGTTACATCCCGTATTATACTCCAGAGCTGCACTCACTATTCTGCTGGTGCAGTCACTGTGTACATACATTACTTATCCTGTACTGACCCTGAGTTACATCCTGTATTATACTCCAGAGCTGCACTCACTATTCTGCTGGTGCAGTCACTGTGTACATACATTACATTACTTATCCTGTACTGATCCTGAGTTACATCCTGTATTATACTCCAGAGCTGCACTCACTATTCTGCTGTGGAGTCACTGTGTACATACATTAATTATCCTGTACTGATCCTGAGTTACATCCTGTATTATACTCCAGAGCAGCACTCACTATTCTGCTGGTGCAGTCACTGTGTACATACATTACTTATCCTGTACTGATCCTCAGTTACATCCTGTATTATACTCCAGAGCTGCACTCACTATTCTGCTGGTGGAGTCACTGTGTACATACATTACTTATACTGTACTGATGCTGAGTTACATCCTGTATTATACTCCAGAGCTGCACTCACTATTCTGCTGGTGGAGTCACTATGTACATCTTGGTCCTACATTATGATTTCGCTGTCTTTGGGCTCAGCCAGCCCAGACATGAAAGTTCACATTTGGCAGAACCTCCTTCTCTCCGGGTCCTTGCCTCACAGGGACACATCACTGCTTAGTCTTCGGTATAGCACCTCACTGCGTCTGTTCAGCTGCACCTTCTGGAAGCCTCCATTTTTGTCATGGGTCACACTTGGTCCTCCGGCATCTCCTGAATGCTGATCTAAGCTCAATTCTGACCAGATAGACGTTCGTCAGTTTGGCTTTGGTTATAAATGAGCTTGGGTCAGCGTTCAGAAGATGCTGGAGATCCAGCCCGCAGAGAACCGGGCTAGTGCATTGTTCTGCAGCATGTGCAGTATGCCAATTCATAGAAGGCTGCAGAATAACGTCCACTGTAAAATCCATTGTTCGTTTTTTTGGTCTTTTTTTTTTTAATAAAGACCAATTCCAAAAATATTTTAGCCCAAAAGACATGCATAAGAAAAAAAAAAAAAGCCCCTGTAGCCTTCAGGAAATGCAGTGGTGATGGAGTCTGTCGGAGCAGCCATGTTGCTTTCATCAGCACAGATCACAGCTACAGGCAGATGACGTCACAATACGATGTCTGGTATGTAGCTTAAAGTTTACAATGTCCTGATGCTCAGAAATAGCCCCCCCCCCCCAGTCATGAAGTGGTTAATGTGCAGCGTCCCTCACAATGACTGGGGTGGAGGGGATATTTTCTGGAAATGCCCCGATCTGGTGTTTCTCAGCAGAAGATAAACTAAAGCAGAGAGAGAAACCGTCAGAGAATGAAAAGGTTTTCTCTTTGCCTCGGGCTCCATCCTGATGCTGTGAATTAACCAGAGCTGTTTGCAGGGAGGCCTGCGTACCCGTACCTGTCACACTGCGCTGATCGCACAGCAGTGCACTTCGCAGCCGCCACCCGCAACCATCAGACCTGTGCCGAGGAGTTTATACTTGCCTGACGTGAACATTTCTATCACATCCCTGGTGCTAGAACTATATCTATGGGTGCACTGTGCACACCTGTGGCAAAACTATGACTTCCTGCACGCCCTGGCATGGACACCCGCTCTGTGTCGAGTTAATAGAGTTCCCCCTGTTCAGGAGCCTCATCTCTTGGCCAGAGAGGTTACAAAGAGAGTCTCTCGCTCTGGAGGACCTGTCCGATCTTGCATTACCCAGACCAACCACTGATGTGAATGGACAGTGTGTAATACTTCATTTCACCTGTGGTGGCGCCGCAAGGAAACACACCACCATGTCTCTCTACCGATTCCAGCCAGGTCCCAGTAGCTTTATGATAAGTTTATTGTCAAGAGGCCCTTCTAACAAATAGGGATTTTTCTAGAGAGGGAACCCTTTTATGAAGCATGCAAAAAAAAGGCAAGCTCGCTCTCTGCTGTTTCTCATGACCCCCAAACATGTACGCTTGGCTCAGCCGAGAATGCATGCGTTCTCAAAGGAGAGAGTGGCGTAACATCGGCGCAGGACATCTCGGGTAGTGTCATCTCCCCTGAGAACAAAAGGATCGGCCATGTTGACATCAATTTGACTGATTCTGATCTCCTTGACATCTGCCATCAGCAGAGCATTGGGAGACCCCAGACACACTTACACAATGTAGCTGACAGTGCATATGGGCAGCTTTAAAGGGGTCTTTGTTATTGATGGCATATCGCTCTGGTATGCTATCAGTGTCAGATAGGTGAGGGTCCCACCACTGGGACCCCCTCCAGTCTCTAGGACAGGACCTCCAAAGTGAACAGAGAGCAGACATGCATGTGTGGCCAACCTCTGTTTACTTCTGAGATTTCTGAAAATAGCTGAGCTCCCATAGTGGTGAACAGAGCGGTGGCCGCACTTGCCTGGTGCCCTCTCAGTTGACTATTTTACAGCACTCCCATAGTGCAGAATGAAGAGCACGCCGAGCGTGTGCCTTCACTTGGGGCGCGCTGTTTGTGGAGATAGGAGTGGGTCCTAGAGGTGACTATAGGCCATCAGTGTCCCAGATGGGCCAACCCCTTCTACAGATAGGGGACTAGGGAGAGCCATTCTCTAGATCTGAAGCGACCCTTGTAATAACTTTTTAAAATACTTTTAATATTTCCCAATATTTGTCTATTTTTACTCAGATTAGTGGTATAGGTTAAGCCCTCTCAGCTATACAGATGCTGCTCTTTTGTACTTACCATGCTTTATATCGCAGCCCTGCTTGTTCTAGGGGGTTGTGCAAGAGGGGGGCGCTTGGGAAAACCACCCCCATTTAGCTCTTCTTACTTCATGACAAATGGTCTCATGACTCAAGGGCGGCATCAAACGGAGCACCGCAGGCCTGGAGGACAAAGAGCGAGAGGCGCCAGCGGCCGGGAAGCAGGTCCGGCACATCCCCTTTAAGGCCCCTTTCCTGCCTCCAAAATAAACCAAACAGTGTTATTGGAGCCCACGTTGTACCTCTCCTGTGACATCATTCGCCCCTTTCAGAACTGCACAAAGAATTAAAATCATTTTCTGAAATAGATTAATTCTCTCCTTGTCTTTTCTTTTTCCTCCTGAATGTCGTCCCTTTGAGAAATCAGACGTTATGAAAGATGGGAGCAACCGAAAAAAAAAAAAAAAACCTATTTGATTTTTGATTTGTGGCGCTCCCAGAGACGAGGAGTCTCGCACCTACTTATTCACATCATTTAATTTTTAATGACAAATTTAATTAACAGTTCAAAGGGTCTGTAAGATGGGCTGTCACGCTCCAGAGGGGCAGAGCCGGAGTTTGAATCCGTTATCGTTTTTGAGGGTGACAGTGCCAGCTTGTTTTACTTCCCATCACTTTGCAGGGACTGGCATAAAGTACCCACTGCCAAGCATCATATGCGTGCCACTAGAAAGCTGGTACTAGAAGTAACATGCCTCATGTATGGGGTTGTCAGAATACTCCAATTCATTTTTCTTATTTCACATCTCTGCTTGCGGTCAGGGACTAGTTCCAGGTACTGAAAACTCCTGCAGACCTAATAGGTATCACAGCTGAAGGTTTGGTACAGTTGTATCCATAATAGACAATCGGCTGTGAAGTAACAGCCCCCCCAACTCCAAACTGATACATTTTACCTGCAGTGTTATACATTGTAACAACCCATCAGGACAGGAGAGAGATGTGTGGCTTAAAGGGGTTGTCCAGGTTCAGAGCTGAACCTGGACATCCCTCCATTTTCCCCCCGGCAGCCCCCCTGACATGAGCATCGGAGCAGTTCATGCTCCGATGCTCTCCTTTGCCCTGCGCTAAATCGCGCAGGGCAAAGGCATTTTTCTGAGTTCCGGTGACATACCGGGCTCTCTATGGGGCTGACAGGCAGCCCGGTGACGTCACCGGCACTGATGGGCGGGATTTGGCTCTGCCCTAGCCAGTAAAACGGCTAGGGCAGAGCTAAAGCCCGCCCCTCAGAGCTGGTGACGTCACCGAACACACTGCAGGAGCCTGTGCCCTGCGCGATCTAGCGCCGGGCACAGGAGCGCATCGGAGCATGAGATGCTCCGATGCCAGGCTCAGGAGGGCTGCCGGGGTGAAAATAAGGGTATGTCTGAACCCGGACAACCCCTTTAAAGGTAGAGTTGAGCGGACACCTGGATGTTCGGGTTCGAGAAGTTCGGCCGAACTTCCCGAAAATGTTCGGGTTCGGGATCCGAACCCGATCCGAACTTCATCCCGAACCCGAACCCCATTGAAGTCAATGGGGACCCGAACTTTTCGGCGCTAAAAAGGCTGTAAAACAGCCCAGGAAAGGGCTAGAGGGCTGCAAAAGGCAGCAACATGTAGGTAAATCCCCTGCAAACAAATGTGGATAGGGAAATGAATTAAAATAAAAATTAACCAAAATCAATTGGAGAGAGGTCCCATAGCAGAGAATCAGGCTTCACGTCACCCACCACTGGAACAGTCCATTGGCATAAATTTAGGCCCAGCACCCAGGCAGAGGAGAGAGGTCCCGTAACAGAGAATCTGTCTTCATGTCACCAGAGAATCTGTCTTCATGTCACCAGAGAATCAGTCTTCATGTCATAGCAGAGAATCAGGCTTCACGTCACCCAACATTGGAACAGTCCATTGTCATATATTTAGGCCCAGCACACAGGCAGAGGAGAGAGGTCCCGTAACAGAGGATCTGGCTTCATGTCAGCAGAGAATCAGTCTTCATATCATAGCAGAGAATCAGGCTTCACGTCAGCCACCACTGCAACAGTCCATTGTCATATATTTAGGCCCAGCACCCAGGCAGAGGAGAGAGGTCCCGTAACAGACAATCTGGCTTCATGTCAGCAGAGAATTAGTCTGCATGTCATAGCAGAGAATCAGGCTTCACGTCACCCAACATTGGAACAGTCCATTGGCATATATTTAGGCCCCGGCACCCAGACAGAGGAGAGGTTCATTCAAATTTGGGTAGCCTCGCAATATAATGGTAAAATGAAAATAAAAATAGGATTGAATGAGGAAGTGCCCTGGAGTCCAATAATATATGGTTAAGGGGAGGTAGTTAATGTCTAATCTGCACAAGGGATGGACAGGTCCTGTGGGATCCATGCCTGGTTCATTTTTATGAACGTCAGCTTGTCCACATTGGCTGTAGACAGGCGGCTGCGTTTGTCTGTAATGACGCCCCCTGCCGTGCTGAATACACGTTCAGACAAAACGCTGGCTGCCGGGCAGGCCAGCACCTCCAAGGCATAAAAGGCTAGCTCTGGCCACGTGGACAATTTAGAGACCCAGAAGTTGAATGGGGCCGAACCATCAGTCAGTATGTGGAGGGGTGTGCACACGTACTGTTCCACCATGTTAGTGAAATGTTGCCTCCTGCTAACACGTTGCGTATCAGGTGGTGGTGCAGTTAGCTGTGGCATGTTGACAAAACTTTTCCACATCTCTGCCATGCTAACCCTGCCCTCAGAGGAGCTGGCCGTGACACAGCTGCCTTGGCGACCTCTTGCTCCTCCTCTGCCTTGGCCTTGGGCTTCCACTTGTTCCCCTGTCACATTTGGGAATGCTCTCAGTAGCGCGTCTACCAACGTGCGCTTGTACTCGCGCATCTTCCTATCACGCTCCAGTGCAGGAAGTAAGGTGGGCACATTGTCTTTGTACCGTGGATCCAGCAGGGTGGCAACCCAGTAGTCCGCACAGGTTAAAATGTGGGCAACTCTGCTGTCGTTGCGCAGGCACTGCAGCATGTAGTCGCTCATGTGTGCCAGGCTGCCCAGGGGTAAGGACAAGCTGTCCTCTGTGGGAGGCGTATCGTCATCGTCCTGCCTTTCCCCCCAGCCACGCACCAATGATGGGCCCGAGCTGCGTTGGGTGCCACACTGCTGTGACCATGCTTCATCCTCATCCTCCTCCATCTCCTCCTCGTCCTCCAGTAGTGGGCCCTGGCTGGCCACATTTGTACCTGGCCTCTGCTGTTGAAATAAACCTCCCTCTGAGTCACTTCGAAGAGACTGGCCTGAAAGTGCTAAAAATGACCCCTCTTCTTCCTCCTCCTCCTCCTGGGCCACCTCCTCTTCCATTATCGCCCTAAGTGTTTTCTCAAGGAGACATAGAAGTGGTATTGTAACGCTGATAACGGCGTCATCGCCACTGGCCATGTTGGTGGAGTACTCGAAACAGCGCAACAGGGCACACAGGTCTCGCATGGAGGCCCAGTCATTGGTGGTGAAGTGGTGCTGTTCTGTAGTGCGACTGACCCGTGCGTGCTGCAGCTGAAACTCCACTATGGCCTGCTGCTGCTCGCACAGTCTGTCCAGCATGTGCAAGGTGGAGTTCCACCTGGTGGGCACGTCGCATATGAGGCGGTGAGCGGGAAGGCCGAAGTTACGCTGTAGCGCAGACAGGCGAGCAGCAGCAGGATGTGAACGCCGGAAGCGCGAACAGACGGCCCGCACTTTATGCAGCAGCTCTGACATGTCGGGGTAGTTGTGAATGAACTTCTGCACCACCAAATTCAGCACATGCGCCAAGCAAGGGATGTGCGTCAAATTGGCTAGTCCCAGAGCTGCAACGAGATTTCGCCCATTATCGCACACCACCAGGCCGGGCTTGAGGCTCACCAGCAGCAACCACTCGTCGGTCTGTTGTTCTATACCCCGCCACAACTCCTGTGCGGTGTGGGGCCTGTCCCCCAAACATATGAGTTTCAGAATGGCCTGCTGACGTTTACCCCGGTCTGTGCTGAAGTTGGTGGTGAAGGTGTGTGGCTGACTGGATGAGCAGGTGGAAGAAGAGGAGGAGGAAGCTGAGTAGGAGGAGGTGGCAACAGGAGGCAAAGAATGTTGCCCTGCGATCCTTGGCGGCGGAAGGACGTGCGCCAAACAGCTCTCCGCCTGGGGCCCAGCTGCCACTACATTTACCCAGTGTGAAGTTAGGGAGATATAGCGTCCCTGGCCGTGCTTACTGGTCCACGTATCTGTGGTTAGGTGGACCTTGCTACAGATGGCGTTGCGCAGTGCACACTTGATTTTATCGGATACTTGGTTGTGCAGGGAAGGCACGGCTCTCTTGGAGAAGTAGTGGCGGCTGGGAACAACATACTGTGGGACAGCAAGCGACATGAGCTGTTTGAAGCTGTCTGTGTCCACCAGCCTAAATTACAGCATTTCATAGGCCAGTAGTTTAGAAATGCTGGCATTCAGGGCCAGGGATCGAGGGTGGCTAGGTGGGAATTTACGCTTTCTCTCAAATGTTTGTGAGATGGAGAGCTGAACGCTGCCGTGTGACATGGTTGAGACGCTTGGTGACGGAGGTGGTGGTGGTGTTGGTGGTACATCCCCTGTTTGCTGGGCGGCAGGTGCCAACGTTCCTCCAGAGGCGGAGGAAGAGGCCGAGGCGGCAGCAGCAGAAGAGGTAGCAGGGGGAGCCTGAGTGACTTCCTTGGTTTTAAGGTGTTTACTCCACTGCAGTCCATGCTTTGCATGCAGGTGCCTGGTCATGCAGGTTGTGCTCAGGTTCAGAACGTTAATGCCTCGCTTCAGGCTCTGATGGCACAGCGTGCAAACCACTCGGGTCTTGTCGTCAGCACATTGTTTGAAGAAGTGCCATGCCAGGGAACTCC
This sequence comes from Bufo gargarizans, assembly GCF_014858855.1. Lineage (NCBI taxonomy): Eukaryota > Metazoa > Chordata > Amphibia > Anura > Bufonidae > Bufo > Bufo gargarizans. The sequence continues at coordinate 165,578,995 of NC_058086.1, forward strand.
TTGAAGCTGCCTTTGGGGTGCTCGGTCCAAGATGGCGGCGGTCAGTAGCAGGCGGAGTCTCTTGGCGGCGGGTGTTCTGCTTTTGCCCACTGCTCCCTCTTTTGCTACGCTGTTGGCTCGGTCTCACCACTGCCTCTTCCTCCGAACTGTGAAAGTCAGTGGCACGACCTTCATTCCATGTGGGGTCTAGGACCTCATAGTCCCCTGCATCGTCTTCCACCCAGTCTTCCTCCCTGACCTCCTGTTCAGTCTGCACACTGCAGAAAGACGCAGCAGTTGGCACCTGTGTTTCGTCATCATCAGAGACATGTTGAGGTGGTATTCCCATGTCCTCATCATCAGGAAACATAAGTGGTTGTGCGTCAGTGCATTCTATGTCTTCCACCGCTGGGGAAGGGCTAGGTGGATGCCCTTGGGAAACCCTGCCAGCGGAGTCTTCAAACAGCATAAGAGACTGCTGCATAACTTGAGGCTGAGACAGTTTCCCTGGTATGCATGGGGGTGATGTGACAGACTGATGGGGTTGGTTTTCAGGCGCCATCTGTGCGCTTTTTGCAGAAGACTGGGTGGGAGATAATGTGAACGTGCTGGATCCACTGTCGGCCACCCAATTGACTAATGCCTGTACCTGCTCAGGCCTTACCATCCTTAGAACGGCATTGGGCCCCACCATATATCGCTGTAAATTCTGGCGGCTACTGGGACCTGAGGTAGTTGGTACACTAGGACGTGTGGATGTGGCAGAACGGCCACGTCCTCTCCCAGCACCAGAGGGTCCACTAACACCACCACGACCATGTCCGCGTCCCTTACTAGATGTTTTCCTCATTGTTATCGTTCACCACAACAACAAAAATATTATTTGGCCCAATGTATTGTATTCAAATTCAGCTGGATATAAATTTGAGGCCTAGTATTTAGGCGCTGGGTGACAGGTATGGGTTTAGTGACAGAATTAGACTTGGAAATGCACAGTAGCGTGTGTGTGAAGTTATTCTGAATGACCCTATGTGCACCTTCAATATGATCTACCCTTTTAGGGATAGATTTCAAATAGCTCTGATACAGCAGAAACCACTAAATTTTTAAATTGCTAAATTGGGAATTGTATTTCAACCCAGAACAAGAAATGTGCTTGAACGGACACTAAATAACTCGCCCAGCTACAGCACTAACGACAGATTTAGCTGGATATAAATTTGAGGCCTAGTATTTAGGCGCTGGGTGACAGGTATGGGTTTAGTGACAGAATTAGACTTGGAAATGCACAGTAGCGGGTGTGTGAAGTTATTCTGAATGTCCCTATGTGCACCTTCAATATGATCTACCCTTTTAGGGATAGATTTCAAATAGCTCTGATACAGCAGAAACCACTAAATTTTTAAATTGCTAAATTGGGAATTGTATTTCAACCCAGAACAAGAAATGTGCTTGAACGGACACTAAATAACTCGCCCAGCTACAGCACTAACGACAGATTTAGCTGGATATAAATTTGAGGCCTAGTATTTAGGCGCTGGGTGACAGGTATAGATTTACTGACGGAATTAGACTTGGAAATGCACAGTAGCGTGTGTGTGAAGTTATTCTGAATGACCCTATGTGCACCTTGAATATTATATACCCTTTTAGGGATAGATTTCAAATAGCTCTGATACAGCAGAAACCACTAAATTAGGAAATTGCTAAATTGGGAATTGTATTTCAACCCAGAACAAAAAATGTGCTTTGACGGACACTAAATAACTTTCCCAGCCACAACAGTACAGCGGTAACGAGAGATTTAGCGGGATATAAATTTGAGGCCTAGTATTTAGGCGCTGGGTGACAGGTATAGATTTACTGACAGAATTAGACTGGGATATGGCCAAAAAATAACCACACTATTGCTGGTTAAATGCACTTGGTGTGACAGCTTGACCAACCACACTACTGAGGGTTAAATGCACTTGGTGACGGGCGCAGCTTGCCCCTGATGTAGTATATGGCCAAAAAATAAACAGACTATTGCTGGTTAAATGCACTTGGTGTGACAGCTTCACCCTGATGTAGGCTTTAGCCAAAAAACAACCACACCATTGAGGGTTAAATGCACTTGGTCGCAGCTTGTGCTGGCGCACCACAAGACACAAAATGGCCGCCGATCACCCCAGAAAAAAGTGACTGACAAACGGTCTGGGCAGCCTAAAAACAGTGAGCAATTGAGTATCAGCAGCTCAATGACCCACAGCTGCAGATCGATCAATAATCAAGTCCTTTGGAGGAGTTAATCTGCCTAATCTCGCCCTACTGTCGCAGCCGCAACCTCTCCCTACGCTAATCAGAGCAGAGTGACGGGCGGCGCTATGTGACTCCAGCTTAAATAGAGGCTGGGTCACATGGTGCTCTGGCCAATCACAGCCATGCCAATAGTAGGCATGGCTGTGATGGCCTCTTGGGGCAAGTAGTATGACGCTTGTTGATTGGCTGCTTTGCAGCCTTTCAAAAAGCGCCAAGAAAGCGTCACAAAAGCGCCAAGAAAGCGACGAACACCGAACCCGAACTTTTACGAAAATGTCCGGGTTCGCGTCCGTGTCACGGACACCCCAAAATTCGGTACGAACCCGAACTATACAGTCCGGGTTCGCTCATCCCTACTTAAAGGGGTTCTGCACTTTCATTTAACTGATGATCTATCCTCTGGATAGATCATCAGCTTCTAATCGGCCGGGGTCCGACACCCGGGACCCCCGCCGATCAGCTGTTTGAGAAGGCAGCGGTGCTCCATCAGCGCCGCGGCCTTCTCACTGTTTACCGCCGGGCCGCCCGCCCACTGACGTCACGACTTGTATCAACTAGAGTGGGCGCGGCTAAGCTCTGTTCACTTGAATGGAGTTTAGCCGTGCCCACTCTAGTTGATACAAGTCGTGACGTCAGTGGACGGGCGGCCCGGCGGTAAACAGTGAGAAGGCCGCGGCGCTGCTGGAGCGCCGCTGCCTTCTCAAACAGCTGATCGGCGGGGGTCCCGGGTGTCGGACCCCGGCCGATTAGAAGCTGATGATCTATCCAGAGGATAGATCATCAGTTAAATGAAAGTGCAGAACCCCTTTAAGTGTTTATCTCATAGAGGATTGTCTAGACTCGATACAATTGTAACAAACCATCCCCTGTGAGAAGGGGAGGCATATTGGTAGAATATGCCCCCACTGTCTGATGGGTGCGGGTCCCAGAAAACAGAGCAGGAAAGGTGGTGGCTGGAGGACCCCGGGTCTTCCCAGGTCTGGCCACCACCAAGATGGCCGCTAGCACATCCGCAATATCCAGTCCCCATAGCTCTGTGTGCTTTTAGTGTGTAAAAAAAACAACAACTATTTGATACATATGCAAATTAACCTGAGATGTGTCCTGTACATGAGATGAGTCCGGTACAGGACTCATCTCAGGTTAATTTGCATATGTATCACATCTGTTTTTTTTTACATAATAAAAGCACACAGAGCTATGGGGACTGGGTATTGCGGATGTGCTAGCGGCCATCTAGCAACCCATGTCCTCAGCTCCATACCCAAAATCCCGGTGACGGGTTCCCTTTAAGTACATGATGTCCTGATCCTGAGAGGAGGGCAGAGAATATGGCATTTTTACTTGTCAATTTAGCTTGAGCTAGTGACAGGTCAACCTTTAAAGAAGTATTCCCATATTAAGTGATGATTTAATGTATCATTGGGGGGGGGGGGTCCTAGAGGAAGGACCACCTCTGATCCTGAGAAGGTAGAGGGTGCAGCTCTGCCGTAACCATTGGACCGAGCGGTGCAGTTCTGGAGCTGCTGCAGAAAAGCTGATCATCAAGGGTGTCGGGTGTCAGACCCCGGCTGATCACTTATCGATGCCATCAATATAAGGACTCTGGACAGCCCCTTCAAGGAGTAATCAGTTGATATAGGTAACCAACATAAACTTTTTGGGCAAAACTCTTCCGACCGCTGACAGAGCGCTGCGGAGGTTCAGTGTCAGGACACAATAACGCCGTCTTCCCTCCTGTGAGATCTCTCTCTCTCTCTCTCTCTCTCTCTCTCTCTCTCTCTCATATCACAAACTTAATGGAACCTATCAACTTTATTTTTTTTAAACTCGTTTTATTGAAGCATGGGCATGGCACGGGTACATACTGATCGTCATCGTACCGAATAGTATAACATGTACATAAAGTAAAAGCCAGTATACATTCCATGTATAAAATAGTGTGACTTTGTGCCACAACTTCCACTCAATAAAGTTAACATTTTTCTCCATATCGTGTATTATGTGGGTGGCCATGTGAAAGTTGGATAGCGTCAGTGGTGATGATCGCCAACTTCTCCACACTTTCCTGAATTTTCCAGGACATTTCCTATTTTGGAATATTATATTCTCTAAACTTAGGAATGACCCGGTTTACCAAAGATCTGCCACCCATCTGAGCGCTATAGCTTTCCTAGCAAGGAATAAGGCTTCCCTCAGAAAAATACTAGTATGGTGCGTCCACATCTCATCCTCCAACATCCCTTGTATGCATATTTTGGGGCATACCGACCATGGATTTGGGACCATGGTGGAGAAAAGATTTATAATTTCTTGCCAATCGTATTTAATGTAGCTACAGTCCCATAGCATGTGCCAAAAATCAGCGTTTGCTTGTGCACATCTATGCCCATGTGCCCATTTAGTATAGTCGGGTAGGGGTCAGATTGCTCCTATGTAGTGTAAATAGTTGTGTTAATCTATTGTTAAGCGATGGTGAGACTCCTATGGGCACTTCCAACGCCTCCCCAGCTTCTCTGGGGAATGCACACTTTCCATTTAGCTTCCACAGCCAGTGGGTACAAAGCCATTCGGCTGCCCAGGAGATGTGTGTGTATATGGCAGGTATGATGCCTTTTGGACCCTGTGTATTAAAGGGAACCTGTCACCGGGATTTTGTGTATAGAGCTGAGGACATGGGTTGTTAGATGGCCGCTAGCACATCCGCAATACCCAGTCCCCATAGCTCTATGTGCTTTTATAGTGTAAAAAAAAAAACGATTTTATACATATGCAAATTACCCTGAGATGAGTCCTGTCCCTGACTCATCTCATATACAGGACTCATCTCAGGTTAATTTGCATATGTATAAAAAAAGAGCTATGGGGACTGGGTATTGCGGATGTGCTAGCGGCCATCTAACAACCCATGTCCTCAGCTCTATACACAAAATCCCGGTGACAGGTTCGCTCGCTTGGTGCTCTGAAATTGTGCGTGGAGAGCATGTCGTACCTGCAAATAGCTAAAGAAATGAGTACGTATGATTCCATATTTTTAATGAAGCGGAGTAAATGAGCATAATGTCCCATTATTGTATATATCCTTTAAGGTAAGTATCCCAAATTCTTTCCAAATGAATGTCCCCTCCAGTGTTTGCAGGTGCGGAAACAGCGGATTGTTCCACAGTGGTATGACATCCGCCAAGTCCTTATATTGTTGGAATTCCGTAGCATTCCCTACCTGGTGTGCAAGTCTATGTATTTGTAGGGCCTGCTTGGGGAACGATCTTATATTCTCTAATATCGGCCACATGGTGTTGTAGGTAATATTCAGCGTTTGGTGGCATAGTCTGTGTCACCCAGGTTTTCAAAACTCTTAACTGTCCAGCTAGAAAGTATAAATCAAAGTCAGGCCAAGCCGCACCCGCTGCTGCCATGTTCTCTGTAACGTCCACAATGCTAGTTTCCGTCTCTCCTTTCCCCTTCCAAAGGCCGTTATTAGAGCATGTAATCGGTCAAAGAAACTACGAGGGATAGGTGTACATGCGTGTTCTAAGTGGTATAGACCCTTTGGTAATAAGATCATTTTGATTAGGTTTAGTCTCCCCATGACCGATAGAGGGAGACTTCTCCAGACTTTAAATTTATCAACAAAGAAGGATTCTATGGGAGCCATGTTTTTAGTGTAGGACAAAAGTAGATCCCTGGTGATGACTATACCCAAATACTTAAATTGCTCCACCACCAATAGATTGTTGTATATTGAGGGCCATCCAGGTGACCATAAGGGCAGACTTTGGCCAATTTATGCGAAGGCCGGAAAAGTGGCCATAACCCTCAATGAGTGGCTGGGATTTCTCTACGTCACCCATATACAATATTAGATCGTCCGCATATAATCCTATCCTGTCTTCTCTTCCTCCCATAGTTATTCCTATAACTATAAAATCTTGACATATTCTGCGAGCTAGATGTTCTATTGCTACCGCGAACAGGAGGGGTGACGAGGGACAACCCTGCCTTGTTCCCCTATTCAGTTGAAATATAGGTGACAGAGATCCATTGACCGATATGTTAGCTTTAGGTTTTTGGTACAGTGTATGGATCCAGTTAATGAATACTTGGCCAAACCCAAAGCTCCTTATTGTTTCTATTAGAAAAGGCTATTCCACGGAGTCGAACGCCTTAGCTGTATCTAGGCAGGCTAGGGCCCAGTGTCTATTTGTGCTATGACTTGTGCTCTTCTAATATTGCTGGATGTGGACCTGCCTGGAATTAAGCCTGTCTGATCCTCATGTATATAGAAGTTATCATTTTATTCAATCTGTTGGCCAGTATTTTGGTAAGTATTTTGTAATCTATGTGTTTAACAGGGAGATGGGCCTATAAGATCCACATTCCAGCGGGTATCGGGTTTTAGTAGTACTACTATTGACACATCGTACAATGATTCAGGGAGACGACCATGTTGTAGTGATGTTTTGAACATTTTATGTAGTTGCGGTCCCATAATATCTACGTACTTGGAGTACACTTCCAGCGGAATACCATCTGGGCCAGGAGATTCCCCCAGGTTCAGTACTTTATTGGCCACCTGTAGCGTTATCTCTTCATCTAGGAGTTCCCTATCCTGAATGCTGAAGGTTACATTCACACGTCAGTATTTTTCTATAATCCGAATGTCGGTCCGTTTTTTGCGGATCCGTTGTTCCTGAAAATGTTTCCGTATGTCATCCGTTTTTTTGTTTGGATTTCTTTGAAAAAAAAAAAATTTGCTATGTGTTTCCAGGAATGGATTCCGCAAAAAACGGAAGACATACGGAATGACATCCGAATGTCTTCCGTTTTTTGCGGAACCATTGACTTTGCATTGTACCAGGATACGATTTTTCAGGAACATAATAGGACATGTTTTATATTTAAACGGACATGCGGAACGGAACAACGGAAACGGACAGCACACATTGTGCTGTCCGATTTTTTTCCAGGACTCATTGAAAATGAATGGGTCCTGATCTGTTCCGCAAAAAACGGAACAGATCAGGAAAGAAAAAACGGACGTGTGAATGGACCCTAACTGTGAGTACATTATCTCCTGAAGATAGCTATCTAATTCATAGTGAGTGTACTGAATCGTAGATGTATACAAGTCTTGGTTAAAAAAGTATACCATTAGCATCGTCCACTAGCACTCCATCAGTAGTGTGTAGGCGCAACACCGACGGCGCCGCCATCTTTCTATGTACTACATGTGCCAGTACTTTTCTGGCTTTATTGCCTAGCTCAAATGTTTGCTGTTTGAGAAAGAACATTTCACGTTTACATTTTTCCTTAAGGTATATCATATATTGGCTCCCTTTTTGCATCCAATCCCTCCTTTTATCATCCGTGGGATCAGAGGTAAAGCTGCTCTCTGCTTCTTGGTCACAATGTGTCACTTAAAGGGGTTGTCTTGGTTCAGAGCTGAACCCGTACATACCCTTATTTTCACCCAGGCAGCCCCCCTGAGGCTAGCATCGGAGCATCTCATGCTCCAATGCTCTCCTTTGCCCTGCGCTAGATTGCGCAGGGCAAGGGCTCTTTTGTTTATTATAACACTCTGCCGGGCGGAAGCTTCCGCCCGGCAGTGTGTTCGGTGACGTCACCGACTCTGATGGGCGGGCTTTAGCACTGCCCCAGCCGTTTTACTGGCTAGGGCAGCACTAAATCCCGCCCATCAGTCCTGGTGACATCACCGGGGTTCCTGGCAGCTCCATGGAGACGTCACCGGATCTAAAAAAATGCCTTTGCCCTGCGCGATTTAGCGCAGGTCAAAGGAGAGCATCGGAGCATCAATTGCTCCGATGCTCAAGTCAGGGGGGCTGCCGGGGTGAAAATGGAGGTATGTTTAGGTTCAGCTCTGAACCCGGACAACCCCTTTTAATTCATCCTCTTTACGCTTGGTAGCTTTTTTGATATATGATAGAGGATTTAAGGCATCCACGCAAGTAAGCTTTCTTAGTCTCCCATATTAGTAAGTCCTTCATCTCGTCTGTATGTATTTCCAGAAAAACATTAAGTTGCTCTGGAATACCATTGTTGTTTATCATTAAAGTCAACCAAAATGGATGTATCCTACTACTACGTGTCACTGAATCAGGTAGCATCATTGTCTCCGGTGCTTGGTCCGACAGTCCTTGTGGCTCATACTGAATATCCATCAAATCTGATTATGTGTTCTCAGTGCCAAATATGTCATCTATTCTGGATAGCGCACCCCTTGACGGAGTAAAACAGGAACACTCTTCTCGTTCAAGGTTTTTCTCCCTCCACATGTCTATCCACCCCATTTTAGCAGCAAATCCTGCTTAAATGGTGCTGGGCGACCGCTGACTGGACCGACAAGACGGGTCCTGAAATCTGTCTAACTGATCATTCATCACCATGTTATAATCCCTCATACATATCATCCTAACATTGGGGCATTGTGCTGCAAATCCCGCCGCCGCTTGTAAAACAGACATGTTAGCGGGTGGTGGGTTGTATATGTTCATCACCATATATGGGATTCCATTGACATGTGCAAAGACAAAGACATATCGCCCTTCAGGGTCTATCACCGTCTGATGTGCCTCCCATCTAATAGCTCGATGAATTAACAATGACACCCCTCTGGAGTATGAATTCCCATACGCATTTTCCATCCATTGTACCCAGGGTTTTCCCATCCTCCCTCCAGTATCTGCCGTCAGATGTGTCTCCTGTAATCCTAGAATGTGGGGGTTACATTTGCGAACAGGTGTCGGATCGGACTCCCGTATTTAATGCTAGTGCTTGGTGAGTAAGATGTGAACTAATGCTGTGATCAGTGTCCGTTAGCTTTGTGCTTTGTAAGGTTGCAAGCATATTACTATACCAGGAGCCCCTTGTACATAGTGTGCGGGTCAGCGGGTCCTTCGCTGAAGAAAGACGATGTAAAGCCCCTCTGAAGTCCCGGTATCTCTCAATTAGTAGGTGATTTTTTTGGCCGCGTTGATATCCATTCCTCAGCTTCGGGGGGTTAGTGAAGAATACCGGTTTCCCGGTTAAGTTCCCTGAAGTGACGCTTGACAGCTGTAAAAGTAGCGCGTTTCTTCTGTAGTTCTGATGAGAAATCTGGGAAAAACAATATATTTGCGTTGCCTGTTGGTTTGCTGGTTTCTCGCTTGGCTTAAGATAAGGTCTCTGTCTTTCCAATTAAGCATACGGGCCAAGAGGAGTCTATGGGAAGCCCCTGGTGGTGGTGGCCACGCTGGGACACGCTGGGCTCTCTCCACTGCATGGGCCATTAAAAAGCTTGCATCTGGGAATGTGGACTTAAAGGGGTTTTCTCATTTCAGACAATGGGGGCATATCGCTAGGATATGCCCCCATTGTCTTATAGGTGCGGGTCCCACCACTGGGACCCGCACCTATATCGAGAACGGAGCCCCGAAAGTGAAGGAGGACACACTGCACATGCGCAGCCACCCTCCATTCATTTCTATGGGGCTGCCTAAAATAGCCTAGCGCTGGCTCTGCTATTGCTGTCTGCCCTATAGAAATGAATGGGAGCATGGGCCGCGCATGCGTGGCACGCTCCCATTCACTTCTGTGGGAGAGGCGGGAATTAGCGCTTGGTGGTGGACGGACCCCAGGAAATCTGGGGTCCTTCAGCAACAGCGCTCCCCGCTTCGTTCTCGATATAGGTGCGGGTCCCAGCGGTGGGACCCGCACCTATAAGACAATGCGGGCATATCCTAGCAATATGCGGGCATATCCTAGCAATATGCCCCCATTGTCTAAGATGGGAATACCCCTTTAAACCACTGTTCCAGGAATGTGGCTGGGTCTGATCCCTCTGCTCTTTCCGGCATACCTAGGCTCCTGAAGTTATTTCTTCTGGCCCTGTTCTACAGATCGTCACATTTCTGCCTCCATAAATCCACTGAGCCCTCGATGGCCTGTCCTCTGGCTGTCGGGGGTCTTGTGAAGTCTTCCAGGGCTGAGACCCGCTCTTCCTTATGGCGGACTTTCCCTCTGTTGCTGAACATCATGGCGCAAAAGTCCCAGGTCAACTCTGACTATTTTGGCAGTTAGCGATGACTGGCATGCTGAAATAGCCGCCATCAGTTGTTCATGAGCTGTTTTCAGGGTAAACTCCGGTTCTGCGGTATCCTCTGTCAGTTTGCTGTGCTGACTGCCCTCGAGTTTGGAAAGCACGAGGTGAGGCGGCTGCAGCGGCGCCATCTTGAGCCTCCTGCCTGGCATATTCTTTCAGGCGCTCTGCTGCTGCCTGCGCTTTAATTGGGCTCATTTCTTGCCTCCTTGATTTCCTCCTTCTATGGTATACTGACCAAGCTATGGTGGCGGGTTAATATGTACCAGGATGGCGCAGGGTGATAGTCGGGAGCCGGAGCAGACCTTAGACGCGTCCAGTCATGTCGGCTGTTGGTCACGCCCCCTGTCATCGACTTTATGCTGACCTCAGGGAGGATAGCATAAAATAGTGACAGAAATGCTGATGTCAGCGGTGCGTCGCTCATGAGCTAAGAGTAAGTGGTTGCCGAGAACCAGCATCATAATCACTGCAGCCCAGGCCTTGTAGAGAGTCAGATCTACCCGAGAAGAGTCCTGGTTATTATAATCTCCGGCTCTCCCGCCATCTGCTGATGATTGGCAGTTCTCTCCTAGAGAGAAAGGGAGAAAACTCGGTAGAAGCCGGTCAGTCATCAGCAGGAGAGCAGGACTTCATGAATAACCAGGACTCTTCTCAGGAGGCCAGGACTCTTCTCCAGGCCGAGTCTGCAATGATTGTGATGTTGGTCTTACTTTTAACTTATAAATGACAGAGGTCTGAAATCATCTCTCCTGTCTCTACTTTATACTGCTGTTAGTATGGGCAGCACAAAGTTGATGACAGGTTCCCTTTAACACAAAAGCAGCAACTGTAAAATGGATAGGCGAATTCTGCAGAGGTACCAAGGCTGTATCGTTCTTTACATATGCATATACTCCTCGCCAGGGACGTAACAAGCAACCATAGAAAAAATTGGAATGTGGCCCCAATCCACCATGACTGCTTTCAACAACTTTTTTAGAAAAGCTTATGTTTGGTTTTCCCAATGCACGTGGCTAAGGCACACAGTGATGTCACAGTACAGGATAATACACACAGTGATGTCACAGTACAGAGATAATAAACACAGTGATGTCACAGTACAGGATAATAAACAGTGATGTCACAGTACAGGATAATAAACACAGTGATGTCACAGTACAGAGATAATAAACACAGTGATGTCACAGTACAGGATAATAAACAGTGATGTCACAGTACAGAGATAATAAACACAGTGATGTCACAGTACAGAGATAATACACTCAGTGATGTCACAGTACAGGGATAATAAACACAGTGATGTCACAGTACAGGGATAATAAACACAGTGATGTCACAGTACAGGGATAATACACACAGTGATGTCACAGTACAGAGATAATAAACACAGTGATGTCACAGTACAGAGATAATACACACAGTGATGTCACAGTACAGGATAATAAACACAGTGATGTCACAGTACAGAGATAATAAACACAGTGATGTCACAGTACAGAGATAATACACACAGTGATGTCACAGTACAGGATAATAAACACAGTGATGTCACAGTACAGGATAATAAACACAGTGATGTCACAGTACAGAGATAATAAACACAGTGATGTCACAGTACAGAGATAATAAACACAGTGATGTCACAGTACAGGGATAATAAACACAGTGATGTCACAGTACAGGGATAATAAACACAGTGATGTCACAGTACAGGATAATAAACAGTGATGTCACAGTACAGGATAATAAACACAGTGATGTCACAGTACAGGATAATAAACAGTGATGTCACAGTACAGAGATAATAAACACAGTGATGTCACAGTACAGAGATAATAAACACAGTGATGTCACAGTACAGGGATAATATACACAGTGATGTCACAGTACAGGGATAATAAACACAGTGATGTCACAGTACAGGGATAATAAACACAGTGATGTCACAGTACAGGGATAATATACACAGTGATGTCACAGTACAGGGATAAGAAACACAGTGATGTCACAGTACAGGGATAAGAAACACAGTGATGTCACAGTACAGGGATAATATACACAGTGATGTCACAGTACAGGGATAAGAAACACAGTGATGTCACAGTACAGAGATAATACACAGTGATGTCACAGTACAGAGATAATACACACAGTGATGTCACAGTACAGGGATTATAACCAGTGATGTCACAGTACAGAGATAATGCACACAGTGATGTCACAGTACAGGGATTATAAACATAGTGATGTCACAGTACAGGGATAATAAACACAGTGATGTCACAGTACAGGATAATACACACAGTGATGTCACAGTACAGGGATAATACACACAGTGATGTCACAGTACAGGGATAATATACACAGTGATGTCACAGTGCAGGGATAATATACACAGTGATGTCACAGTACAGAGATAATACACAGTGATGTCACAGTACAGGGATTATAAACAGTGATGTCACAGTACAGAGATAATGCACACAGTGATGTCACAGTACAGGGATTATAAACATAGTGATGTCACAGTACAGGGATAATAAACACAGTGATGTCACAGTACAGGATAATACACACAGTGATGTCACAGTTCAGGGATAATACACACAGTGATGTCACAGTACAGGGATAATACACACAGTGATGTCACAGTACAGGGATAATATACACAGTGATGTCACAGTACAGGGATTATAAACACAGTGATGTCACAGTACAGAGATAATACACACAGTGATGTCACAGTACAGAGACAATAAACACAGTGATATCACAGTACAGGGATAATAAACACAGTGATGTCACAGTACAGAGATAATAAACACAGTGATGTCACAGTACAGGGATAATAAACACAGTGATGTCACAGTACAGAGATAATAAACACAGTGATGTCACAGTACAGAGATAATAAACACAGTGATGTCACAGTACAGAGATAATACACACAGTGATGTCACAGTACAGGGATAATACACACAGTGATGTCACAGTACAGAGATTATAAACACAGTGCTGTCACAGTACAGAGATAATACACACAGTGATGTCACAGTACAGGGATTATAAACATAGTGATGTCACAGTACAGAGATAATAAACACAGTGATGTCACAGTACAGGGATAATATACACAGTGATGTCACAGTACAGGGATAAGAAACACAGTGATGTCACAGTACAGGGATAAGAAACACAGTGATGTAATAGTAGTAGAATAATGTGCACAGTGATGTCACAGCACAGGGATAGTGCACACGGTGATGTCACAGCACATGACAAATGCAAAAAGTAATGTTGCGCAGAAGGAATAATGCAAGCGAAAGTAACCTTGAGGCTCCATAGTAAAACTCAGAATGGGCACATATTAAATTGTCCATGATACCTTATATACATTTTATCACCAACTGCACTTTATGTCTGAGCAGAGATGGGCCCCCTTAGTTGTTGGGCCCCAGCTGCTATGCCTGCTACCCTGGTAGCTACGCCCGACTAGGTAACTGCAATCCTGACCGCTCTTCTCTCTAATGCTGGACAGGTGCACTGATCAGACACCTCCAGTCTCAGCTCTGTGATATTTAGAGGGGTCAATTAGATTATAAAACATGGCTGCCTTCTTCCAGATTCAACACAACTCGTATTCATGGCTGTGTGGTATAGAAGTCCTAGGAATAAGCTGCAATACCAGATATGCCCATAAGCAAACATGGTGCTGTTTTTCTTTTCTGATCGAATTAACCTTTTAATTCTTTTTATTTATTTTATTTTTTCCTATAGGTCAATTTATCCATTAAAAAAAAAAAAAAAAAAGGGTTTTCACATGAGGTCATAGAAGGGGTCCCTCTGTTCAGATCCCCCTCCTCTAATAGCGGTTACCCTGTGGAGGTTAGCCGCAGCAGATCTGCTCGTGTATCCCTATCATTTACACAAGCACTTGAGCCTAAAGTCTGTCTTTTGCTGCCCTGTGAAGTTCAGTCTATTGCCCTCTGGTATCGGCCTATGAAGGGCAGATGGTACTTACTGTTCGATATGACGACTGACCGCAGATGCAGAAACCCCCCCCCCCCCCCCCCTACCCCTGAATCAGTACTTTACATCTCATATCTCCAGTATGTACAGTATATCTGAATTAGCAGCTTTTTTTTTTTTTTTTTTTTCTATACCTGCCCTTTAAGGGATAGCTGGGGTCTGTCCTTGCTTCTCAATTAAAAAGCTCCCCCCCAAGTTTAACCTTTCCACTGCCAGGCAGAAATGAGCAAGAATGGAAATGATGCTGCAGCGTTATAATCACCCCGGGGTGCTATCATGCCCCCATTGCTAAGCCCCCTGTGGGGTCCCGCTGCTTCACCCGTCCCTCGTCTTATAAATAGTAAGAACAGGTTGTGGAAGCCTCGCCTGATTGCTGTCTGTTGTGCATGCCCTGCGGTGACAGTGACAGAGTGACAGCTGACAGCGAGCACTGCGCAGGAATGACCAGGAAATGGGCCGTCACATTGTAACCTCCATCTCCTGTGCTGCACGTCTGGGGCAGGTGCTCCATCAGCAGCGCGAGCCGTAGACGTGAGATCTCACCCAGCGCCCTACGTGTACACCGAGGACAATGACACGGACTGGACAATGTGGCTGATAGTTGTCTCATCTTTATGTCCAGCTACACTTAAAGGGTTGTCTGAGAGATTCCAGACACAGCAGCAACCAGCTGAAGCCACAGGGGAAACGTAGTGCATCATGGAGGGGGTGAGGTTTCGCGGTTCTACTGATGGATGTCCGAAAACATCACCAAGATGGCTGTTCTGTGTCCAGTGTAAAGAAACTGATAATAGCCACTAGACAAGCAGGGAATTTAGACAAGCAGGGAATTTAGAGAGATTTCAGCTCTGAAGTCCGAGGAATTGTGAATGCAGCTCTGGAGTATAATACAGGATGTAACTGAGGATCAGTACAGGATAAGTAATGTATGTACACAGTGACTGCACCAGCAGAATAGTGAGTGCAGCTCTGGAGTATAATACAGGATGTAATTCAGGATCAGTACAGGATAAGTAATGTCTGTACACAGTGACTGCACCAGCAGAATGGTGAGTGCAGCTCTGGAGTATAATACAGGATGTAACTCAGGATCAGTACAGGATAAGTAATGTATGTACACAGTGACTGCACCAGCAGAATAGTGAGTGCAGCTCTGGAGTATAATACAGGATGTAACTCAGGATCAGTACAGGATAAGTAATGTATGTACACAGTGACTGCACCAGCAGAAAAGTGAGTGCAGCTCTGGAGTATAATACAGGATGTAACTCAGGATCAGTACAGGATAAGTAATGTAATGTATGTACACAGTGACTCCACCAGAAGAATAGTGAGTGCAGCTCTGGAGTATAATACAGGATGTAACTCAGGATCAGTACAGAATAAGTAATGTATGTACACAGTGACTGCACCAGCAGAAAAGTGAGTGCAGCTCTGGAGTATAATACAGGATGTAACTCAGGATCAGTACAGAATAAGTAATGTATGTACACAGTGACTGCACCAGCAGAATAGCGAGTGCAGCTCTGGAGTATAGTGCAGGATGTAACTCAGGATCAGTAATGTATGTACACAGTGACTGACTTTTTATGTGTATTAATTCCATGTATAATCTGGTAATATGATGTTGAAGGATGAACCGATCCTTTAAGGATTAGGATGAGGTCATGATGACAGGGGACATAACCTGTAACATGTTTTGACTAAAGAATACATTTTTTTTGTCTTTTTCTTCCATCTTTTTCTAGAATCTGGAAATCTACAAGTTGACGGCTGAACAGTTCCACACTGCAGCGACCAATGCGGAGTACCGAGTGAAGTAAGTCACCATCTTCTTCATATTCCTTAAGATGTTTTTCTCTACACTTATTTGCATTTGCTCGCCAGATGGCCCAAAAATTCTGGCATTTTGTTTTAAAATGTCAACATAGCTGAGATGTTGATAAAGTGCCTCAGTTACCATGGGGTAAGTATCTGAGGACTCCATGGGGCCCAGATGTTGGGACGTCCATGGCTTTGCATTGGGAGATGACCGAACCGGTTGAAAATCTTCCATAATGGATAGTTTCCTTAGGAAAATGATTATGCTGATTAGATAATTATGTTCCTGTAATAATTGACTGCTTCCTTGATTAAGACACATGCATCATTCTTTTAATCAGTGATAACCTGCAGTATTTGAAGGCTGGCGGCTCCCCCCGTCATAGATGTGCACGATGCCTATTTATAATAATGAAAGGACATTTGCAGTAACACGTTTAATTACTCTCCTGTGGTACTCATCGCAGTCGCCATCAAAGGTAATAAATGGATAAGCCGGTGGCCACGTATGTGATGCCTTCAGACGGCTTCCTGTTCTCTTCCTTTCTTTTCCCAGCCTTGAGGGATAATTATTATATCTACAGGTTGTTTAAAGGGACCTTGTGGGACAGAAGTGGGCCATAAACTTCTGATCCTCCCATACACATGCACGGTTGGTTCGGCCAAGCGTGCATATGTTTTCAATGGGGAGTAAGTCGCTGCCAGACTCCTTGCTGGAGCTTTTTTTTTTTTTTCCCTGAGGGCAAAAGGATTGGGCATGTCAAAATCTAACATGCCCATCCCTTCCTTTCCCTGACATTCGTAGTTGGGGAGAAGTAGGAGGACCCCATACACATTAGGTGTTTGGCTACTCCTGCCAAATTCGGTGGGTTCATATGACATTAATCTGGTGTGTCTCCCCTTGGGCCCCAAGAGCTGGACATTCTCTACAACCACTATAGATCCACCCATGGGAAATAAGGTTACTAATGTAATAACCGGTAAATGGGGCAATGACTTCTTTTGGACCCCCCGGCCCCATGGGTTTCATGCTTTCCTGCCCTATATGAAAAGAGTGATGATAATTCATGGAATGATGTGGTACATGGAAGTCTTTACTAGACAAGTGGGTCTTTGGGCGATGAGGTTAAGCTCCTGGTCACCTTCAGTGGGCCATTTATACTGCTGGCACCAGGTCCTGGGCATATGTGCTTTCTCTGCTTCCCTCTTCCCATAGCTTCACCCTTGGGAGATGAGGTTACTAAGGTAATAAAAAATAATAAGGTTACTGAGCAATTAGTAATTATTGGAACACCTACAGCCACGTCTAACCTTTTGGATTGCCCAGCCTCATGGGTTGCATGTTTTTCTGCCCTCTATGGTTTTTTTATTTATTTTTTTGAAAATTTTTCATGGGATACTGTGACACATGGAAGGCATCACAAGACTAGTAAATTCTTTGGGTGATGAGGCTGGGTCTGTTTTTAAGCTCCTAGGTCACCTTCATGTATGGTACTGCGTTCTTATTTTGTGTCCCTTCTGGCACCAAGCCCTGTATACCACGTCTGCTTCCCTGTATAGGTTCACCCATGGGAGATAAAGTTATTAGTTTGATAATTGGTACACGTGGCAGGCACTTCTTACCTGTTGAACCCTTCTGCCTAGTGGGTTTCCTATCCCCTGTGTTTTTTGGGGGATTATAAATAGGATGCTGTGACCCATTGGAAGGGTTCACAAGACGGAATTGCCACACATGCTCGAGTCACAGGACCATAGTATAGTATACCCTAGTGCAGGAAAAGTGTGCCTAATGTGGGTATATTACAGGACCACGGAATATTTAGTGTCATCTAAATGAAATGTAATACGTACATTTGGAGTTTTCATCTGGTGTCTCGTGCGGGGTGTAAGGAAGGGCGCATGTGGATCAGGAGCTGGATTTGTTGATAAACTATAATTTTGAGCACGCCTGACCATGTGACGCTATATCGATGACATCACAACTGGGCGGTGACCTCATAACTTCCTTTCTTTTGCAGGATTTTACCCCAATGTTATTACTTTTATAATACAGTGTCTGTAGCAGTACTGGGGTGATGTAATTTACTTTCCTTGAGCCTTCTCACGTTCTTCGCTCGCTCTCAGAAGCGCCATTACTGTGCACATGAAATTGTGCAGATTGATGTTTTTCTAGGCCGGGAGTGCAGCCCTCAAGGATCCTTGACCCCAGCTAAAAGGCACATGGATAAGTAGATGCTTCTGGTAAGGAATCAGCCTCCACACAAAACCCCTTCTTCCTTCTGAGACCCTCGCTTTTAGCACATGTCCGCATCTTCAGCTGATTAACCCTTCGTGCGCACACCGGCATGCACAACCCTCTCCATGCCCCCCGATACCACCGCATTGCACAAAAGAAGCGTCGGGAGAGGGGGTTGCCAAGCAACTAAGTTACACCAGTAGTCATAGAAGCAAATGAAGAGCGGGTTTATGGACCGCGGTCCCCGCTAGTGGTTAATTGTATCTTAACCCTTGTGCAGCAGCGCACGACAAAAGGTCCTCGAAAGTCATTTAGATGAATGAAATCCGTAGTTCAGTGCCCAGATCTCCCAGCGGTCAGGTCGGAGGAGGAGGCTCCCGTTGCTAGGTTTCTTCCTGGCGTTGTTTTCTTTATCCCTTTTTTTCTTTTTGCTTCTGAGACGGAAATCTTCCAAGATTCCAAAAAGTAATTTGTTGTTTAGCTGACTCCATAAACCTGTCGGTGTGCACTAGATGTTAGGAGTTGCTTGTAAAACATATTGTCCACGTTCTGGGATGTTCTAGAAGTACAAAAAAAAAAAGATTTTAAAAATAATTTTTTTTACTAACCTACCCTCCGTTTTCCCATAGCTCCTCTTCTCTGTTGCGGGCAGGTGCTGGCGAGTGACATCACCCATTTCACCATGGTCGTCTGTATAGTCTAAAGTAGGCCATACACATTGTGCCGAATCGGCTCATTCCAGAAGGACTGGACGACCATCTAATGTGTATGGGGGTGTCCCACCTCTACCCTGGTGGGGGAAAGATAGATCGGGGTGTTGGATACCCTCAAGGAAGATAGGCTAACCCCCAGATTTTTTTCATTTATTTTTTATTTTTTTTATTTCCAATGGATTGGATCTTCCCTTTAATGATACAGGCTGAGATGGCGATTGTCATGGTGTGACTCGCCAAAGATTGCTCACTAATGTATATGGAGGCATCCCGACTTTTACTGGAGAGCAGATGTTGGGGGGGAGAAGGAGGAAGGGGGATGTCGGATTTAAACCTTCCTGAGCCTTTATTCCTGTGGTAACTCACACAGCCGCCAAACTTGCTTATTCCCATCTCCCTACTGAGTTCACATAAATGCTTGCCCAAGCTCAGGGTGCTTGTGTATTGGAGGAGAGGGGGGAATCTCCTGGACCCCTTTTTATATGGATTAATCGTCAAGAAACGTTCTTCTACACCCCACCGATTGACCGAGGAACGAGCAAACTCTTTTCTTGGCTGATAGGATCATTTATGCGAGCATGAAATTCGCTCACTGGTCAGCAGCGTACTGTCTACATAATATATGGTCTATTGTCTTGTCTTATTGTTGAACGGCACTTGTTACAGACGGGACCATCTAAAAGGACTCTTAGACTATCTAATCCCCCTGTCACTGGAGAGAAGACTAAAGACTCCGTCACCATGACTGATGCCGGCTTTGTGGTAACAGATAATATTGTTTGGATGGTAATGATCTTGGCAATGTCCTAAACAGCCCTTAAAGTGAATCCTCCCCTAGTATTACCATGTTCTTTTCAGGTTTAACTTTCTGTGCAGATTAATTTCCGAATATTTCGTTACGGTGACTGGAGCTCTGCTTTTCTGTCGGAGCCCCACAACCTCCAGGTATCCATAGAGTTGAATGATAGAATTCTGCAATCACCAGGGGTGTAGAAAATGTCTATAGTAAGCACCAGAGCTCCCCCTAGTGGTGGCTGACCTTTATTTTTTTTTACTTTTTTTATTTACTCTATGCATAGGATTTGGAGCTCTATAATAGTAGCTATAATTTAAAGACATATAAAGAAATTTGTCGGCAAAGAGATTTGAACATACTGAATAAAAAAAGTTTAGGGGTGGATATTCACTTTCCTTAGGATAGGTCATCAATATCTGATTGTGGGGTACTGACTCCTGACAACCCTGCTGATCAGCTGTTTGAAGGAGCAGCGGCACTCGGACTACAGCTGCAGCCTCTCTTGAGTATACCAAGCACAGCGCCATGCATTGTATAGTGGCTGTGCTTGGTATTGCAGCGCAGTTCCATTCACTTGCACAAAGGTCATGTGACCGATAGATGTGGCGGCACTCGGGTAAATTAAGCAGTTGATGGATGGGGGTGCCAGGAGCCAGATCCCCACCGATCAGATATTGATGACCTTTCATAATGATAAGTTATAAATATTTAAATCCCGGAAACCCCCTTTAAGAGACTGGGGTGTTGCTATACTTGTCAATACAGATTTATAGGTCACTCGGAGTCTATGGAAAGCTGTGTTAACAGTGCAGGAGGCTCATGTGCCTTCTATACCAGATCTGCTTTATTATTTCAGTGCGGCATGGCCTGTAATTCTCATCCTGATATGACCTAGAGGAATACACGAAGGCAACAACACTTAACATCCAAGCGATAAACCACGATTTTCATTTATTCTGATCATTTGCGCTTAACATTATAAGCAAAAAGGGCAAGTAAATGCAGTGGAAGCACGGCACCTTAGTAAGGGCAGAGCGTTTCCTAGAAGGAAAGGTTGAGGCACTGATAAGCTGCTCTTGAGTCTGACTATACGGACACAGTGTGGGGCATTAACTGGAGCCGAGAGTTCGGTAATTCGGGCTAATTCAGGTGAGATACAGGAAATATAGATACAGGACTGAGAGGTTGTGACGACAGTGATGGGATGTGCTACGTCCACTTCTGCATGTGAGGTGCTGCTCTGCTGTCGGTGCAGGTCTGACTAAAGGTCTGTTCACACAGCGTTTGCAAGATGATTTTCGGAATATACAGTACAGACCAAAAGTTTGGACACACCTTCTCATTCAAAGAGTTTTCTTTATTTTCATGACTATGAAAATTGTAGATTCACACTGAAGGCATCAAAACTATGAACGAACACATGTGGAATTATATACATAACAAAAAAGTGTGAAACAACTGAAAATATGTCATATTCTAGGTTCTTCAAAGTAGCCACCTTTTTGCTTTGATTACTGCTTTGCACACTCTTGGCATTCTCTTGATGAGCTTCAAGAGGTAGTCATTAGCAGCCTCGGGAGCGTGGCCAGGGGAGGGAATTGCAGCATTCCAGCGCCTGCGCTGCCACTCATGTTAGCAGGCACCGCCCCCTAGAGCACCCGAAGTCCAGGCCTGCCGCTCTGAGCACAGGAGGTGAGACAACCCTTTAATATGACCAGTGTATGAAAATAGAAAGCCCGACGGAGGCAAAAAAGACTCTGGGGATACGTGTGGATTCATTTGATCCATGCGTCCAGAGCTTTTCCAGCGAATGCGGCAAGCTGAAAGTGCCGCTTATCGGCATACAGTAGATCTATCAGAGGACTCTAAATGCTTGCTGTCGAACCCCTTTAAGGGATGTCCACACGGGACAAACTCGCAGTGATAAAATCTGCAGCAGATCTTCAAAATACCAAAACAAAAATCTGCTGCAAATTCACCTGAATTGGTTGTGAATTTCAACCTGTCATTGCAAAGGGCGAAATCCGTGCTCGAAATCCACAGGATAATTTGGCATGCTGTCCATGTAACATCCGCACCGCATGGCGATTTCCACTGGAGATTTTTTTCCCCAAAATGTGTAGATGAAGTTTGGTAAAATCATATCCATTTTGCTGGTAACTCTAATAAGCTGTGTATTCCACTAAGGAAAATCCACAGCATATCCTTTACGTGTGAACACACCCTAGAGTGGCCTGATGAGACCCGTCACCCCAGCTGTAATTTCTTGAGGTATAGAGTCGACCTGGATGAGGCAAAAGTGGGAAGGACGTGCAGTTTGGACTAGGGTTGGGCAATATACCAGTATCACGATATACCGCAGTATTAAAAAAACGGCGATATCGCTGTTTCCTAATTACCGCAGTATTATGTGACGTCATCAAAGCAGTCATGTGCGCTGACCGCTTCTAAATCTGCGTCCGCCCGCCCCTGCACCTTGCATAGCGCTGAGTACAAACATTACTTCCACTCACTCCTGGCTCCTTCTTGCTCCGCCTCCCTTAGTCATGTCTCCAGACTCCACCCACCATCTGACATCACCGTCCGTCACCCCTCTGTGCCGGTTCGATGTGGTGAACTCTGTGTGAGTACTGGGTGTCTCTGGAGAGACTTTTCCTGCGGCTGCCTCGCTCGTGTGTTCTGATGACAAAATTACTAACTTATTACTTCCCGCTTCGGCCGCCCCCGGCTCTCCCTTCTCCTTGCTCCCATATTCAAATCTCCGCCCACCGACATCTGCTGTCAGAATCTGAGCACACAAGCGAGGCAGCCGTGGGGAAAGTATATCGTAAAGTATTATTGTATGTATGGTGGCCTGTGGCCACAAAACTTTTGTGGCGAAACCAACCTCGCCACTGGGTTTTGGAGGAGCCTGGCTACCAGCCTCTTGCCCCAGGATTATGGTCCCTCTCATCAGCCAGGCTTCCTTTGTTCACAAAGGACGTGTACTAACTTGAACCCCTGGTCTAATTTGTGCCATTTTAGGATGTTAAATGACTGTGTATTGAAAAGGGTGGGACATTGTATATGTTGAGTAGTGAGGTCTGTTCCATTGTCTCTCTGTGTGTATTGGCGATGTCCTTTGTCCTGAGAGATAATTGAATTACGTCTCAGTTGTCTCCAGGACAGAAGACATTGTGTATTCGCCTGCCTGTGATGATTGCATCAACCCATAGTGAGGTAATTGTATCGCAGGCATAGGGGAGGATTTTGTGTGGGAGTGTCTGAGTGTATTGTACATGATTATTGGCTGTTTTTACAAAACCCTGTGGGTGGTAACCTTGTTGGAAAATATGTATAAATCAATGCTTGTATGTTCAAATAAAGAGTTCCTGTTTTTACCCTTGATCATGTTGAGGCTGGTGTTTGGGTAACTGATCGACACTGGGGGATTGCTATACGCTGAAGATTTGCTATACTCCCCTGGCTATAACTACTAGCTCTTGTAAGAGCTGTTCCTGCTCTCTGGAATTAGGAGAGGTTCACCCACTGGAGCCTGGAGCCTTGTCGTAGGTCCAGGGTGGGTAGGAGACGGTGAGACCTCAACCAAGCTTCGGCGGTTCGTGGGGTCTGCAGCGCTTACGGTGTCAAGTGGAGTGCTTTGAGTCCTCGGGAAGCACTAGGAGCATCTATCGACGGAGGTACCCGGTCGGGGTGCTAGGAGATCCGTTACAACTTTATTATAACATCTCCTTGTGGCCCCCGCCCCCTACAGTGTAATGTCTCCTTGTGGCCTCCCATACAGTATATCTCCTTGTGGCCCCCCATACAGTATATCTCCTTGTGGCCCCCCATACAGTATATCTCATTGTGGCCCCCCTACAGTATAACGTCTATTTGTGGCCCCCACACAGTATAACGTCTATTTGTGGCCCCCACACAGTGTAACGTCTCCTTGTGGCCGCCCCCATACAGTGTAACGTCTCCTTGTGGCTGCCCCCATACAGTGTAACGTCTCCTTGTGGCTGCCCCCATACAGTGTAACGTCTCCTTGTGTTTTTTTCCTTTTAAACTGGTATTTATCACAATATAGTTGCAAGAAAAAGTATGTGAACCCTTTGGAATGATATGGATTTCTGCACAAATTGGTCATAAAATGTGATTTGATCTTCATCTAAGTCACAACAATAGACAATCACAGTCGGCTTAAACTAATAACACACAAAGAATTAAATGTTACCATGTTTTTATTGAACACACCATGTAAACATTCACAGTGCAGGTGGAAAAAGTATTCAAACCCTTGGATTTAATAACTGGTTGAACCTCCTTTGGCAGCAATAACTTCCACCAAACGTTTCCTGTAGTTGCAGATCAGACGGGCACAACGGTCAGGAGTAATTCTTGACCATTCCTCTTTACAGACCTGTTTCAGTTCAGCAATATTCTTGGGATGTCTGGTGTGAATCGCTTTCTTGACGTCCTGCCACAGCATCTCAATTGGGTTGAGGTCAGGACTCTGACTGGGCCACTCCAGAAGGCGTATTTTCTTCTGTTTGAGCCATTCTGTTGTTGATTTACTTCTATGCTTTGGGTCGTTGTCCTGTTGCAACACCCATCTTCTGTTGAGCTTCAGCTGGTGGACAGATGGCCTTAAGTTCTCCTGCAAAATGTCTTGATAAACTTGGGAATTCATTTTTCCTTCGATGATAGCAATCCGTCCAGGCCCTGACGCAGCAAAGCAGCCCCAAACCATGATGCCCCCACCACCATACTTCACAGTTGGGATGAGGTTTTGAGGTTGGTGTGCTATGCCTCTTTTTCTCCACACATAGTGTTGTCTGTTTCTTCCAAACAACTCAACTTTGGTTTTATCTGTCAACAGAATATTTGCCAGTACTGCTGTGGAACATCCAGGTGCTCTTGTGCAAACTGTAAACGTGCAGCAATGTTTTTTTGGACAGCAGTGGCTTCCTCTGTGGTATCCTCCCATGAAATCCATTCTTGTTTAGTGTTTTACGTATCGTAGATTTGCTAACAGGGATGTTAGCATATGCCAGAGACTTCTGTAAGTCTTTAGCTGACACTCTAGGATTCTTCTTCACCTCATTGAGCAGTCTGCGCTGTGCTCTTGCAGTCATCTTTATAGGACGGCCACTACTAGGGAGAGTAGCAGCAGTGCTGAACTTTCTACATTTGTCTTACCGTGGACTGATGAACAGCAAGGCTTTTGGAGATACTTTTATAACCCTTTCCAGCTTTATGCAAGTAAACAATTCTTAATCGTAGGTCTTCTGAGAGCTCTTTTGTGCGAGGCATCATTTACATCAGGCAATGCTTCTTGTGAAAAGCAAACCCAGAACTGGTGTGTGTTTTTTTTATAGGGCAGGGCAGCTGTAACCAACACCTCCAATCTCATCTCATTGATTCGACTCCAATTAGCTATTGGAGATGTCATTAGTCTAGGGGTTCACATACTTTTTACACCTGCACTGTGAATGTTTACATGGTGTGTTCAATAAAAACATGGTAACATTTAATTCTTTGTGTGTCATTAGTTTAAGCAGACTGTGATCGTCTATTGTTGTGACTTAGATGAAGATCAGATCACATTTTATGACCAATTTGTGCAGAAATCCATATCATTCCAAAGGGTTCACATACTTTTTCTTGCAACTGTATATAGTTATCGCTATACATTTTTTAATATAGTTATCGTCTGAATATTTTTGATATCGCCCAACCCTAGTTTGGACGGAAAAAATTAGCATTTTTAGTGGAAGGTGGCCTAATTTGCCCCCCCAATTTTAATATGTACTTTTTTTTAACAAATGTTTTATTGCTTTGTCAAATCCTATTATTTTATGTATACAACTTCTGTCCAGACCTATGTGTCTCCATGGTTACAGACTACAAACAAATCCTATATAGTCTGATACTATAGTCATGTGTTGCCGTCTTTGATCTTTCTCCTGTTCTACAGTCTGTATGTTATCAAAAAGAGAGGGGAGATGGAGTACCATGTGACTGCGCAGGATCAGACTTCACAGGGTTTGTTTGTAGTCTGTAACCACGGAGACGCTTTCAGATTTTTTTTTACGTTTAGGAAAATTTTATTATAACGGACTCTATTATTATCTATTATAACACTAGAGCATTTTAAAAAACAGTAGTCCATGATGGGATTGGGCTGTGACAACAAGGAAGTGGAGGTCCCTAAATGGCGGTAAACCAGGGATAACCTCTTAGAGCAAACATCATTTCATTTTCAAGTATTTTTGACACCATTTGACTGACAGACAACTGCAGTGAGACCCAATATCTTCAATTTAGGGAAATTTGAAGTAGGTTTGTCCAGAATGGAGTGGTACGGGCCCCTCTAATAGATTGCACAGAGATTCTGTTCGGGCCTCGTGCTCTGCCTTGTCCACAGTTTGTGCCGCACTTGCATATTGCACTTTGTTCACTGCCATCAATGGAATTGATTTGCGGATCAGGTGCACGGAACTGCAAAAAAAAAAAAAATGGATGGCCCCATAGAAATGAATTGATCAGTGCGCTATATATCTGTGGGAAGGAAAGAAAATAAATAAATAACGGATAACACATTGAAGAAATATACAGTCATGTGCATGAGCGCTACAGAATAAAAAACTTTATTGAAACTGACAAACAACCTTTTTAATGGCTGATTTTGCGACTCTTCAGGTCAGCCTCGCCGCTGTATGACTCCCAGGCAAGCAATCAATATATTTTTCTCTTGTTTGCTATACTCCTTCTTCGCGTCTCTCCTTTTGTACGCAGCCCCTGGCACCGGTAAAACCATCCAGACAATAAACAGTCTTTATTTTTTTATTTTTTTATTCTTTCCTAAATTCACTGAGTCTCTGCACTTTGCCTATTCTCAGTGCTCAGGGATCCATGACTCAGTCTCTGCTTTAGAAAGGACAGTTCTTTAATCCCCCCCAGCCACAGGGAATAAAATGCCATTTCATTTCCAGCTCTATTAATGTGCTGGATCCGAGGATAAAGCATGGCTCCCAAAAGGCTCCGGCCAAATGTTTTGCGTCCCCTTTGTCTCCTTTTGAGTGTTACATTTAGATTAGTTTGCCATGGATTAAACCTTATTACTGCTGCTGAATCAGTAAAATAAAATCAGTGAAGAGGTTGGAGCTTATTGCAGACGGTACAAAAACTGCTCTTAAAGTGCTCTGTGCTTTTTATGCCCCCTTCGCCCCCCCCCCTCCACATTTTTTTTTCCTTTGCGTCTTATCTTTTCCCCGTCTCGCACTGGGCTTGCGCGGCGTGTACGTGTTAGTATGTATGCTTTTCATTATTACTTTGTAAAAGGTAAGCGCTGTAGAGAGAGGATTAAGAAGTTGTTAAGCGATAAAATTATTCAGAGCTAAATTATGTTTTTCCGTCCTCGCGTCTCATTATGAATGGATGGCTGAGCCTTCTTTCGAGAGGCTGTGTTTTTCTCTCTATTTATTTCCCCCTTTTAATTGTGCGCAGAGTTAGAGCATATAGAGGCCTCTTGGATGTCGGGGAAGGCTGAGCGCTTTCCAACTAGTATGGAAAAAAAAGGTTGGGTTTTTATGTGAAGGGAAAGTAATGAACACTCGAGGGTTATTTTTCCAATTTAAAAAATTATTTTTTTTTTTTTACATTTCTTGGAAAAAGAATCCTCTAAAACGTTATTTTTTGGGCGCATTACAAGTAGCGGATTTAAAAACCCTTGTCAAAACCAAAGCTTAAGGATGTGTTGGTGCCTCCGTGCATATTCTTGTAGAACTGGTGAATAAGATTCTGCTGGGACTTCCTGCTGAGAGAGAGGCAGATAGAGCTGCCCCTTCCCAGTCTAGACTATTAGCTGTTATACCATTACACTGGTAAAACAAAAACTTGGTGGCGCCAACAGTAGATCCCAGGCACATTGCAAATATATTGGCATTTATTTATTTTACTTGTGGGAGAGATGGGGGGTGGGGCTAAAGAAGGTTTAAGGGCATTTTTTTCCTGCCTTTTTTTCCCCCATACAAAAAATAAATAAATAAATGTGAAGTATTTTCAGATTTTTTATTTCCTTTTTTTTATTTATTTTTTTGAGGCAAAACAATGAGAAACCAAATTTGTCCCCTTTAGGTCTCATGCACACGGCTGTAGCTGTTTTTGCGGTCCAGAAACTGCAGATCTGCAAAACACAGATACAGGCCGTGTGCGTTCAGCATTTTGTGAACAGTGCTTGTCCACAAAATGGTCAGGAATAGGACATGTGGTTTTCTTTTTGTTTGTTTTTTTCAAACTGTGGACCAACGTACGAATGCGGACAGCACACAGAATGTAATCCACAAAAAATGCAGATTGGATGCGGACTGAAACCATGTGAGCATTAGGCCTTACACTCATTTTTGTCACCAGTGTTTTGTTTTGTTTTTTGACCAATAAATAAAAAGCCTCTGAAAAAGTTTGTCTGCATTTTTCATAGCGTTTCTTTGAAGCATTTTTGCCCATATAGTGTGTTTTCGCATCTTTTGTTATTCAATGTGTGTTTTTTATGCATAGCAGCTTTTTTTTTTTTTTTATCTAATTTTATTGAACAAACCTCCCAATTAGAGTTGAGCGAGTTTGGAAACTGTCATGGGGCGCCAAAGGCGCACTCGGTCTCCCATCAGCCGCAGACCTTCTGCTTCGCTTCAGGAGCGAGGATCTTTGTTTAGCCTCGTTCCCAGGGCGGCTTTGCTAGCTGGGAGGCTCCCTGCTCCTAGGTCTGCCTTGAGCGCCGAGCTGATCACTCTGTGCTCGACTTGTCTGTCTGTCGGTCATGTGACGCTGGCCACGTCACATGACCCTCACTCCCCACTATAAATACAGGCAGCCTGCTGACCACAGGTTGCCTGTTAATTTAGGTTCCTGGCTAATTGTCGGACTACTGATTACTCACCTGATCCTGTTCCCTGACGATCCTTTGCCTGCTCCTCCTGTACTGCGCATCCCTCCTGGTATTGTGACCCCGGCTTCTCCTGACCCTTTGTACTGCGTAGCTCTCTTGGTTCTGACCCGGTCCATTCACATTCCGTTATTTGTCTTGTCTGTCTTCCCAGCACGTATCCTAAGTTAGGGACTGCCGTCTAGTTGTCCCCTGTCATTAGGACTTGTGAGGCAAGTAGGCAGGGCCAGGGGTGAGTGTGGATCGCAGTGGTCACTATCCTTCCCCCTGTGTGTGTGTACGTGACCGTCACAGAAACGCTGTCATGCATAATAATTTTGGAATTTTAGTTTTTTTCATTTGTGGAAAAAAAATACTGTTCTCATTGGGAGCAGAGATGAGCGATCCTGCCTTTTGGCAGGTTCAAGTTTGGGTTTGGGGTTTAAGTGAATTACGTAATGGATTCCGTTCTCACGGAATCCATCATGTAATTCAATGCCGGCATGCCACATGATACAAGTGTATAGCCATCTCCAAGGGTTGTATTCTGCTGGCCATACACTTGTATTATGACGGAATGCCTCTAAAGGCACGTGATGGATTCCTTAAGAACGGAATCCATTATGTAATTCACTTAAACCCAGAACCTAAACTCGAACCTGGCTGGATCGCTCATCTCTACTCCCAATGATAACAGTATTTTCCACAAACGAAAAAAATAAATAAAATAAAAATGTTCCAAATTATTATGCATACCAGAGTTTCAAAAAACATGACTCTGGGACCTCCTCGCTGACGTTGCAGCCTTTTTGGAACATGGTGGCCATCCACCAACCATCCATCCACTACTCTATCCACCTGGACCATCCAGGGCTGCACAGCACTCATCACTAAACAAGACTGTTTTGAAAATGAGTCTTCATGTCTGTCTGTGCTGGTTAGGGGTGGCCGTATAATAGGTTTCTGCACAACTGCAGCCACTGGAGGATCCTTCAGGTTCACAGGACTCCAGAGGCACCAGCAGCTTCATGTACCCATTTGCGGCTTTGCAATGGCTTTTTAGCAGCTGCCCTCCCAATCCGATGAATCTGTCTGGCAGAAACCTTCCTCATTCTACCTTTATGTGCAGGAGCCCGTCCGTGCTCTGAATCGGCCACAAATCTCCTCACCGTACGATGGTCACACTTGCATTTTCCTGAACGATCTAATGTTTTTATACCTTGTCCGAGGCATTGCACTATTTGACGCTTTTCGACAGCAGAGATCCTTTTTCTTTCCCAAATTGCTTGAAACCCGTGGCCTGCTTAATAATGCGCAACATCCTTCAAAAGTAGTCTTCCTTTAATTGGGCTCACCTGGAAAACTAATCGTGACAGAGGTCTGAGATCGATTTCAGTGATCCAAGGAGCCTGGGGCACAAGACCATAAACGAGTGTCATCGAAAAACAAAAAATGACATCTTTATGACACTTCAATCCAACTTGCATAATAATTTGCCTCCCAAAGATGGAAAAACACCAGACCAAGAGCTTGCTGCGATTTGAAAAAATGCTATTAACCCAAAAAGATACTAAAAAGAAACAGCACTACAAAAAAAATGCATTTTTTTCCCCTGCATTTAATATTTCCCATAGACTGCCATGCAACAAACTACACAATGTATTACAACTGCAAAACCTCTCAAAAACACTCTATTTTCTGCCTCTAGGCCTTTTTTTTGTAAACGGCCAGGCCATGGTATCGGAGCCGAATGGCGGGCTGTTGGACACCGGTAGAAGAGTAGTCACTGATTTGTTTTTCTCTACAAGAGTCAGGACCCGACAGACAGTCTGAGCGGTTTGTACGACGGCTCCATCAGAAGCGGCACTTGAGAAATCACTTGTTTACAATGGACTGCAGTGACCTGATTGGTAATTACCCGCCCCAGGCAAGGCCGGGGTCCTTCTCCCAGCTAACAGACCATTAATTCAGCTGTGTCCTTCTCTCTGGAATAATAATTGCTGCCTGCTCTTGGTCGATTGTGAGGATTTGGAGTCGGTTTCTGGGTGTGAAACGTGCGATTCCTGTTCAGCAGATGTCTGAGCCAGGGGTAATGCAAGTCGAGAGCTTTGCAGTTCTTCTCTGTTTGGCAGGGGCGTAACGTGGCTTTTCTAGAACCGGCCTCCACGGACCATGTGCCATTTATAATGATGTCGTCTTATGCAGCACAGCAGGGGTTACGTGGCCCCCTCAGGTGCTAGGACCCGGGTTCTGCTGCTGCTTCTGCATTCCCTATTGTTACCCCCTAATTTTCAGACTCCGTCCCAGTTTTGCCTTTGAACTGGACCTCATGAAGTCTACAGGTGGCCATGTACAGGTCAGGTTAATGTCTGTTGAACCCGAAGATTTTGGTGGGACTGTCCAGCCATTGCGAGGGAATAGTGATCTAAAGCATATGGCCATAAAACGAAGTTCAGAAATTGTGTAATTGTCACGTGTTTGTGAGGTTTGCACCCCCTTCCCCCCCTAAAAAAAATAAAAAATCCTTCGGCTTATAAAAACAGTCTGTTCATTGAGCTTTTTGGTGCTGGAATAAAATGTCAGAACTGCACTAAAAACTGACACTAAAGGCTCATGCACTCGACCATATGTATTTTGCAGTCTGCAAAATTTTGCGTATGACGTCCATGTGCATTCCATATTTTGCGGAACGGAACAGCTGGCCCCTAATAGAATAGTTCCTATCCTTGTCCTGTGATGCGGACAACAATAGGACATGTTCTATTTTTTTGTGGAATGGACATATGAATGCACACGGAGGAACTTCTGTTTTTTTTTTTTGCGTACCTATTGAAATAAATGGTTCTGCATACGGTCCGCAAAAAAAATAAATGGAATGGACACGGAAAGAAAATAAGTTTGTGTGCATTTTGCGGTCCACAAAAATACGGATCCGCAAAAAATATGGATGGAACAGCCCTATCCTTGTCCATGACGCGGACAATAATAGGACATGTTCTATTTTTTTTGCAGAACGGAAAAAAGGACATACGGAAATAGAATGCACACGGAGTGACTTACGGTTTTTTTTTGTGGGCCCATTGAAATGAATGGTTCCATATAAAAACGGAACGGACACAGAAAGAAAATACGTTTATGTGCATGAGGCCTAGGTGATAGATGAGGGGATATGTGACAAGCTGGGTGACCGCGCCCTGTGAGCCGCTGTGTAGAGGACAAAACATGGAAATGGATGGAGAGAACATCAAGCAACCTCCGATGGAAAGATGATGACTAAATCTTGCTGATATTTGTAAGATTTTTTTTAGGTAAAGTGGGTAACTGATAATCTGGTGACAATGGCGTCTGTCGTGGGGGGCAGGGGGATATTAGGGAGCTATTAATCTATTGAAGATGTATTGGAAGCAGGAAAATGGGCAAAAGTAAGGACCAAATTGTGACGTGTAGACAACAGCATCAGAGCATCTCCAAGGCCGGTCTTGATCCTGGTATGGAGTGGTAAGCACCTACCAAAAGTGGTCCAAGGAAAGACCACCAGTGAGTCGGCAACAGGGTCATGGTCAAGGCTGATTTATATGCATGAGGAATAGTCCGCCTCATCTAGTCCAATCCCACAGAAGAGCTACTGTAGAGCAAATGGCTGGCGATGATAAAAAGGGGTTAGAATAATATTGAGTACAGGCGGTGTAGTGCACAGGCGGTCAGCCAAATCACGAGGCGCCATATTTGTGCATTTAATGATGTTTCCTGCCTCCCCCATTGTCTCTCCTGACTCTAGCCCACGTGTTATTATCTCCAGCACCCTGGACAGCAGCCATTCCTTCCCTTTTGTATCTGTCATCGTTCGCTAGCCGAGCAGATGCTCAACGGTATCAGAGACAATCTGGCTCTGCAGCCAACCTTCAGCACGTTCCCCCTTCCATCAGCCGCTTTAATGGGCTGTCTGGCTCTACAAGTCCCCGGCCGGATGATTAAATGCAGAGAGCTCCTCGCGTTAATAGAGGTTTCATTAACCGGCCCAGTCTTGTCGCTCCAACAAGTGCGTCTGATTCCAGTATTTAGCCCTCGTCGCCCATCCCGGAGATTGCAGCTTCCATAAGCCCTTTATTACACCTGTGATCCAAATGGCCTCTACTTCAAATGGTAGACATAAAGTGCTCGGCGCCGGCGGCTTGGCTGGATTTCTTCTTTTTGATTTAGCCGTCCTTATGCAGTTATAATAATGGCCGGACTTCTTCCTCATTGGTTTCTTAAATGTAGAAGTGCTGAGCCGTCTGGAAGGGTCGAGACTCGCCATTAGGGGCAATCACTGCAGCCAGTATTACAGGCACGGGGTGTACATCGAAAACCACGCCACCCCTGTCCACGGGTTGTGTCTGGTATTGCAGCTCAGCTCCATTGAAGTGATTAATGCCGAGCTGCAATACCGCACACATCCTGGTGTGGCACTGTTTTACTAACACAGGACCTGTGGTCACGCTGTAGGGTTGCTGCCACAGCTGATTGCCGGGGGACCTCCTGTGATTAGCGTATTTTTAGAAGGGGTCTTTCTAATTAAAGGGGTTAGTAAAAAAGTGGACATTCCCTTTAACCCTTAGCGACTTCCATTGCATATATATATATATGGCGCTCCCACCAAGGGGTTAGTGCGATCTGCCAGCTCCTGCGCCACCAGCAGTTTTGAGGCTGTAAATTGGCATACATCTGCTCATTCCTGTTATCTGTTTCTGGGAAAGCTGGGTGACAACCAACACGGCCGCCTTTACAGCTGCTGCCACTCAGCTTCCATTGATTCCTTAGCAGCAATATCTTGCCGCTTAAAGTTGTGCAGGAATATGTCTCTGCATGAGGAGCGGAGGAACAACCCTCATGGGGCCATAGTGGCGGTCACCCAGCTTTCCTAGGAACAGATATATAATAATGCATGGCTGAATGGAGTTTAAAACGTGAGACAATGATGTGCACATATAGGTAAGTAAAGCTTGAAAATGTGGGGGTCCTATTGCAAAAGAGCCCCCCACCCAGCTACTGTAGATACATAGTTTGCAACAGAATCAATATATATTATCGTGTAATTAAACGTGTAATCATTGCATCACTGCCCTGTTTGGCGTCGTTCTCTTAGGTGGCTTAGGGACCCTGTACTAACTGCGACCCCCTTGGCTGCTCGCCCGTACTCCCCCCGGACGTGTCTCACTTACTCCTTAGTGATGGTTACTTGCTCTCCGATCTGGTTTGCTTTATTGGACTGGGAGCATCAGACACTTAATTAAGCGCGAACCTCCCACTCTGCGGACTAGAAGTTGATTATTAACCTCACTTCATGTTTCCTTTATGCATATCAAATGAGGAAAACAATTAGTCAGTTGCATTCAGGCTCGTTAAATCCTTTGTCCCCGTTTTGTAGATGGAATAAGCAATAGGAAAACGAAAAGTATCCGACCCAACTCCACCTGATCTGTGCCCATTTATTCTCTGTGTACATTTACGACAGGCGGCGCTCGTGTACAGATTTATAGGAGAGAGCGTCTGAAAAGAAAAATGTCTGCGCTAAGAATAGAAAATTATTGGGGTGGGGGGGAGGTTTAATTAAGGTAAAGAACATTACTATAGATAATTAGGCCTCTGCTGGTCCCAGTAAAGATGCATAATGGTAATGTCTATTAGCCTTAATACCTCTGCACTGGAGAGATAAATTCCCCTTATCCTGAATTACAACCTGCATTATCCTACAGAGCTGCACTCACTATTCTGCTGGTGCAGTCACTGTGTACATACATTACTTATCCTGTACTGATCCTGAGTTACATCCTGTATTATACTCCAGAGCTGCACTCACTATTCTGCTGGTGCAGTCACTGTGTACATACATTACTTATCCTGTACTGATCCCAAGTTACATCCTGTATTATACTCCAGAGCTGCACTCACTATTCTGCTGGTGCAGTCCCTGTGTACATACATTACTTATCCTGTACTGATCCTGAGTTACATCCTGTATTATACTCCAGAGCTGCACTCACTATTCTGCTGGTGCAGTCACTGTGTACATACATTACTTATCCTGTACTGATCCTGAGTTACATCCTGTATTATACTCCAGAGCTGCACTCACTATTCTGCTGGTGCAGTCACTGTGTACATACATTACTTATCCTGTACTGATCCCAAGTTACATCCTGTATTATACTCCAGAGCTGCACTCACTATTCTGCTGGTGCAGTCACTGTGTACATACATTACTTATCCTGTACTGATCCCAAGTTACATCCTGTATTATACTCCAGAGCTGCACTCACTATTCTGCTGGTGCAGTCACTGTGTACATACATTACTTATCCTGTACTGATCCTGAGTTATATCCTGTATTATACTCCAGAGCTGCACTCACTATTCTGCTGGTGCAGTCCCTGTGTACATACATTACTTATCCTGTACTGATCCTGAGTTACATCCTGTATTATACTCCAGAGCTGCACTCACTATTCTGCTGGTGCAGTCACTGTGTACATACATTACTTATCCTGTACTGATCCCAAGTTACATCCTGTATTATACTCCAGAGCTGCACTCACTATTCTGCTGCTGCAGTCACTGTGTACATACATTACTTATCCTGTACTGATCCTGAGTTACAGCCTGTATTACCGTATACTCCAGAGCTGCACTCACTATTCTCTCTCTCTGTCACCTTCTCCCCTCTTTAAACTATGGGGGTCATTTATTAAGACTCAATGACTCCTATATCTGGCGGTGGATCCTCTGAAGTTATAATAAGTCGCCGGCCTCTACATAACTACAACGCATCCAGCGTCAATCTAAATGTATAAAGCTTCCTTGCTCTCTTACACTTAGACCACGCGTGAGCGGAGAAAAGTCTCAGATTGCAGCACAACTAACGCTTGCGCCAGAAATGCTCCTAATATAGGCGTATTTCTGGATATAATAAATGACCCCCATGTTTTATTTCATTTATTGTATATTTTTTTTCATTTTGTTCTATCTATTAAAAATAGCAGATAGTGCCCGCCAATCCGTGTTCTCGTGGTAACCCTTGTGTTGCATGTACATAGATATCACCATTGCCTTCCCTTCTGTGTGATGTCATTGGTGCGCTCTCAGGACGGTGGAGAGCGGCATCGTTTCCTCAGCGGTCCTTGGAGATGCTCCGCTCCGCTTTACCACCGCTATAGCATGCCATCTGTCCCGTCCCCCCCTCATTCTCTTGTGCAAAGTGACACAATCAGGTTGAGAGGAGAAGAACCCTCTCTGATTCCACCTGCCCAGGGGACTGTCCTGAATCCGTAACAAGATTAATGAGATGAAAGTCCTGTTTCCACTTCCAGACAAGAGAGCGTCTCATTGACTGCCACGAGCTGCAGCGGCTTCTGCTGGTTTTTGGGGATCTAACAACCGATTGCACTTAACAAAACCTCTACCTGAGCAATGGACAGACGTGTCCGCAGGTCTCTTTACAGGGCATTTCCCCTTTAAGGAGGAATAATGCTGCATTGTATCCATTGACGGAAGAATAAACGTCACCTCTGACTGCCGAGGAAGATGTAAGACTACTCTCTAGTGTTAGTATCAGGGGAATTCCTCTATAGTTCCTCCAGGCAACGAATGCTATGTAAAAGACACTAGATGCATATTCCTGATGCTGACATTGCCTGTAGACTGAACCTGACGACTATCTAATGTATAAGGGGGTGGTCATACGCTCCTCCATTGGCAGATACAGGACAGACATGCTGGATTTCAACATGCTTGATCCTTTATTCTCACAGGTGAGTTGTCTGGTAGCCGCTTATTCCCCTCTCCCCATCGAAAACACATGCACCCTCGGCCGAGCCCAGTGTACTTGTGTATGAAGGGGACGGGTGGCTGAGGGTTCACAGTTCCTTGATTTGTGCCCCTCCAGTTTCAGCCTGCCGCCCCATTTTGACATTCGGTGCAATTAGATTTCAGCTTGCCCGATCCT
This sequence comes from Bufo gargarizans, assembly GCF_014858855.1. Lineage (NCBI taxonomy): Eukaryota > Metazoa > Chordata > Amphibia > Anura > Bufonidae > Bufo > Bufo gargarizans. The sequence continues at coordinate 165,615,857 of NC_058086.1, forward strand.
TTTGTTATCAGGGAGATAAGTCACCGTTAAAGGGAGTCTGGCAGCAGCTTTCCTATTCACTGCATGTGCAGGCTCAGCCTAGCTGAGAATGCATGTGTGTGGAGAGTTTCAGGAGAGGTAGCTGTTCACCAATAGTTATTTTAACCTCCTCAGGACCGCCGAACGCAGGATTGCGTCCTGGCGGCCGCCCTGTTATTCCTCCTGGACGCATCGGTGCATCCTCTTGCGAGAGGCGAGATTTCCTGTGATCGCGCGCACACAGGAGCGCGCGTTCACAGGATCGGGAGGTAAACGAGTGGGTCTACAGCCTGCCAGCTGCGATCACTCGCTGGCAGGCTGTAGATGCGATTTTATTTATTTATTTATTTTTAACCCCAAAAAGGTATATTAGACGCTGTTTTGATAACAGCGTCTAATATACCTGCTACCTGGTCCGCTGGTGGTTCCTTTTACTTGGATCGACCACCAGAGGACACAGGCAGCTCTGTAAGTAGCACCAAACACCACTACACTACACCCCCCCTGTCACTTATTAACCCCTTATTAACCCCTGATCACCCCCCTGTCATTGATCACCCCCCTGTAAGGCTACATTCAGACGTCCGTATGTGTTTTGTGGATCCGCAAAACATTGACACCACGTATCCGCAAAACACGGACACCGGCAATGTGCTTCCCAGATTTTGCGGATCCGCACATTGCCAGAACTATATAGAAAATGCCTTTATAGGACATGTTCTATAGGCTCTACAAAAAATGCAGTGTTCGCCCGATCAGGCCTGATCTTGTGCGCACACTTGCGTTCAGTCCGCCCCACCGCAGTGACAGAATTTTTTTTTCTGATCACTGCAAAAACACTGTAAAATCGCTGCGGCGCTATAAAGATCACTTTTCAGGGACATGGCGAGTTCATAGAACATTTTTTATTTTTTTTGCCACAAGTTAGCGGAAATTATTATTTTTTTTTTTTTTCTTACAAAGTCTCATATTCCACTAACTTGTGATAAAAAATAAAATCTCACATGAACTCGCCATACCCCTCACGGAATCCAAATGCGTAAAAATTTTTAGACATTTTATATTCCAGACTTCTTCTCACACTTTAGGGCCCCTAAAATGCCAGGGCAGTATAAATACCCCACAAATGACCCCATTTCGGAAAGTAGACACCCCAAGGTATTCGCTGAGGGGCATATTGAGTCCATGGAAGATTGAACTTTTTGTCACAAATTAGCCGAAAGGGAGACTTTGTGAGAAAAAACTAAAAAATTATCATTTTCCACTAACTTGTGCCAAAAAAAGAAAATCTTCTATGAACTCGCCCTGCCCCTCACGGAATACCTTGGGGTGTCTTCTTTCCAAAATGGGGTCACATTTGGGGTATTTATACTGACCTGGCATTTTAGGGGCCCTAAAGCGTGAGAAGTCGTCTGGAATCCAAATGCCTAAAAATGCCCTCCTAGAAGGTACTCATTGGAATTTGGGCCCTTTTTTTGCAAAAATTTCGGTCAATTTCGATTAATAACAAAAAAAGTTAAAATGTCAGCAGCAATGAAATACCACCAAATGAAAGCTCTATTAGTGAGAAGAAAAGGAGGTAAAATTCATTTGGGTGGTAGGTTGTATGACCGAGCAATAAACGGTGAAAGTAGTGTAGTGCAGAAGTGTAAAAAGTGGCCTGGTCATTAAGGGGGTTTAAAAAGGACCTTTCACTAGTTTAAAAACTAACTATATCTGTGGCTATGAGCTGTGCGCTGTGATTGGCCAGCGCTGCAGCAAGGGACACGCCCAATACAAAAAATCCGTCCAGTACAACAGAGGGAGCTGCAGACACCGGAGCCTATACCGGGCGAACGGAGCTGCGCCCAGACATACTAGTAAGTGCAGGGGGACCCCTGGGCGCCGCTCTGCCCACTGATATAGTTAGTTTTTAAACTAGTGAAAGGTCCTCTTTAAGCTAGGGGAGCTGAGGTGGTTAAAGGGCATCTGTCAGCAGTTTTGCACCTATGACACTGGCTGACCTGTTACATCTGCTCCTGGCAGCTGAAGACATCGGTGTTGGTCCCATGTTCATATGTGCCCGCACTGCTAAGAAAAATGAAATTTTAATATATGCAAATTAGCCTCTAGGAGCAACAGGGGTGTTACCGTTACACCTAGAGGCTCTGCTCTCTCTGCAACTGCCGCACCCTTTCCACTATGATTGACAGGTCCAGACAGTGAAAACATCATAATGCCTGCCTGGTCCTGTCAATTAAAGTGCAAAGGGTGCAGCAGTCGCAGAGAGAGCAGAGCCTCTAGGTGTAATGGTAACACCCCCATTGCTCCTAGAGGCTAATTTCATTTTTCTCAGCAATGCGGGCACATATGAACATGGGACCAACACAGATGCCTTCAGCTGCCAAGTGCACATGTAACAGGCCAGCCAGTGTCATAGGTACAAAACTGCTGACAGATGCCCCTTAAGCTTGTTCGGCTTTAGGCACCAAGATTGCTTGTGGTGTGGCTGACCACTGCTGACCTGAAAATGCAACCATCATCAGGACATGGGCCGTCCCTGATGGGAACCTCTGTGTCATCTACGGAGCAGCAGGAGGATATCCCAGAAGAGATCCCCGTAATATCCATTCATACTTTTGGAATTACCATCCATGCAGTTCTCTTATCTCTCTGCATTTTACAAATTGTCCTTTAACTAAAAAAAGTCAGAGAGAAACATTTGGAGGCACAGGGTGCAGGGTGCAGCCAGTGAAGGATCCTTCTAAATATCTAAATAATTGAAGAATCGATCTGCACGAGATATGTTATATGTTCCCTGATTACCAACTAACAAGAAAAGATAGGCCGCGGCCAGGGGAGATAAGAGGGAAAATGAGACACTAGCGAGATAAGTAGTGAAGACAGACACTGGAGCGCTGCGCCGAGAGGCGGCTTCCATTAAACTTTAGAATAGTTCGGAATATTGTCTTGGCAAAGAAACCGTTCACATGTGGAGGAAGTGACAGGAAGGTTTTCTTATATCCTTTATTAAGTGAATTTGTATGAAAAAGCTGGTCCTGAAGTGTCCCTGAGGTTTATGTCATATGTTTAACGAATCCCCCAAAAAACGTATACGTTAACAGATGGAAAACAGGACTTACAGGATGGAAAAGCGTAGTACACCACATCCCGCATTGTCCAGCAAAAAAAGTATACTTTTTTTTTTACTAGATAACTCTATGGTGACGGATGCCACAGTATGGGATCTGTCTGAGGCATCTGTTAAGATATACGTTTTTTTTGTGTACATTAAACGTGGTGTGAACCCAGCTTTAGATGAGCACTGCTAAGGAAGGTCTGTCTTAAAGGGGTTATCCAACCCCTATAATGCCCCCCAAAATGCCCAGGACCCTCATACAAGCCTCCCTAGCATCGTGGGTGACGCCAGGGAGGCTCGTCCCTGTCGCAGCCTGCTATTGGCTGCCCCCCCACCGTCGCTAGATGTTTTGATTCGCATGACGGAGATGCAGCAGCGGCCGTGCAGGCAGCAGAAGCGACGCGGATGCTGGGGAGCGGGGTAAGTATGACCAGTATGAGGGGCCCGGGCATTAGGGGGGACATTATAGGGGTTGGATAACCCCTTGCACAGCACAATACTAAATACTGCTGAATGCACTGCTCCCTCATATATATCGATAGAACGGACAAATATATACCAGGGGTGGACAACAACCAGCTGTTGTGACACTACAACTCCCAGCATGCACACTTGATCTGCTCTTCTCAGAACTCTCATAGAAATGAATGAAGCATGCTGGGAATTGTAGTTTTGCAACAGGTGAAGCGTTGAAGATTGCTGACCCCTGATGTATAATATATACAGACACATACATATATACGGGTGAGCGCTGACAGTGTATGACACACTGAATAACTAACCAGACGCAGGAGCAGTCAGCGCTCGCTATTGTCCGTAAGTATAGAGGCACGGAGAAACTGTTCTACAATATATAGGTGCAAAAGAAAGACCTGCACCTCCAAACTATGCATAAAGGGGGGTTCAGGTGCATGCTACCATGACTGCAATGTAAAGGCAAACAAGGACTACAAGTCTCAGCACACTGCTTTATGCACAAAGACGCATGGAAACACGGATAAAAGTAGATTTCCGTACTGCTACACTTACTATCTTGTAATTTAAAGCTCTTGGATGAAATCCCGTAGTGTGAATTACTAGACACGGTATGTAAGCACTGCATAAATGATCCTCAGCAGTGTAAAGACACTGAACTAGCAGCGGCTGAAAACGGGATACAACGTCTTGGCTTCTGAGCTGAAAGGAATCCTACAGAATTTTGAGTACAGGTTTGGATGTGAATAGTGTACATCCTGATGTAACATTCGAGCTCACGCGCTTTTCAGAGTAATTTTTAATTTTTTTTATTTATCTTATGCTTTTGTCAAAGGCGTTCAGGGATTTTGGATTAATCCCTAAGAGACACTTCATTGGAATAATTACAGTAAACACCCTTCCGTTTCCACATGGCTCCCCCTCATTTATCCCACCGGAGTCTCGACATACCCACTGTAGTTCGCGCCTCAAAATCCTTCTCTGACTTTGCATTGTGGCCGCCGTTCCCCTCCATTCTCAACAGCCTCTTGTGAGTTAATGATACATCTTCCTGGAATCCCAAGATTGGCAGTGACTAAGATGAATGACTAATTCACTGAGAGCATGCTTTCTGCTTCCAGTAATAAAAAGCTCGCCTCGCATATTCACCCTGCCGCAGATGCCTCTCCTAAGGAGGACGCAGAACGCCGGCTCTCCACACCAAGGCAGAATCACCTGATTGATGTTGACTGTAATAATAAGAGAAGGATATGTTGATGAGATTTCATTTAGGAGAGGATGCACTCCCGGACGTGTCTTCACCGCAGTCTGGCTGGGTCCGGCTTGGTGGAAACTTCTCATGATTCGCCTGGAAATTTTCTCCATTGAATTAAAAAAAATATATATATATATGAGAAAATGTCTTATGATTGTTCAGGGGTCTGCCAGTCCTGGTACAAAAATGAGACTTTAAAGGGAACTTGTGATAACAAAATGTTTGGACAGCATGGTAGAGACAAGAAGGAGCTGAGCAGATATAGATAGATATACAGTACAGACCAAAAGTTTGGACACCTTCTCATTCAAAGAGTTTTCTTTATTTTCATGACTATGAAAATTGTAGATTCACACTGAAGGCATCAAAACTATGAATTAACACATGTGGAATTATATACATAACAATAAAGTGTGAAACAACTGAAAATATGTCATATTCTAGGTTCTTCAAAGTAGCCACCTTTTGCTTTGATTACTGCTTTGCACACTCTTGGCATTCTCTTGATGAGCTTCAAGAGGTAGTCACCTGAAATGGTCTTCCAACAGTCTTGAAGGAGTTCCCAGAGATGCTTAGCACTTGTTGGCCCTTTTGCCTTCACTCTGCGGTCCAGCTCACCCCAAACCATCTCGATTGGGTTCAGGTCCGGTGACTGTGGAGGCCAGGTCATCTGGCGCAGCACCCCATCACTCTCCTTCATGGTCAAATAGCCCTTACACAGCCTGGAGGTGTGTTTGGGGTCATTGTCCGGATGGAATAGCATGCCGCTGCAAGATGCTGTGGTAGCCATGCTGGTTCAGTATGCCTTCAATTTTGAATAAATCCCCAACAGTGTCACCAGCAAAGCACCCTCACACCGTCACACCTTCTCCATGCTTCACGGTGGGAACCAGGCATGAAGAGTCCATCTGTTCACCTTTTCTGCGTCGCACAAAGACACGGTGGTTGGAACCAAAGATCTCAAATTTGGACTCATCAGACCAAAGCACAGATTTCCACTGGTCTAATGTCCATTCCTTGTGTTCGTTAGCCCAAACAAATCTCTTCTGCTTGTTGCCTGTCCTTAGCAGTGGTTTCCTAGCAGATCTTCTACCATGAAGGCCTGATTCACACAGTCTCCTCTTAACAGTTGTTCTAGAGATGTGTCTGCTGCTAGAACTCTGTGTGGCATTGACCTGGTCTCTAATCTGAGCTGCTGTTAACTAGGGATCGACCGATTATCGGATTTACCGATATTATCGGCCGATATTCAGGATTTTGAACGTTATCGGTATCGGCATTTATTTTGCCGATATTCCGATAACGTCCTGGGAACACAGATCGCGCTGCTGACAGCGCTCTCCGTGTTCCCTCAGCAGCAGCACAGGGGAGAAGGAGCAGTGTCTCCTCCCCCTGTGCTGCTGCTGCCGCTCCAGCCAATGGGAGGACAGGGGACAAGAGGAGGGGAGGAGCTATGGCCACTGCGCCACCAATGAAGCTTAATCTCACATTAATTCATATACAGGAGGCGGGAGCTGCAGAATCACATAGCCGGCTCCCGACCTCTATGAGCTGTAGCTGCGATCTGCGGTAGTTAACTCCTCAGGTGCCGCGGATCGCAGCTACAGCTCATAGAGGTCGGGAGCCGGCTATGTGATCCTGCAGCCAGCTCCCGCCTCCTGTATACGAATAAATGTGAGATTAAGCTTCATTGGTGGTGCAGTGCGCCCCCCAAGCCCCCCAGTATCAGACATTGGTGGCGCAGTGCGCCCCCCTCCCCCCCAATATTAGGCATTGGTGGCGCAGTGCGCCTCCCCCCAAGCCCCCCCAGTATTAAGCATTGGTGGCGCAGTGCGCCCCCCCCTCCCCCCCAGTATTAAGCAGTGGTGCGCCCCCCTCCCCCCCACCCCAGTCGCAGTGCGCCCCCCACAGGATTCCCTCTCCCCTGCTCCTCCGATCGGAGCCCCAGCAGTGTAATGCTGGGGCTCCGATCGGTGACCATGGCAGCCAGGACGCTATTGAAGCCCTGGCTGTCATGATAAGCTCCATGCTGCTGTGTGCACAAAGCACACAGCAGCAGGGACAGTGTGAGCTCCTATTCACCCTGATAGATCTCTATCAGGGTGAATAGGACAAGGGTTCTAGTCCCTAAGGGGGCTAAAAGTTAGTTTAAAAAAAAAAAAAAGTAATAAAAATCAAAATATTCAATATAAATGAAAAAGAAAGATTTACAAAAAAAATAAAAAATACACATTAACAATAAACATAAATTTTCAGCAGATTTGTGGGAATTTTTTATTTTTTTTTCAAAAATGAAAATTCCCAGAATATCGGTATAAATTATCGGCTATCGGCCTGAAAGTTCACAAATTATCGGTATCGGTATCGGCCCTAAAAAATCAATATCGGTCGATCCCTACTGTTAACCTGCGATTTCTGAGGCTGGTGACTCGGATGAACTTATCCTCCGCAGCAGAGGTGACTCTTGGTCTTCCTTTCCTGGGGCGGTCCGCATGTGAGCCAGTTTCTTTGTAGCGCTTGATGGTTTTTGACACTGCACTTGGGGACACTTTCAAAGTTTTCCCAATTTTTCGGACTGACTGACCTTCATTTCTTAAAGTAATGATGGCCACTCGTTTTTCTTTACTTAGCTGCTTTTTTCTTGCCATAATACAAATTCTAACAGTCTATTCAGTAGGACTATCAGCTGTGTATCCACCTGACTTCTCCACAACGCAACTGATGGCCCCAACCCTATTTATAAGGCAAGAAATCCCACTTATTAAACCTGACAGGGCACACCTGTGAAGTGAAAACCATTTCAGGTGACTACCTCTTGAAGCTCATCAAGAGAATGCCAAGAGTGTGCAAAGCAGTAATCAAAGCAAAAGGTGGCTACTTTGAAGAACCTAGAATATGACATATTTTCAGTTGTTTCACACTTTTTTGTTATGTATAGAATTCCACATGTGTTAATTCATAGTTTTGATGCCTTCAGTGTGAATCTACAATTTTCATAGTCATGAAAATAAAGAAAACTCTTTGAATGAGAAGGTGTGTCCAAACTTTTGGTCTGTACTGTATATATATATATATGAAAAGTCAATAGATTTCATTCATTAAAAGCTGCTTATTCTGGGCTTTAGGAGTCCGGTGGGCGGTCCTACTCTGTGATTGACAGGACCGCCCTAAAGCTAAAATTTAATTGAATAAAGTGCAAGTTCCCACTAATATGTATATCAATCTGCTCAATTCCTTCTGCTCGCTACCATTCTGCCAGCAGATTGATCTGCGTTTTTAACATGTTGTGTTCCCTTTAAGCATTTACTGCAGGTAGCTAGATCTACAGAATGAGTGCGTGCTGATATATATGGCTTCCACCTTGCAGGTTGATATTCATAAGTGTATAGGAGGGAGCTGCATACTCTTTATGTATGGTTGCCATAATAATGCAGTATTCAGGGAGCTCCTCCTAGTGGTGGCTGCAGGTAGCTCGAATTTTTTCATTTAACTGTTGGGTATGCAATGGATTTGCAGCTCTGTAATAGATATTTAAAGGGGTATTCCAGTGAATAGTATTGATCACCTATCCACTAGGTAGGTGATCCGTCTGTGATGGCTAACCTTCGGCACTGGTTAAACTATGACTCCCAAGATGTACACTTGCTTGGCTGTTCTCAGAACTCCATAGAAATGAATGGAGCATGCTGGAGTGCTGGAGGTTAGCCATCACTGTGATACATGCTTGATCTGTGATGGTTCAACCTTTGGACACCCACTGATAGCTATAAGGTGGGGTCTTTAGTCCACCCCTCCCTCCACTACAACAACTGTGGTAGGAGGCAGTATATATAGCGACTTAACCTTGTGATCTACATTTACCTAGAACAGGGGGCAGAGGGAGTGCAGTAACACACAACCGCACCATCTGACTACACTGGGCTTGTTTGTAGTCTGTTACCATGGAGACACAGGTCCTAAATAGGGGCTGTCTACACAGCAGTGGGTTAACGCACGAAACAATAAACATGACGGAAAGATACGACTGCACAGGGCTTCTTTGTTGTCTGTTACCATGGAGATACATAAATAGTTGATGTCTACACAGCAGAGTGTTAACACACAAAATAATAAACATGATGGAAAGATACAGTCGTGGCCAAAAGTTTTGACAATGACACAAATATTAGTTTTCACAAAGTTTGCTTCTAAACTGCTTTTAGATCTTTGTTTCAGTTGTTTCTGTGATGTAGTGAAATATAATTACTCGCACTTCATACGTTTCAAAGGCTTTTATCGACAATTACATGACATTTATGCAAAGAGTTAGTATTTGCAGTGTTGGCCCTTCTTTTTCAGGACCTCTGCAATCCGACTGCGCATGCTCTCAATCAGCTTCCGGGCCAATCCCTGACTGATACAACCCATTCTTTCATAGTCACTTCTTGGAGTTTGTCAGAATTAGTGGGTTTTTGTTTGTCCACCCACCTCTTGAGGATTGACCACAAGTTCTCAATGGGATTAAGATCTGGGGAGTTTCCAGGCCATGGACCCAAAATGTAAATGTTTTGGCCCCCGAGCCACTTAGTTATCACTTTTGCCTTATGGCGCGGTGCTCCATCGTGCTGGAAAATGCATTGTTCTTCACCAAACTGTTGTTGGATTGTTGGAAGAAGTTGCTGTTGGAGGGTGTTTTGGTTCCATTCTTTATTCATGGCTGTGTTTTGGGGCAGAATTGTGAGTGAGCCCACTCCCTTGGATGAGAAGCAACCCCACACATGGTCTCAGGATGCTTTACTGTTGGCATGACACAGGACTGATGGTAGCGCTCACCTTTTCTTCTCCGGACAAGCCTTTTTCCTGATGCCCCAAACAATCGGAAAGAGGCTTCATCGGAGAATATGACTTTGCCCCAGTCCTCAGCAGTCCATTCACCATATTTTCTGCAGAAGATCAATCTGTCCCTGATGTTTTTTTTGGAGAGAAGTGGCTTCTTTGCTGCCCTTCTTGACACCAGGCCATCTTCCAAAAGTCTTGGCCTCACTGTGCGTGCAGATGCGCTCACACCTGCCTGCTGCCATTCCTGAGCAAGCTCTGCACTGGTGGCACTCCGATCCCGCAGCTGAATCCTCTTTAGGAGACAATCCTGGCGCTTGCTGGACTTTCTTGGACGCCCTGAAGCCTTCTTAACAAGAATTGAACCTCTTTCCTTGAAGTTCTTGATGATCCTATAAATTGTTGATTGAGGTGCAATCTTAGTAGCCACAATATCCTTGCCTGTGAAGCCATTTTTATGCAACGCAATGATGGCTGCACGCATTTCTTTGCAGGTCACCATGGTTAACAATGGAAGAACAATGATTTCAAGCATCACCCTCCTTTTAACAGGTCAAGTCTGCCATTTTAACCCAATCAGCCTGACATAATGATCTCCAGCCTTGTGCTCGTCAACATTCTCACCTGAGTTAACAAGACGATTACTGAAATGATCTCAGCAGGTCCTTTAATGACAGCAATGAAATGCAGTGGAAAGGTTTTTTTGGGATTAAGTTAATTTTCATGGCAAAGAAGGACTATGCAATTCATCTGATCGCTCTTCATAACATTCTGGAGTATATGCAAATTGCTATTATAAAAACTTAAGCAGCAACTTTTCCAATTTCCAATATTTTATGTAATTCCTAAAACTTTTGGCCACGACTGTACACAGCGCTTGTTTGTAGTCTGTTACCATGGAGATATATTGGTCTTAATTAGGAGCTGTCTATACATATCAGTGAATTTATACACAAAACAATAAATTAACCCATGACTGAAAGATCAGACTCCATAGTTTGTAATGCATAACCACGGAGACGCATAGGTCTGCATAGTGGCTGTATACACAAAACAGTGGATGAAGACTATTTACATTTGAGCAATGCAAGAAAAATCATTTGCAAACATTCAGGCCCTCGTATCCTCTAAATGATGGAAAGTTTACATACTTCAGCGAGACATGAGGCACATAGCGCCTCACCAAGCCAGTGTTTTATTAGTAAATTCATTAATGTCATTTTCATGAGCGGCTTATTACAAAAGGTAAAGGCGTTCAGCTACGGAAACAAAGCTGTGTCCAAAATATCGCTGCTTTCCGGCTTTTTTTTTTTTCTTACTGGAAATGAAAAAGAAACCCTTGTAAATTCCTTGAGATCCCAGTTTGCCGGTTTGCACTTAGCTCAGAGTCTAGGCTGATAAATTGAGAAAGGAAATAAATGAACAATCAAATGTATTTCTCTCTGGCAGTACAGAACCGCAGGAGAACCATGATTTATTTACACAGTGTGCTGGCAATCCGCATCGCGAGCAAAATCAGCTTTAAAACAGACACAAAACCAGCAATTTATTCGCGAGGCAGAGTCTTAAAGAGAAATTAGAGGAGGAAAAACATGACTTATATTTAGAGGGAATTTCAATCCGAGCAAATGTTCCTCAAATATCCAATATTCTTCTAGTAAATCCCTGAAAATTGCGCTTATACATCATGAGGCATTTATACAGTAGACGTTTAGAGGGTGTGCAAAATAAAGATTTTTCTATATGGTTTGACTTATACGGCGTGATGTGTCCTCGATTCACATTAATACCCAGTCCAGTCCTATTATTCTGCCCGCCAGCTAATATCCAGAGTGACCGCCGTGTGCAGCAGTAGACAGGCCCGGAGTGACTCCATAAGGTCCTGGTCGGTTGTCACAGGTATCTGGAGCCATGCTGACCACACAGCATCCCACAGCTGCTGCTGGAGGGGGCGCGGGGGGAGGATCCATAGAGCGAACACAACCTGCGAGGTGGTCCCAGAGCTGCTGGAGGGGCCACGGGGGGAGGATCCATAGAGCGAACACAACCTGCGAGGTGGTCCCAGAGCTGCTGGAGAGGGCGTGGGGGGAGGATCCATAGAGCGAACACAACCTGCGAGGTGGTCCCAGAGCTGCTGGAGGGGGTGCGGGGGGAGGATCCATAGAGCGAACACAACCTGCGAGGTGGTCCCAGAGCTGCTGGAGAGGGCGTGGGGGGAGAATCCATAGAGCGAACACAACCTGCGAGGTGGTCCCAGAGCTGCTGGAGGGGGCGGATCCATAGAGCGAACACGACCTGCGAGGTGGTCCCAGAGCTGCTGGAGGGGGCGCGGGGGGAGGATCCATAGAGCGAACACGACCTGCGGGGTGGTTCCACAGATGTCCAATTGGGTTCAAATTTGAGGAATTAGGGGGCCATGGTTGTACTGAGAAGTCTTGGTCATTTCGTCAGGCTCTTCAAACCAGTGTCAGACATTTCTAGCCGTGTGACATGTCGCATTGTCTTGCTGAAACATCCCATCCGCCCCAGGGAGACAATCAGCATGTAGGGGTGTACGTGATCTGCAAGGATGGAGTCATTCCTGAATCGGCCGAGTGTGGCTTCTACATAAATGAGTGGCCCAGAGAATGCCAGGAAAACCTTCCCCCGACCATAACGCTTCCCCCACCAGCTTGTGTTCTTCCAGCAATGGCTGCAGGGCGTTCCCTCTCTGATGTTTCTCTGCTGAAGCACCAATGGGGACTCATTGGACAAGACCACGCTTTACCAATCAGCGGAAGTCCGATTCCAATACTTTTATAAAAATGGAAGCCTTTTTCTGCTGATGCAGCTTCGTTATCAGAGGAGCAGTGACCGTCCGTCTGCTCCGGAGCCCCAGACGCAGTAGGTTCTCTGAACTGTTGTGTTAGACGCACGTCTGGTACCCCCGGGTTCACTGCTCCACTGTAGGGAGTCTTTTAACTGTTGACCTGTCCTCTGGATAGGTCATTAGAATCTGATTGGTGGGGTCCGACACCCGGGGACTCCTGCTGATCAGCTATTTGAGAAGGCAGCGGCACTCCTGTAAGCACTGCGGCCTTTTCTCAGCTCACCAAGCACAGCGCCATCCATTGTATAGTGCCCGCGCTTTGTATCACAGCTTAGCCCCATTCGCTAGGACAGCTGCGAGAAGGCACTTACAGGAGTGCGAACAGCTGATCAAGGAGGGTCCAGGGTTTTGGACCCACATCAGATACTGATGACTTATCCAGAGGATAGGTCAACAGTTAAAAAGTTTTGGAAACCCACTTTAAAGGCGGTTTTCTGCTTTGGATAATCCATACTTGTTAGAAGGGCCCTTTGATAATAAGCAGAGTTTCCTCCAGCGATCAACTGCAATTCTTTAGGAAACCTGGTTAATGGTGTTTTCCTGCAGCGCCACCGCTGGAGAAATGAAGTATTACACAGTGTCCTTCTAAATCAATGAGTTGTCAGTGTAAAACAGTAGAGGAGAGGTCCTCCAGAGAGAGAGCGATGTTTTTTGGCCAAGATGACAACATACCTGAACAGAGAACTTTCCTCTATCACCTCCAGATTACCTAACAGGGCGTGTAAAAACGAGATTCCTAAACCACGCAGTTTTTATGTCGGGATTGTTATATTTTGGGCACGTCCTTTCAATGAACTCCATTTCTTTCTTGTGCATTCACTGTTTTCTGTATTCTGTCTCTCTGTATTCTGCACATACCTACAGATTTTTGCCTGATAATCCAGAATGTAAGATAATTTGACACATGATGTGGTTTGCGGTAATAGATTGTGCTGTGCCATGGAATATAGCGACGCTGCAGCGCTGTCCCTGGTGCTGGATGGTTTCTGTTCATACCCTTTTCCTTTTCTTTCCAGGAAGAGAAGTTACGACCCGGTTTGCATGAATCTTCAGTCTGATATCCTCAAGTGCTACACAGAAAACCGCCAGGAGCTTCTCAACTGCGGCCACCTCGCCAAAGAGTATCGGAGCTGCGTGAGGGAGGCTCAGAAGGTAAGGCTGATGGAGATGTCCGTATCTTTCCTGTCTACACATCTTCATTACCTCCGAAATGAAGGGTTCAGTCCGACAACATTGGGGATTTACAGGTGTCGGATTATGGGACAGTCATAGAAAGTTCTATCAAACTTAAGTCTAAGGCCCCTTTCACACGGGCGAGATTTCCGCGCGGGTGCGATGCGTTTGTTGAACGCATTGCACCCGCACTGAATCCTGACCCATTCATTTCTATGGGGCTGTTCACATGAGCGGTGATTTTCACGCATCACTTATGCGTTGCGTGAAAATCGCAGCATGTTCTATATTCAGCGTTTTTCACGTAACGCAGGCCCCATAGAAATGAATGGGGTTGCGTGAAAATCGCAAGCATCCGCAAGCAAGTGCGGATGCGGTGCGATTTCCACGCATGGGTTCTAGGTGACAGTCTATTCACTGTATTATTTTCCCTTATAACATGGTTATAAGGGAAAATAATAGCATTCTGACTACAGAATGCTTAGTATAATAGTGCTGGGAGGGTTAAAAAAAATAAAAAAGTTAACTCACCTTATCCCCATGATCGCCTAGTTCCCGGTCGGTCTCTTCTTTAGCTGTGACTAAAGGACCTGTGGTGATGTCAGATCACATGCTCCATCACCATGGTGATGGACCATGTGATTGGAGCATGTGATCTGACATCACCAAAGGTCATTCAGCCCAAGCCCACAGCTAAAGAAGAGACCGACCGGGAACTACACGATCATGGGGATAAGGTGAGTTAACGTTTTTATTATTTTTTTAACCCTTCCAGCGCTATTATACTAAGCATTCTGTATTCAGAATGCTATTATTTTCCCTTATAACCATGTTATAAGGGAAAATAATAGAATCTACAGAACATCAATCCCAAGCCCGAACTTCTTTGAAGAAGTTCGGGTTTGGGTACCAAACATGCGCGATTTTTCTCACGCGAGTGCAAAACGCATGACAATGTTTTGCACTCGCGCGGAAAAATCGCGGGTGTTTCCGCAACGCACCCGCACATTTTTCCGCAACGCCCGTGTGAAACCAGCCTAAGGCTACTCTCACACTCGCGTTTGGTGCGGATCCGTCATGGATCTGCACCGATAATAAAACCGTTAGTATTATCTTAAACATTGCTAAAACGGATCAGTCTTGAACACCATTGAAAGTCAATGGGGGACGGATCCGTTTTGCATTGTGTCAGTGAAAACGGATCCATCCCCATTGACTTACATTGTGTGTCAGAACGGATCCGTTTGCCTCCGCATCGTCAGACGGACACTAAAACGCTGCAAGCAGCCTCTAGAGCGGAATGGAGGCTGATCGGAGGCAAACATATGATTCATTCTGAGCGGATCCTTTTCCATTCAGAATGCATTAGGACAAAACTGATCTGTTTTGGACCGCTGGTGAGATCCCTGAAACGGATCTCACAAACGGAAACCAAAACGCCAGTGTGAAAGTAGACTAAGACTTAAAAACTTTCAGAAAAAACCTGAGCGATATCCTGATGCTTTCCCCATGCCCGGTCTGCTTTGTCTTCAAACTGTCTGGATTATTGGTTGACGGATTAAACAGATTTCACAGTAATTTAATGTCCATTTACAAAGTACAAGTGTCAAGCCGCCGATGTGCTGAAATTCTTCAGCCATGTAATGTGCATGCGCCAAACGTGCCTAGCTCTGTCAAAGCATTGGAGGGCGTAGCTTGGAAAAAAGATGAGCGGAGCATAAAGTGTAACGGTAACACCCTCGTTGCACTAAGGGGCTCATTAGCATACATGTATAACGCCTATTTCTCTGGATTGGAGGCACATATGAAGATGGGACCAACAACATGGAAATATGCCGGCAAGCGGACATCTGAAAACGGGGAAGGTTTAAGTTCGAGGTATGTGGTGACAGATTCCCTTTAACCCCTTCACAACCTCCATGTGTACATGTAAAAATTTAAATCATCCCCCTATCCCCAAAATTTAAATTTAAATAATGAAAAAAAAAATATTAGGCATTGCTGCATTCAAAAATGCCTGAAATTGTAAAATATAAAAATAGTTATTCCATATGATGTAACGGGGAAAAAAAAATAAAGAGCCGATTTGCCATTTTTTCATCGCTTCCCTTCCCCAAAAAAATTGAAAAAAAAGTGATCAAAAGTCACATATATTCCAAAATCGCATCAATAAAAACTACAGATCGTCCCGCAAAAATATAGCTCTGATAAAACTCCATAGACCTAAATTTATAGTGTAACTGCCATTTCACTACCAAAAATGGAATTCCTAACATATGTGATGCTGAAGGGAAGATATTCATGAAGCTTTATTTTTCAGTTTATTTTACCTTTCTGGTGTCTGTATTCAGCCCTTAGCAACTCTATTTCTCTGTGCCTCTATTTCTGCATCTTCCTAAGATTGTGTCTGCTGCACTTCCTGTGATGATCTTTGCCTTTTCTTGAGGCCATTCTGTATTTTCCTCACTTCCCATAACCCCTTGCTCTCCTCACATGAACTAGCAGGACCAGAATGCAGATAACCTCCGCCATGACCCCAGAGCAGTGTTTATCCTCTCACATACAGCTAATCAGAGACAGACAAAACCAATCGGAATGCAGATAACCTCCTCGCCTACCCCAGAGAAGTGTGTATCCTCTCACATACAGCTAACCAGATCAGACAAGACCAATCAGAATGCAGATAACCTCCCCCACTACCCCAGAGCAATGTGTATTCTCTCACATACAGCTAACCATAGACAGACTAATCAGAATGCAGGTAACCTCCCAGTCACTACCCCAGAGCAGTGTTTATCCTCTCACATACAGCTAATCAGAGACAGACAAAACCAATCGGAATGCAGATAACCTCCTTGCCTACCCCAGAGAAGTGTGTATCCTCTCACATACAGCTAACCAGATCAGACAAGACCAATCAGAATGCAGATAACCTCCCCCACTACCCCAGAGCAATGTGTATTCTCTCACATACAGCTAACCATAGACAGACTAATCAGAATGCAGGTAACCTCCCAGTCACTACCCCAGAGCAGTGTTTATCCTCTCACATACTGCTAATCAGAGACAGACAAAACCAATCAGAATGCAGATAACCTCCCCTACTACCCCAGAGCAGTGTATCCTTTCACATACAGCTAACCAGATCAGACAAGACCAATCAGAATGCAGATAACTTGCCCCACTACCCCAAAGCAGTGTGTATCCTCTCACATACAGCTAACCAGAGACAAGCCCTGCATTACATGAAATCGGCATTTGTTTTAGCCTCTTAATAGCTACATTAAAAGGTTTTTAGGAACCATTTTGGGGTGTATATATAGTGTATTAAATAACTTTTATTATTTTATTTTTAGGGAGAAAACAATCCTGAAATTTTTACATTATTTTGTGGATTTTTTTTACGGCATTTAGTGTGTAGTAATAATAACATAATTTGATTATGTGGGTCACTACACTGATGTCACATTTCTACATTTCTAAATATTTTTTTACTACCTTTCTCTCCTCCTGTCAGCTCTGCAGCTCCTTCCTCATTCTCCTCCACACTGACAGAGAGGAAGGGGGCTGCTTTATCTGCTCATATCTTTGGTTTAGTACCAGATATGGGCTTTGCATTGTTTGAAAGCTGATATTTCAAGCTTTCAGACAATACCAGAATGACAGCAATATGTTCAATACAGGGAAAGATATTACTGAAATCGGGATGCAGTGAGTGCAACTGAAAGTGAATGTAAAAGCAGGTTTTACCCCCGATTATTCCCGACTAAATTTTAGTGATTTCTCCTCTGTTGCTTGGACTTTAGCTGTCATTCTGGTCTTGAATGTCAGCTTTCAAACAAGACCAGTTGCATGTTTCTAGCTGCTACTATTCAGAAGAAAGCAGCATCTAAAGCAGCATTCCCTCCCACCTCCACTTTCTGCGGAGCCCAGGCACTCAGGGCTGTGCTCCTCCTCCCAGTGCTCTCCCAGGCACTCAGGGCTGTGCTCCTCCTCCAAGTCCTCGCCCCTGCACTCAGGGCTGTGTTCCACCTCCCAGTCCTCTCCCAGGCACTCAGGGCTGTGCTCCTCCTTCCAGGCACTCGGGGCTGTGCTTCTCCTCCCAGTCCACTCGGGGCTGTGCTTCTCCTCCCAGTCCACTCGGGGCTGTGCTCCTCCTCCCAGTCCACTCGGGGCTGGGCGCCTCCTCCCCGTCCACTCGGGGCTGGGCGCCTCCTCCCCGTCCGCTCGGGGCTGGGCGCCTCCTCCCCGTCCGCTCGGGGCTGGGCTCCTCCTCCCCGTCCGCTCGGGGCTGGGCTCCTCCTCCCCGTCCGCTCGGGGCTGGGCTCCTCCTCCCCGTCCGCTCGGGGCTGGGCTCCTCCTCCCCGTCCGCTCGGGGCTGGGCTCCTCCTCCCCGTCCGCTCGGGGCTGGGCTCCTCCTCCCCGTCCGCTCGGGGCTGGGCTCCTCCTCCCCGTCCGCTCGGGGCTGGGCTCCTCCTCCCCGTCCGCTCGGGGCTGGGCTCCTCCTCCCCGTCCGCTCGGGGCTGGGCTCCTCCTCCCCGTCCGCTCGGGGCTGGGCTCCTCCTCCCCGTCCGCTCGGGGCTGGGCTCCTCCTCCCCGTCCGCTCGGGGCTGGGCTCCTCCTCCCCGTCCACTCGGGGCTGGGCTCCTCCTCCCCGTCCACTCGGGGCTGGGCTCCTCCTCCCCGTCCACTCGGGGCTGGGCTCCTCCTCCCCGTCCACTCGGGGCTGGGCTCCTCCTCCCCGTCCACTCGGTGCTGGGCTCCTCCTCCCCGTCCACTCGGGGCTGGGCTCCTCCTCCCCGTCCACTCGGGGCTGTGCTCCTCCTCCCCGTCCACTCGGGGCTGGGCGCCTCCTCCCCGTCATTAGGGTATAAAAATATGAAACGGCAGTTGCACTTTATTTTTTAAGACGCAAGAAAAAGTATACAAATATGATATCGCTGTAATTGCACTGGCTCGGGAAATGGAGATAATAGGTTAGTTTGACCACATAGGGAGCAAATTGCGGAAGGCACACGGGCGGCTTCCGGTTTTTGCAGATCGCGGTTTGCGAACTGCAAAAAACGCAACAGTCGTGTTGTGCATGAGGCCTAAACAGAAAGATGATGCTGCAGACGTTTCCGCTTGCCAGCAGAGGTCACCTGACTTGTTCCAGCCACGTTCCTGACATACAATAGGCAGTAGATGAATTCTGCCTGGAGTGGATCTGTTGGAGGCATCGCTGGATCTGTTTGAGTTGTTTTCATGGGCAATTGAGTGAATATAATTTTTCTGCTCCTTCCTGCCCTTTTCATACAGCCGATGACTGCGACGCCGCTTCCCTCATTCAAGGAGTTTTGTTCAGAAAATAGGAATTCACTGTTCGGCTCCGATTCTGTGAGAGTGATCAAAAACTTCAGCAATTCACGGAAGGAATAAGAGATGGACTCTTAAAGGGATATTCCCATCTTGTAAAGTAGTGACATGCCACAAAGATAGGTGCTATGAAACTACAACTCCTAGCATGCAAACATGCTCAATTGTTCTTCTAGCGAGGGAGGACGCGTTGCTTCAGCGGCACACGGACTAGTGTTTCATAAATCAAAATTCTGTTAGAGTAAAATGCTGAAACTTATTTTGCATTTTGCTAATTTCTGTGCAAAATGTCACAATTTTTTTTGAAACTTTTTTAGGTCCGAAAACTGTCAGAATTCACACACAACAGATTTGTTGCAGAAATTTCTGAGCCGGTTGCATTTATCCGAGTGGACTTGCAGTAATCCACGCACATTGAACAGATTGTGTAGCTGCATACATTTTTGCAACATGTGTGAACATACCCTTAAAGGGGTTGTGCTAGAATGACCATTCATCAGCTGTTGTCTGATAAGACATGATTGCGATGGCCGACAGCAGACACCTGGATTTCCACAGAGCAGCTGGATGAGTGTGTATGTGTGAGCCCCGGTCATCACCCCGCCCCAGCCATAGTTTCTGTTTCCATGTGTTATGTCCTCACCTGGTGACGCTAAGCCGCTCGTCAGAAAGAGCGGACCTCGAGCAACGTGGACAGGCGAGACTGGTGCAGCAGAGCTGCAAGACTGATGGAGCAGGCTGGTGTAGCGGAGCTGGAGATCTAATACAGAAGACTGATGTAGTAAAGTTGTTCTAAACACTGGAGAAGCAGAGAGATGTAGCAGACTTGTAGCAGCGTACTGGAGACTGGTATAGCAGAGAGATGTAGCAGAGTTTTAGCAGCCTACTGGAGACTGATGTAGTAGAGTTGTGGCAGTATACTGAAAACTGGTATAGTAGAGCGGTGTAGTAGAGTTTTAGTAGCATACTGGAGACTGGTGTGGCAGAGTGATGTAGCAGTGTACTAGAGACCATAATAACATAAACGGTAAGTGCTTATGAACGGGATAGGTGGGGGTCCAACCCCCCACCCCCATTTTAAATGGCACAACGTTTAAGCATGCACGCTGCCACTTCATTCAAAGCCTGGACTGCTGGAGTACAGCACCATCCCTTAGAGTATGTATGGAACAGCAGTGTGCATGCTCAGTCTCTCGTCCGTTCTCGATGGATTGTAGATTTTTATTTTTCGTTTTCTTTTTTTAACCGCTTGCCCACCTCCCGTTGACTATGTTTGGGGATCAGCACTTATCTGTACATGGACCTTTCCCAACGTCCTTGCAGAGATCGTGGCTGCATGCTAATTGTCAGTGACAGCAGGGCTCTAAAATAGAGAAAGTGATGGCCACAAAAAGAGAAAGGAGCTCATAGGGTGAGTACGTAAAAAAAACCAGTGTCCTCTAAACACAAGGGAGTTAATTATGCTCACCTATTAGGGTTGCACCAAATAGGGCGCAACCACAATGAAGGCCAACTAGAGAAATTACAGGTAACTGGTTGGTGCTGCCGAATCTGTCCGAAAGAGCCTTAGGCGGGGGCCAGACCGCCAATCGGGTAAACACTGGTCCAGTACCAGTCTCCATAGAGAAGGCAGGGACGGCTGGATATAGAGATCAGGGAGTGGCAAAGCCGCTTTCTGCTCGTGTCCTAGTGGTCATGCGATTGCTGGTGGCTGGGTAGCAGCATGAGCTGCTGGGTCATAGCAGACTCAGATCAGCTGTGCAGTGAGGCATTACAGTGATGCACAACCTCTCTGGGGTCTGTATCCCCCCCCGCCAATATGTCAGTTCCATTTACAAGAGAAATCAGCAATACATATTTTTTTTTAAAAGGTAATGTTAAATGTCCTCCAAAAGTGTTTGACCCTTATGTGCTGTTAACAAAAGAAAGATTAAAAAACATGAAAAACTTTTTTTTTATGGTTATAAAAAATAAAATAGTAAAATAAAAATGACATAAAAATAAAGCCCCATGTATCACTTAATAAAAGGCGCAAAAATTATTGACATAGCTGAACTAAAATAACTGATAATGCACCTGGTCGGGGGGGGGGGGTAAATGGCCCGGACTTGCTGCAGTGTCGGAGGCTGCCAGGAGGGAGCCTGAGCGTCCATGGTCATGCCTGCAAAGCTCTGTGGAATATAGCAGCGCTATAGAAGTGCATAAAATAAATAAGTTGTATCTCCTCGTCGGAGTCTAGAAATCCTACAAATAACCTTGAAATAAAATGCAAATGATGACAAATCGACTTTACGGACACAATGTACTTTCCGGCCTGTCACCGCGGATGTGTGAGATGCCCGTTAGTCCAGCGGGTGGCCCGTGCGCGGTTAAACAGCACGTACTGACGCCACAGGGGAAGGGGCCGCGTGTCCCTGGAGGGGTCTTGCCAGCCTGTACCAGAAGTCATCTGCGCTTATTGAGCCTGATGTCTGAGGCAGAGGAGCTCTCATTCCCATTAGCATGTCCAGAGAAGCCGTATTCCTGATTAAAGGCGTGCGCAAGAGCCCAGCTGCCAGCGACGCTCCCCGCAGAAGCTCACCGAAAATGAGATGAGAAAATTGTCAGCTTGTGTTAGCGGCAGCGCTGCTCGCGGACGCCCCACGGGAATGCAACTTACTTTTCTTCCCTTCCTATTTGTTGTTTACCGAGAAGGTCACCGCTTGTCTTTTTAATCATGACGACTGTAAGATCCACTTACAAAATACATCTGTACTGCACCGCGGGACCCGCCGCTGAAAGCCCCTGTCAAGTATCGGCGGGGGGGGGGGGGGGGGGAGAATCGCTGCGATCGGACGTAGTTTACCCCTGCAGAGGCCAGTTGTGCCATTACAAGCTGGCCATAAAAATGCAGGAGAGGCTGCGTCTGTGGTTGGTCGAATGTAGTAGTACCACCCCCTCTATGGCGTCCTGTAGCCCTGGTAGGGTTTTTATAGCATGAGATGCTTTCTATATTGATTAGATAGTTTTTCAGGGTGGGATTGTGGGGGACCACCGCCAATTAGCAGCGGTGATCCCTGGAACGCCATGCCAACTACATTGTGGCCCATCCTGCAGGGCAGCTCTACTCTGATCTGAACCCCACCGATTACAAGTATACTCCAGGGTGTACAGAGGTCTCAGACAGCTAACCATCAGCAGTGACCATCCTCCTACCCTACTGACTGTTTCCCTATATGAAACATAGGTGTATACAAACCTGTAATGACCGGCGTCACACACAGGGAGGAAAACAGGGAAAGCCCTGCCCAAGGGAGAGGGAAAGGTGGTGACCCCTAACTCACCTTGCGGCTGGCACCTGACTGCCCTGACGTCCCTAGACGGGTTCCTCACCCGTGCGGCGATCACGTGCTTAAACCCTGGCTTTCCCTGAAATGAGCCCTAGATAGTGAACGGGCCGGTGGGATCACTAGTCCGCACCACTGCACTAAGAGGGAAACACCAGGGAGAGGACAGACAAATACAAACAAACACAAACACCCAGGTGGGCGACCACAGCAGTCCACAAAGGTCCAACAGGGATCCGGAGGGTAGCGTTCTGAAACAACCATCCGAGAACGCAGCAACACAGCTCCAGTGGGTCAGAATAGATGTCCAGGCAGGAAGCTCTATCTCTGGCAACCAGAGAAGTGTGAGAGAGGAATATAAGGAGGTTTGGGAGTGCTGGACAAGGAACAGCTGAGGAGAAGGAGCTACGGATCCCTGAGTGAGCCAAAAGGGTTTGCAAAGCAAACCCAGAAAGCTACCATAAGGAAAACAGCCCTATCTTAAATAGAGCGTGCAGCCAACCGCTGCGACTTCCTGACCCCGGGTATAACGGAGTCAGGCGTGGTTCTCGATACCCTCGTGACAAAACCTCTCCAGAAGACCACCAAGGTTTTCAGTGACAAGTTTATAGTTCCTTCATGTGCTTATGCATACTTGCCATCAAGGACCACTCATCTAGCACAGTGTTTCCCAACCAGTGTGCCTCCAGCTGTTGCAAAACTACAACTCCCCGCATGCCCGCACAGCCAAAGACTGTCCAGGCATGCTGGGAGTTGTAGTTTTGCAACAGCTGGAGGCACACTGGTTGGGAAACCCTGGTCTAGCAGACCATTGCAGCCAAAGCCATGGTCTCAAAACTGCATCTCCCAGCATGCCCTGAAAGGTATTTGTTTTATGACGTTAAAGGCTGTGAATAACCTTACCCTTTTTTATTTTATTGTTCATTAGCTTCATAAATGCAAAATGAAGCAACTTTCTACAGTCTTCATTAAAGATTTCCAACCATTTGGCGTGTGCAGAGTGTGTGTAAGTCCTTCACCTAGCTGCCGGTGCTGCAGAATCTGACATAAATCCAGCAGAGCTCCTGTGTCTGATGGCTCTGTCTGTTCCAGTGTTGGAGCAGGGAGGGGTTAAGGTTGTACGTGACTGATCTGAGTGTGGAGAGGGAGGAGAATGTCCAAGGGGCGAGGGTAGGCTGTAGATAGTGGAAAACAGACCCAAGGGAGTTTTCAGGAGGAACAGAGTCACATAGGCTATGTACAAATGTAGATAGAAAGCAGAGCACGCACTGCAATCTCTGCAGGTAAAGGGGATATGGAATCACACCCCCCTCAGCATCAGTGATTGACAATACAAGGGCAAATCTGGAAGCTGTGCTGATAGGTGAGGGCTAGGAAAGGCAGCAGCATCCTGGTCACACAGGTCTCATATCCAGCATGTACCACTGGAAAGGACACAATCATTTGAGAAGTCTGAAACTAGGAGCAGGTTTTAGATTGAATATCAGGGAAATGAATGTAGGATTGGAGATTGTTTATATGAGTTGTTACCCAGCTTTCCTATAGTTAGGAAGCAGTACTGATGAATGCATTTGTTTGCTATTCAAGAGCCTGGGTGGCAGCCATATTGGTCATTACCCAGGTTTCCCAGAAACAGATCTTTATAAGATTCAGCTGAATATCCTCCGTCAGCATGGCCGTGCCTCCTTGTCGCGTGTTCTGGATGATTTCAGCATGACCTGGGAGACAAAGGTTTTAGTGAATCTTACTGGTGGATCATGTGCAGATCAAATACATCTCACAGCTGGGGACTGGTTACAATGTATCGAGTCCAGACGATCTTCTGTGAGCTAAACACATCAGCAGTACAGATCCCTCTCTCCTGTGCTGACAGTTTGTTACAATGTGTCCGTCCGCAGTCTAGACTCTTCAGCTCGCAAAGGATTGTCCAGACTGGATGGCACAGTGACAAACCCTCAGCTGTTAGAAGTGTTTGGTAGCTGACACCAAACGGAGATCTTGAAATACAAAGTATATTAGAAATCACAGCAGACCTACAGCAATCTATTGAGGAACCTGGCAGCAAGTGATAGTTTCCCCTGCAGCACCTCCACAGGTAAAATGTGGAATTGCATGGTGCCCCTTTCACATCAGCGCACTCAGTCAGTGCAATGTGCTCTCTGTAGGTTTTTCTCCACTTGCCTAATAGGTGACGATTGTGAGAAGGAACCCTCATTATTCTGCTCATAATTTCCAGGAGGAATTATTGAGGAGCTCTAAGAAAAGATGCCCCAGCGTTTTTAATTCAGTGGGGATGCAAATGTGTTTTTTTTCAAAGCAGACCTGTCAGGAGAGCAGCCCAGACCTCTTTAAGATATAGGAAGCTGAATTCTGCAGTTTTGTGTTTGTAGCCGGGACAGATACGCAGGAACGAGTACACAGCCCCGACGACAAGGAGAGCGATAGACTCCGAGCAGGTGGTGGAAGAAATCTGCTAACATTTTCAGCACTAGCTGTAAAGTTATTACAAACTTGTCCCCAAAACGCGTGAATCTGTAATCTCTGCCTCATGTGCGATCATCAGTAATTAAGTTTAGTGAACATTTACTTTATCATATATTAGGGGTATTTTTTTATTTTTTACCAAATTTTACTGTTAGACGACATTATTCGCACAGAAAGTGTAACTGCGGAAGTGTTGATTATTCAGTGAATCATTTGTATCATTCAAGTATTAAAATTATCTTCTGAAATAATTAATGACCAGAATCCAGACCTGAGCAAAGTGTATAAAAGACTTTATAAAGTGATGAGACAACCTGCACCTACAGTCCTCCCTATATACTGCCAAACCACTGCCACATGGCTGGATAATGGAGGGAGAGACAGTGCAAGAGTGGAGACTCATTCAGGTCCATATTCTTGTACACAGGAGGCAGTATTATAGCAGTTATATTCTTGTACATAGGAGGCAGTATTATAGTAGCTATATTCCTGTACATAGGAGGCAGTATTATAGTAGTTATATTCTTGTACACAGGAGGCAGTATTATAATAGTTATATTCTTGTACATAGGTGCAGTATTATAGTAGTTATATTCTTGTACATAGGGGCAGTATTATAGTAGTTATATTCTTGTACATAGGGGCAGTATTATAGTAGTTATATTCTTGTACATAGGAGCAGTATTATAGTAGTTATATTCTTGTACATAGGAGGCAGTATTATAGTAGTTATATTATTGTACATAGGAGCAGTATTATAGTAGTTATAGTCTTGTACATAGGAGGCAGTATTATAGTAGTTATATTCTTGTACATAGGAGCAGTATTATAGCAGTTATATTCTTGTACATAGGAGCAGTATTATAGCAGTTATATTCTTGTACATAGGAGCAGTATTATAGCAGTTATATTCTTGTACATAGGGAATGAAAACCAGAAGTGGAAGCTTCTGCCTATGACTAGACATGAAGTGGTTGATTGTACTTTGTTCCTGTGCTATAGAAAATATGATAAAACAGTGGCCATTATTTGCTAGTCAGCTGCATTTCTGTTTTGTCCTCCAGCAACAATAGAGTTAAATATATAAGGGCCGTGATGGATCCCGTGATGTGTGGAGTGATCTGATTGAGGATGGCTTGAACCTTGCCAGCACCAATTAGCGAGGTTTACTTTGTGTCTCTTAATGTTATTGTGGCTCTCCAGCAGTATATCTTCCCGTGACCCATATATCTTTATTACTCTCTCCCAGTACCACAATGGGATTACCCAAGACAAATTGCTTTCAGTATGCAGGCCCCGCTACTCCGTGTTTGCATTGTGAAGTTCACCTCTAGTGTAATACAGAACAGGCGCCGCTTTATAATGACACTAATTAGTTATTTATCAGGATCTCAACTTTGCTGCTCCATGGATGCAAATCTAATCTGTGCGCATGTGAAGACTTTATGTATTCGGAGTAGTGAGGGGCTTCTTTCTGGAGCTCCTAGTCTAAGAGTATTTTTATTTTATTTTTTATTTTTTTGGGGGGATAGCGCTGACCTCTCCATGTCAGATCCTGTCCCTGAGCTCACAGTTTCCTTTGGATTTAAACCCAGGGTTGTAGGACATCACTGCTGACTAGGTACTAATAGGACTAGTTTAAAGGGGTAGCCCGAGAAATAGATATATAAATTATCCATAGTATAGGTGATCAGTGAGAGTCTGACCGTTGGGTCCTCAACTGTTAATGAGAATGGGATTTGTTTCTTGTTTTTCTTTTTAACCATTTAAGGGTACTTTCCCACTAGCATTTTTCTTTTCCGGCATAGAGTTCCGTCCTAGGGGCTCAATACCGGAAAAGAACTGATCAGTTTTATCCCCATGCATTCTGAATGGAAAGCAATCCCTTTAGGAGGCATCCGGACGTCTTCAGTTCAGTCTTTTTGACTGATCAGGACTGAGATAATACCGCAGCATGCTACGGTTTTATCTCCGTCTGGATCCAGCATTTTTTTCCATAGGAATGTATTAGTGCCTCCGGTCTGCGCATGCACAGACCGAAAAAAGATGAAAAAAATACATGCTGGATCCGTTTTTCCGGATGACACCCGGAAAGACGGATCCAGCATTTCAATGCATTTGTAAGACTGATCAGGATCCTGATCCGTCTTACAAATGCTATCGGTTGACATACGTTTTGACGGATCCGGCAGGCAGTTCCGATGATGGAACTGGTTGCCGGATCACTCTGTCACAAGTGTAAAAGTAGCCTAAAAGTGTTTTCTGAGACTTTTAAACTGATGACCTATGCATCGGATGGGTCATCAGTATCTGATCGGTGGGGGTCCGACACCCGAGACCCCCGCCGATCAGCTGTTTGAGAAGGCATCAGACGTGGCAGTAGCGCTGCGGCCTACTCCAGCTTTCCTTAGGCCAAGTCACGACATGTTCATCGGTCACGTGGACTAGGCGCAGCTCAGCCCTATTCAAGTGAATGGAGAGGTGAAAGGGGGTTTTCAAGACTTTGTAACTGATGACCTATCCTCTGGATCTGATCATCAGTATCTGATAGTTGGGAGTCTGTCACCCAGGACCCCCGCCAATCAGCTGTTTGAGAGGGCCGCGGCATTCCCTCTGCGTTTCCTAGGCCAGTGACGACACGTTCATCGGTCACATAGCCTAGGAGCAGCTCCGCCTCGTAGAAGAACAATGTACGGCGCTGTGCTTGGTGAGCACGGCGAAGGCTGCAGCGTACTGTGAGCACCAGTGCCTTATCAAACAGCTGATCGTCAGGGGTCCTGGGTGTCGGACCCCCACCTATCAAATACTTATGATCTATCCAGAGGATAGGTCATTAGTTCAAAAGTTTCGGAAGACTTCTTTAAAGGGGTTATCCAGGAAAAGATATGTATCAGATCTGCAGGGTTGCGTCACCCTGGGGACCCCCGTCTTGAGGCCAGTGACTTCACTGTACATCGGTCGCACAGCCTAGTTGCAGCTCGGGCCCCATTCAAGGCAAAGGGGCAGAGCTGCAATATCACTCACAGCCACTATACATTTTATGGCGCGGCCGGGATCCTGCATCGCTCACCAGATCTTCCGTGAATGTAGTGGTAATCGATGGGGGTACCAATATTTCTACCCCCACTGATGTAAGAATAAGGACCTATCCATATTAAATGCGGTGGTCATAAATTTGCTGCCCCGCTTCATTCAGTGCGTATGAGACTGATGGAGAAAGCCAAGCACGATCGCCATCAATGTATAGAGTTTGAGCAGTGGCGGGCATGCGTGACTACGGCTCCATTCAGTTGGCGGGTGGAAGACCCCAGTTTTCTGATATTCGAAAGGATAAAGTCCCTTAAAGTGATTGCAGATCACTAGGATAAGTCATGGCTTTATCATCAGTGGGGGTCTGACAACTGGCACGCCAACCGATCCTGAGTGGGCACTATTGCAGTGAAGGGCGGTTACTGCAGTTTTCTGCACGGTTGGGCGGCTGACAGCTCCTGCGCGGTTGGGCGGCTGACAGCTCCCCTGTACAGAGAGGGGCCGCAGCACTGAATCAGTATGGTGTCCTCTTCATTCTCTGAATCGATGGGGGTCCCAGAGGTCAGACCCCCACTGACCATAAAGTTATGATGCGTCCTATTTGCCATCATTTTATAAAATGGAAAAACCTTTTAATCTGCTTTCTCACAGCTGAGGTGTTGTTACAATTACAATACACTGTGATATATATATATATAGATGGTACGTTTTACCTGCGCTGATACATTGTAGCAAGCTATGAGGAGAGAGATTTGTGCTTTGGGGGACTCTGTTCTCGAGACAGGTGTCACCTTTGGGACTCGCTCTGATCTGACATTTGTGGCCTATCGCTCTGTTTAGCTAGGACTACCCCTTTAAGCTTCCATATGTAATTACACGGTTTTCTATTCATAGACAGCAAGCAGAGGTCTTGAAAATGGTGGTAAACTGAGCCACAAAGTATATTGCAAAGTTGCAGATGGATTTTTTTTATACCATGGAAAATGATGGGAACCCTAAGGCCTCGTTCACACAACCGTCTCCCCCCCCCCCCTTACGGGCCGTTTTTTGTGCACCGTATACGGAACCATTCATTTCAATGGGTCCGCAAAAAAAACGAAATGTACTTCGTATGCATTCCGTTTCCGTTTAAAGATAGAACATGTCCTATTATTGCCCGCAAATCCCGTTCTGTGGCTCCATTAAATTCAATAGGTTTGCAAAAAATAACGGAACACATACGCAAATGCATCCGTATGTCTTACGTATCCGTTCCGTTATAGCGGAACCATCTATTGAAAATTTTATGCCCAGCCCATTTTTTTCTATGTAAATACTGTGTACTGTATATGCCATACGGAAAAACGGAAAGAAAAAACGGAACAACTGATCCATGAAAAACGGACCGCAAAACACTGAAAAAGCCATACGGTCGTGTGAAAGAAGCCTAACGCAGAGACTCCCTCCCCATAACAGCTTTATGCCCTGAATGACATCATGTTCTTCTCCTCCGCTCATGCGTCTGCTCCGGTGTGAGGAGGGGAATAAAAATCCCCCGTACCCAGATAGAGCTTTTGAAAATGTCACCGGCACTGAAGCCTGAAAACCGTTCTCCTCACACAGTGACTTTCAATCTGTAGCTGCAGAAATCCCGAAGTGTGGAGCGCGGGCCCTACAGGGATGTCCTGGGGGTGCCCTAGATCCCCAGCATTATCAGCATTGCTCCCATTACCTGCATTGCCTCACCTGACTGTGCGGAGAGCAATTAATCACGTGCGGGAGGTGCCGGGGGCGCGCAAATGTGTACCAGATGTCAAAACTTGAAGCTGCTGACACCGTCTACAAATCTTCACCGCACGGGGAATCAAATGAACAAGAAAGAGAGGAGATGTATTCACGTCCCGGAGAGACGCCGCAGAGCGGTCACTACTGTCCGAGCGCCTTTTCCATATATACGTGGGGCTGCATTATGGTGGCGCTGTCCAGTCCTGATCCACCCCACCCGAGTCTCATTCCTGCGGGTTTTCCAACCTAATCACGTTCTCCGGTCGCTTTAGTTTCAGTGACACTTGCATGTAAAGTATTTTCTATGGAGCATCTTTAAGGTGTCTTCCGCTGTGCATATTGTTCGGAGCGGCTCGTAACTCTGCTCAGCTGACCGTAACGCTGCCGGTGGCACGGTGTACTTTTGTACCACTTTTAGGGTACATGCACACGTTCAGGATTCATGTACGGAGAATCCGCACTGAAATCCGCAGGTGTTCGCAGGCAAATCTGTGCGGTCAATCCGCATTAATTGGTGCGGATTTGCTTGCGGATTTGCTTGCGGATTTTCCGCATGCGGATTTCACTAAGTGAATAAAGAAAATCCGGTCAGGAAAAAAAAAAATTAATTGACATGTCGCGGATTTAAAAATCCGCACCGCAGGTCAGAATCCGTGCGGAAAAAATCCGCATCGTGTGCATTGAGAATTTAAAATTCTCATAGAATACAATGTACATGACCTACGGTGCGGATTTTCCGCACGCATATCCGCGCGCAAAATCCGCCCTCAAACCTGATCGTGTGCAGGGGGCCTTAATTTGTGGCTTTGCTTCTCAACTTTATTTTTCTCCTTTCCCACATTATAAATTGTGATAAGATGGACGATGCTGTCACTATGGGTTGGTAGCTGGGAATCTGATATTTAAAGGGACACTAAACCTAAAGTCAACCGTCCCTGCGCTTTGTCATATACCTTCAGTGCTATAAAAACCTCCAGAGACATTGACTAGAGACGAGCGAATTTCATATTTTGAAATTTGTTCACACTTCGTTTGGTGGTCAAAGCAGAATTGCGTTATGGATTCCGTTGCCACGGACCATAACGCAATTCTATGACGGAATGCATAACGGAACGCCTTTAGAGGGATTTCGTTATTCATTCCGTCATAATAGTCTATGGGCTGCAAAACGGATTCGTCCTGTTTTCGTTATGCAGGGGAGTCCTCTCCTATATATTGATAAGACAGGATACTTCCTTAACTAGGTGTTGGACACAGTTCACATCTCCCCCTCCCTGCACAATGACCTCTGAGCCTCATAATAGACTGGCAATTCCTGTTCTATAGATATCACTTCTCCAGAGTCCTATCATTATCATCACAGGCAGGATAACAGTGACAAGTGATATATATATCATGATCCACCCTTGATGATAGGTGATGGACAAAGTTTGCATCCTCCCCTTCCCTGCACAATTAGCTCTGAGCCTTATATTAAGCGGACACTTCCTGTTCTGTAGATATCTCTTCCCCACTCTCATACCGTATATCATCATCACAGGCAGGATTACAAGGACAGGTAGCGCCTATGTATATAGATAGCACAGGATCCACCCTTCACAATATGTGATGGACACAGCTCACCTCCTCCTCCCTGAACAGTGACCCCTCCATAGAGTTCACAGAGCATGACCACAAAACTCTCCCTCTAATGTCAATGTGTCATCTCCAGTCTGCAGGTTCCTGTAGTCCACGTGGCTGCTGACAAGCAAATGTCTAAATGCTGTTAACAGCAGTAGATGCAACATGGCCGCCTCCATAGTCCTGTACAGAAAAAAAAAAAAAAAAATCTAAAAATTGCAAACAGTTTAGAAACAAAAGAATAAGCATCAGTATCTGGTTTTAATGAAAAGTGAATAAAAATATGCGTGACACATTCCCTTTAAGTTGCCTCCTTCTGCAGTCACAGTCAGAGCTGCACTGAAGATTCTGCTGGTTTCTTGCTCACTCTTAGGCCTCTGCTGGTTCAGTGTCTGCATTGAGCATACTCTACTAGAAACGGTAGTGGGCACGTTGTATAGAGGTTCGATATATAGAAAAAGGTGAATATTTCACAGTATCCAGGAATTTACTGAGGGATACAATAGTGATGGATTCCAAGAGGCAGCATGCAGAATTTCGGGGAAAGCTTTGCATGTGACTGGAGTATTAGATAGGACCCATCCATATAGTGGAGGGGCCATTAGATTGTTAGCCCACTGTCTCTTGTTGCTTTCCATGCTGCTGTTAATATAGCATAGTTTACCAGACGATGACAGGTTAACTCTAACCATTCTGACAGGTAGCCGTGTAGGAAGAGATCTGGCCACTGCTTTTCTCTGTAGGCTCCACTGCGCCCACATTTTCCATCTGGCCCGATACGTTGGCAGAGGAGTTGTTTTCAGCTCTTCGGTGCCAGCTTTCGGCGGCAGTTTTGCTATATGACTTCGTTCAGCAGGAGCGGGCAGCTCTTTTCCTTGCTGCAGAATAAATTCTATCGACGGCAACCATTGTCTTATAGTGTAAACCTTCCACTGCCTTACTTCTCCTATAGTGCTGCTGAAATGCATCATGCCTTATACTCCAGTCACTTCCAAAGCTGCATTTAAATAGATTTTCTAAGATCAGGATAAAAGTTTTCCAGTGTTATCCATGGACCGTCCTTGGTGTCGATGCGCAGTCCTATCTGTCTGTCAGTCACTTTTGTGAGCAAAGTGCAGGTCACTGCGCTGTCTTTTAAAAGCATAAAATTGACATATATGTATATATTATTAATATATAATGGGATATTCCAGTTATAACCAGTTATCCTCTTTCCACAGGATAGGGAATCAGATCCCAGCGGTAGGACCCCCACCGATCATGAGAACGGGGGCCCGTACCCTGAAATGGACAGAGTGGCTGGTCGGAAGTGCCCTCCGCCTCTCCATTCATTTCTATGGGAGCGCTGTACTCGGCGATCTCCGCCGCTCCATAGAAATTAATGGAGCAGCGGCGCACATTTCCGACCAGCTGCTCTGTCCGTTTCGGGGTACGGGCCCCCGTTTTGGTGGGGGGTCCTACCACTGGGACTGATAGTGTTGAGCGAAGCGAGCTTCGGATGCTTCATCTGAAGATGCGTCGTTCAAAACTTTGTAATAATACTGTATGTAGATTCATCTCCGTACAGTATTAGAATGTATGGGCTCCGATGAGACTAAGTTAGTTATTCATGAATAACATACTTCGGCTCATCGGAGCCCATACATTCTAATACTGTACGGAGATGAATCTACATACAGTATTATTACAAAGTTTTGAACGACGCATCTTCAGATGAAGCATCCGAAGCTCGCTTCGCTCAACACCACGGAATACCCCTTTAAATCTCCCAAGAGTGAAACCCAACAGAAGGTGATCTGTGCAGACACTGATCCAGCAGGGGCTTCAGGGAGATCATGGAGTCTGAGAGTTACCCGGAAGTCTGCAGATTATTTTCTGAGCTGCAGTACCATACATGACCAGTGGAATATGTGGCGCTGTTTATGCTGGGGAAAAATAATAATATTGCTCTGCCCTTCTCCTAACACAAAGCTCATGTCCAACCGCACCACTAGCGTGCGATAGCCCCCGATCCCTGGTAGAGGGCAATGTAAATTAGCCCCCCTTTCCCCACGTTGTTATTTGTTTCCTGCAATTCCTCAGCTTCTCATTTCCAGTAATCATTGCTTTTGCGCGGTACCTGCCTGCCAGATCCAAAGTCTCAAGTGTTCCACTTACCCACAAAGCGGCGGCATCGAGAGGAGCTGGCAGCCGCACGCTTGCTAGGTGACAAAGGGTAATGCAGTCTCTGGCTGTTTTCAGCTCCCTCTATGCTGAGACTGCCAATTAGTTTGGCAGCCCCTGACAATGGCCACCACTTTTTATTTTATTATTACTATTTTTTTCTGCATCAGGCCAGTCGCGGACACCTGCGTATTAGAAAGTGGACGCTAAGCGCCAACGCATTTCACACACAGAGCCGTCAGAGGATAATGTCTAAGGGCCATTGTATACCTGACACCAAAGCCGCCAGCGCCACAGTTTTTTTTTTTCATTTTTTTTCCTTTCTACCTAGCGCTTGAAGCAAGGATGAGGAATTTGGTCCCATGCCCATCCCCGTGCCAGCGATGAGTGACTGTAAGCAGACGTGTAGCATACGGGACCGAGCGCATGAAGACTCCTGATATTTACATAGCTGATTAATTATTTTCAGTTTGTTTTCATCTCAGTTGTCACTTTAGATGAAAATAAAGTGTGGTAGAGAAGTGCCAAGCGCAGAATATGTTGTACTCGTGCCCGTAAGTCTATACACCATCACAGAGCGAGTTCATTTCACAGGTACCAACGCGTGGAGTGCAAGGATGTGCATTCCCTATGCACGGAGCAAATGGGCATGTAGTGCCAAGAGTTTTTTTTTTTTTTTAAAGGGGCATTCCCAGAAATTTCAAAAGCTTTGAGAGGTGGGCATGGCCACTGAAGGATTCACGCCCCTGCTGCTCCACACGCTCTTGCATTGCAGGCCATCTCAACCTGCTTCCTGCTCCTCACTTCCTTAGGGCATGTGCCCTTAAAAGCACAAGCGCACATGGGCTAATCTTACCCCATCCACCGGCAGCGTTCCCTGAGATATATAGGTCACCTTCCTCTCTGGTAATGTGCCTGAGCTCTAGGTTCCTCACTTGTCTAGTTTTCCAAGATTGCTGTTATTATGTTCTGTTCTCCTGTGCCCAAACTCTGTCCCTGTGCCACCTGCGCTAACTTAAAGCTTGACTACCATACTGCACAAACTCTGCCTGTCCTGACCTTGGCTTGTCCACTGACCATGTTCTTGCCTGTCCCGTTGGTGCCACCGACCAGTGTCTCTTGACCCACCTGCTTCAGCAGCCTCTGAACAGACTCTACTCCTAGAGGTAGCAGCTTGGTGTCCTCCGCAGCAAAGTCCAGATCACAGTGTGGTTGCGATAGGGTGAGAACCAGGGGTCCACCTCGACAATGCCCTCAAATTCGTTCAGCAGGCACAGTGGGTCCACACTCGCTGAGTTACATTGGCCATTGTAAGTACATGTGCATCATGTGCATGTATGGCCACATCTCTGGGAGTGATCCAGATAATACAGAGAAAGGAGCGCCTGTCCTTGCACCCTCCCATCTTCTCTAGGATACATCTATGGCTTTTCTCTGTGTAAGTAAATGGGCATTTACACCCCTGTCATTTGGCGGGAGCTCAGGGGTGTCGGGTCTGACTAATCACTAGGATGAGAGGATGCCCTTGGGTCAATGTACTATTCATAACCAAACGTGTGAAAACAATATTGTAGGATGATATTAATTAAGACAATGACTCAGATCAATGAGGCTGATACGCTGTTACATTACTAATTATTCTGGGCTTCACTCGCCTTTTCCTGGAGAGCGGTAAGATGGCTGCAGCACCACTTTCTAAAGAGCGTTTCTCAAAAAAATCCAGTGATTACCTGTGAACAAGACACACAATTCTGAGCCGATTCAGAGTCATTGGGTTCATCTCCATAGCTAACAGGTGCTTGGTGGCTACCAGTACAATGCACCCAGCTTTCCAGAGACCCGAAGGCACACCAGATCTCTACCAGCCTGCAGCCTTGCCTCTGACAAGGGTTTAGTCTTCACTGTTAGTTCTGGCATTCTGTTCATGAACCAGGATGGCTCAGGATGGATAATGACTACCTATAGGTTACTGCTACGGAACAGTAAGTGATAATCAATGCCCCATGCTCTAAATAACTATTAGATGTAGATGTCCTTAAAGGGGTTGTCCAGTAGAGAAAACCCATTTTTTGTACTTAAAAGGGTTATCTGGTAATAAATATTGATGCGCTATCCCCAGAATTAGGTCATCAATATCATATTGGCGGGGGTCTGACACGAGAGACCCCTGACGATCAGCTGTTAGAGGAGGCTAGCACTCTGTGAGCACCGCAGCCTCTTCCTAGGCCAGTGATGTCACCGTACATCGGTCACATGTCCTAGTTAAAGCTTAGCCCCATTGACAGCCGCTGTGCTTGGGAGAGATGCCGGGAGCCGGCTATGCTCACCAGAGCTCCCCGTAACAGCTGATCGGCGTGGGTGCCAGAACTCGGACCCCTTCCGATAACCCCTTTAAGAAAAGGAGGTCCTGTGTTCAGATTGGAGAGCGGTCACAGAGTGTGTCTCTTAATCTGAAGAACCTGCCCCTGTAATACATAGAAAATCCATTGATTTGAAAGGAATTGTGTAATGCTTAGTTTCACCTGTGGTGGCGCTGCAGGAAAATAAAACGCTTACTGCCAGGTTTCCCCACAGGTTACAGCTGGGGACCAAATGGCTGATCTGGTTATTGGGATGGTACCGCTCTTAACAAGAGGAGATTGTCCTTGGAGGAGGACCCTCTTTAATATGTAGTACCCCTACCCACTAGGCGATCAGTCATTATTCACAAATAACACCTCTTTTACCATCCAAAATGATTAGAAAACGTGTGTCCCTTAGCACTAAGCTCATGACCCCTGGCCATCAGGTATAAACTGCGGGGTTGAGTCTCCCTGCAGCGCCACCACAGCTGAGATTAAGCATTACACAGTGTCCGTCTAAGTAAATGCATAACAGGTCAGGACCACCAGAGGGAGAGATGCTCTTTGTAGCCGCTCCACTAAGGCCAGGAGATGAGGAAAAAGAACAGAGGACCCCCCTCTATAAAATTAAAAAGAGGGTGTATGATTCAGGGCAGACGGTAGAATTAAGCCAAAATGAAAGAAAAAAGCAACAAGAGGGGCCAAAGAGAGATAAAAGTAGTTATGTTGCATTCTGCCTATAGGGGCAGTAGAGAGCAAGTAGAAGATGTATGGCCATAAATATAGAGGTGTCTCTTCTTGTCACTGCAGAGGCAACTTTCTGACTCGTCAAATGTTCCACTACAAGTCCCAGGGTGCTCTGGGTGGTTGGAAAAAGCACCGAGCAGACTGGTGCAAAAATATAATTATTGTTACCTTCAATGGTGGTGTTTGCACTGTGACATCCCGTTCCTCTCCGCTTGCCATTAGGTAAAACACTGCTGCTCGTGTCCTTCATGGTCCCTGCCCAGAGCCGTGCTGTCACTTTCCATTACCTCTCCCCATCTGGCCCATGCTGCAGCCTGCCAGGATTGTAAGGGCATCAACGAAGTTTAAGCAAGCACGAGAAATCCCATGTTCTTCCATCACTCTCTAAGCACTTTGCTTACAGCGTCTAGTACTAGAGAAATACGTTTAAACTTCAAATTCAAAGTGTCACGAGAAATCCTCAGGGAAGGACACAGAAAAGAGTGAGCGCTAATAGGCAAATCGGGGGAAAGGTCCCAACCGGCAGCTACACGTGTGCCCGGATATATCTATGTACTTAGAAACTGGTGCCTTTCAGAATCTACAAGTTCTATCTACAAGTTCTATATACAGGAATATAACTACTATAATACTGCTCCTATCTACAAGAATATAACTACTATAATACTGCTCCTATGTACAAGAATATAACTACTATAATACTGCTCCTATGTACAAGAATATAACTACTATAATACTGCCTCCTATGTACAAGAATATAACTACTATAATACTGCTCCTATGTACAAGAATATAACTACTATAATACTGCCTCCTATGTACAAGAATATAAGTACTATAATACTGCCTCCTATGTACAAGAATATAACTACTATAATACTGCCTCCTATGTACAAGAATATAACTACTATAATACTGCTCCTATGTACAAGAATATAACTACTATAATACTGCTCCTATGTACAAGAATATAACTACTATAATACTGCCTCCTATGTACAAGAATATAACTACTATAATACTGCCTCCTATGTACAAGAATATAACTACTATAATACTGCCTCCTATGTACAAGAATATAACTACTATAATACTGCCTCCTATGTACAAGAATATAACTAATACTGCTCCTAAGTACAAGAATATAACTACTATAATACTCCTCCTAAGTACAAGAATATAACTACTATAATACTGCTCCTATGTAAAAGAATATAACTACTATAATACTCCTCCTATGTACAAGAATATACTACTATAATACTGCTCCTATGTACAAGAATATAACTACTATAATACTGCTCCTATGTACAAGATATAACTACTATAATACTGCTCCTATGTACAAGAATATAACTACTATAATACTGCTCCTATGTACAAGAATATAACTACTATAATACTGCCTCCTATGTACAAGAATATAACTACTATAATACTGCCTCCTATGTACAAGAATATAACTACTATAATACTGCCTCCTATGTACAAGAATATAACTACTATAATACTGCCTCCTATGTACAAGAATATAACTACTATAATACTGCTCCTATGTACAAGAATATAACTACTATAATACTGCTCCTATGTACAAGAATATAACTACTATAATACTGCTCCTATGTACAAGAATATAACTACTATAATACTGCTCCTATGTACAAGAATATAACTACTATAATACTGCCTCCTATGTACAAGAATATAACTACTATAATACTGCTCCTATGTACAAGAATATAACTACTATAATACTGCCTCCTATGTACAAGAATATAACTACTATAATACTGCTCCTATGTACAAGAATATAACTACTATAATACTGCCTCCTATGTACAAGAATATAACTACTATAATACTGCTCCTATGTACAAGAATATAACTACTATAATACTGCCTCCTATGTACAAGAATATAACTACTATAATACTGCTCCTATGTACAAGAATATAACTACTATAATACTGCTCCTATGTACAAGAATATAACTACTATAATACTGCCTCCTATGTACAAGAATATAACTACTATAATACTGCCTCCTATGTACAAGAATATAACTACTATAATACTGCCTCCTATGTACAAGAATATAACTACTATAATACTGCTCCTATGTACAAGAATATAACTACTATAATACTGCCTCCTATGTACAAGAATAACCTACTATAATACTGCCTCCTATGTACAAGAATATAACCACTATAATACTGCTCCTATGTACAAGAATATAACTACTATAATACTGCCTCCTATGTACAAGAATATAACTACTATAATACTGCCTCCTATGTACAAGAATATAACTACTATAATACTGCCTCCTATGTACAAGAATATAACTACTATAATACTGCCTCCTATGTACAAGAATATAACCTACTATAATACTGCCTCCTATGTACAAGAATATAACTACTATAATACTGCTCCTATGTACAAGAATATAACTACTATAATACTGCTCCTATGTACAAGAATATAACTACTATAATACTGCTCCTATGTACAAGAATATAACTACTATAATACTGCTCCTATGTACAAGAATATAACTACTATAATACTGCCTCCTATGTACAAGAATATAACTACTATAATACTGCCTCCTATGTACAAGAATATAACTACTATAATACTGCTCCTATGTACAAGAATATAACTACTATAATACTGCTCCTATGTACAAGAATATACTACTATAATACTGCCTCCTATGTACAAGAATATAACTACTATAATACTGCCTCCTATGTACAAGAATATAACTACTATAATACTGCTCCTATGTACAAGAATATAACTACTATAATACTGCCTCCTATGTACAAGAATATAACTACTATAATACTGCCTCCTATGTACAAGAATATAACTACTATAATACTGCCTCCTATGTACAAGAATATAACTACTATAATACTGCTCCTATGTACAAGAATATAACTACTATAATACTGCCTCCTATGTACAAGAATATAACTACTATAATACTGCCTCCTATGTACAAGAATATAACTACTATAATACTGCTCCTATGTACAAGAATATAACTACTATAATACTGCTCCTATGTACAAGAATATAACTACTATAATACTGCTCCTATGTACAAGAATATAACTACTATAATACTGCCTCCTATGTACAAGAATATAACTACTATAATACTGCTCCTATGTACAAGAATATAACTACTATAATACTGCTTCCTATGTACAAGAATATAACTACTATAATACTGCTCCTATGTACAAGAATATAACTACTATAATACTGCTCCTATGTACAGAATATAACTACTATAATACTGCCTCCTATGTACAAGAATATAACTACTATAATACTGGCCTCCTATGTACAAGAATATAACTACTATAATACTGCTCCTATGTACAAGAATACTACTAATATGCTACCTATGTACAAGAATATACTACTATACGCTCCTATGTACAAGAATATAACTACTATAATACTGCTCCTATGTACAAGAATATAACTACTATAATACTGCTCCTATGTACAAGAATATAACTACTATAATACTGCTTCTATGTACAAGAATATAACTACTATAATACTGCTCCTATGTACAAGAATATAACTACTATAATACTGCTCCTATGTACAAGAATAGAATATAACTACTATAATACTGCTCCGATGTACAAGAATATAACTACTATAATACTGCTTCTATGTACAAGAATATAACTACTATAATGCTATCCCTATGTACAAGAATATAACTACTATAATACTGCTCCTCTGTACAAGAATATAACTACTATAATACTGCCTCCTATGTACAAGAATATAACTACTATAATACTGCTCCTATGTACAAGAATATAACTACTATAATACTGCTTCTATGTACAAGAATATAACTACTATAATGCTATCCCTATGTACAAGAATATAACTACTATAATACTGCTCCTCTGTACAAGAATATAACTACTATAATACTGCCTCCTATGTACAAGAATATAACTACTATAATACTGCTTCTATGTACAAGAATATAACTACTATAATACTGCTCCTATGTACAAGAATATAACTACTATAATACTGCTCCTATGTACAAGAATATAACTACTGTAATACTGCTCCTATGTACAGGAATATAACTACTATAATACTGTTCCTATGTACAAGAATATAACTACTATAATACTGCCTCCTATGTACAAGAATATAACTACTATAATACTGCTTCTATGTACAAGAATATAACTACTATAAAACTGCTTCTATGTACAAGAATATAACTACTATAATACTGCCTCCTATGTACAAGAATATAACTACTATAATACTGCCTCCTATGTACAAGAATATAACTACTATAATACTGCTCCTATGTACAAGAATATAACTACTATAATACTGCCTCCTATGTACAAGAATATAACTACTATAATACTGCTCCTATGTACAAGAATATAACTACTATAATACTGTTCCTATGTACAAGAATATAACTACTATAATACTGCTCCTATGTACAAGAATATAACTACTATAATACTGCTCCTATGTACAAGAATATAACTACTATAATACTGCTCCTATGTACAAGAATATAACTACTATAATACTGCCTCCTATGTACAAGAATATAACTACTATAATACTGCTCCTTTAGGTGAGAATAGGAATATGAACAGGTAATGGAAGTTCGCTGTCTTGAGTTGTTCTGTAGTGGAATACTATATGATGTAATCACACATCCTTCCTCGGGGTGTAGCGGTACACTGTCAGTTTTTGAAGCACTGTTCACTTTGTATAAATAAATTACAGTCTCGTCACAACCAGTAATAGCGTCGGGGGAGTCGTGCGCTGACACATATACAGTCATCACATGCTTTTCATTTCCTATATGATGGCAGATGTTTTGAGGAGCGGGCCGCCGCCAGCGGGGTCTTACGACAAGCTCAAGGCGCTGATCTGTGACAAGTGAAAACTATTATTTTCCTTATTACAACACGCACCAGCGCCCCCCTCCCCGGGTCACCTCACTTGTGCACCTCTGGTACCTGAAGCTCCCAGCGCAGATCCTTCTACAGAACCCAAAGATGGTAAGGAAACGTAGAAGTGACGCCCGCCCTGCTCCCGCACATGATAGGTGACAGATTTATGAGCGGCCACAGACATCAGATCTGATGTGTGACCGCAGTGTGTACATGGTATGGACTGAGCAGCTACCCCCAGGGTAGGAACTTACATCTATCATATGTTATGGAGGGTCACATGCAAATCATTGCTCCAAGGGGTTAAAATGGCCTTTGCGGCTTGACCCCGAGTCACATGAAATGGCATGCATCATAGGAATGTAGAGTAGACTTTGATTAAAAGGATTTTTCTGGGGCTTTGATATTGATGGCCGATCCTCAGATCAGTGGGGTCCGACGCCCAGCTGTTTTGGGAAGGTGTCAGGAGCTGACAGAAGGCTGCATGAATATCTAAAGCTAAAATTGACCCCCCCCCCCCTTTCCTCAGAATAAAAATAAACAATGAAAAGAATAAACCTCATAGGCATCGCTGCATGTGAAAATGCCTGTACTATTAAAATGTTAAAATATTTATCCCATATGGAAAAAAAATTCATCA
This sequence comes from Bufo gargarizans, assembly GCF_014858855.1. Classification (NCBI taxonomy): domain Eukaryota; kingdom Metazoa; phylum Chordata; class Amphibia; order Anura; family Bufonidae; genus Bufo; species Bufo gargarizans. Next base: position 165,658,041 of record NC_058086.1, read on the forward strand.
AAATGGCCAATTTGATATTTTTTTTTTTATCACTTCACCTTCCAAAAAATTGAATAAAAAGTGACCAAAAAGTCTCACACCCCAAAATGGTATAAATAAAAGCTAAAGATCAACCTCCAAAAACGAGCCCTCACACAGACCGTAGACATAACTATAAAATGGGGGTCAAAATACGGCGATGAAAAGAAAAAGGTAATTTGCCAAAAAAAAAAAAAAAAACAAGCCTATGTGAACGGAAAAATAAAAAAGTTAGGCAGGGAGTTAAGAAAACAAAAATGCTAAATTGCCGAGGGTAGATGGGGTTAAAAGCAAGATTGGAAAACTTGGCTGCTTTCTCCGGCAAACAGCGCCTCACCCGTCTGCAGGTTGTGACTGGTATTGCAGCTCAGCTCCATTAAAATGAATACCGATAACACGACCCGCCGACAGGTGGCGCACCGACAGTGGTGGCGAGTGTAACCAGGCATGCTGGTCATTAGTACGACCGTTGTCTGGTGCCGCCAAAGAGACGCCATTTACATGTTTTCGCCTTGGCATCCACATTCCTCTGCGTGCGCTGTTCCCTTGCAGAACGCTGCAGATTATTAGTGTTTCTGAAATGATGATGATTATGATGTGGAATTTGTACCTGGATCTGAGCGAGTTACATTTTCAGCTCGAGATCCTGTTAAGATTAGAAGTTGTGTGTTTTGCACCCCGGGTTTTTGATCACAGACTGTTCTCGGAGACGAGAAGAAAAAACATATTTTTATTTTCTTCTACTCTGCTCCTTTCCTGCTCTAAAAATACCAAATTACGCGCGCCTTGGCAAATGAATTCTGCGATCATCCGCAGGGGGTCAGGTTTGTCAGTAACTGTTCATTTTAATCTATCAAGCACACATAGAAGAAGCGGGAGCCACGTACGGCTCCCCCGTATTTCTACTTGGAGCTTAATAGCGACACAACCGGCCTTTTACCACGCGGCCCCCCGGGAGGACCCAACACTCCTTTATGCAGCAAATAGCATACTGGAATAAATGTAGAATTTGGACGCGCCAGGAGCGGCGGGCGTTCTCCTACATTGCCGTCTTAGGCAATAAACATGGAATTGTCCGGGTCGGCTGGATTTTATTTTCTATATTTTTGTCTTGTAAGACCAACCAGTAATCCCGAGGCCAGCGCCCCGCTGCTATGTTGGCGACCATTTTACTTCTCCATAATATTTGTTAAGTAATGAGAACGGTCTGGTTCCTGTAGGAGTAAGAAGAGGTCTGTAGACAGTCGATCGCTGGTCGAGCATGAGCACGGCCACTCCAATCAGAGTCTATGGGACTGCCAAGAACAGCCCTCGGCTATCTCCAGCAGTCCCATGCAATCTGTTCTCATGATCAGTGGGGGTCCTGGCTTTCGAACCGCAGCGATTTAAAAAGTTAGGGCAAGGCATCATGCACACGGCCGTTGCCCGCAATACATAGGCACCGGCTGTGTGCACCCCGCATCACGGATGTGGACCCGTTGGAATGGGTTCCCAATCCGGAAAGTCGGTGTGGAACAGAGTGCTTCCATGGGGTTTCTGTCCGTGCCTCCGCACAGCAAAAAGGTAGTGCATGCGGATAGCACTACGGTCGGTACCCATGCATTGCGGAGCACAATTTGCGGCCCACAGCACGGCCCGGCTGGCACACACTCATGTGCATGAGGCCTAATTCTGTCTCTAATAAACTTTAGTTACTTTTAAATACATTACTTTTCTTATACTGATCCTTAGTATCATCCTGTATTCTACTCCAGAGCTGCACTCACTATTCCGCTGGTGCAGTCACAGTGTACATACATTACTGATCCTGAGTTACATCCTGTATTATACTCCAGAGCTGCACTCACTATTCTGCTGGTGCAGTCACTGTGTACATTACATTACTTATCCTGTACTGATCCTGAGTTACATCCTGTATTATACTCCAGAGCTGCACTCACTATTCTGCTGGTGGAGTCACTGTGTACATACATTACATTACTTATCCTGTACTGATCCTGCGTTACATCCTGTGTTATACCCCAGAGCTGTACTCACTATTCTGCTGGTGTAGTCACTGTGTACATACATTACTTATCCTGTACTGATCCTGAGTTACATTCTGTATTCTACTCCAGAGCTGCACTCACTATTCCGCTGGTGCAGTCACTGTGTACATTACATTACTTATCCTGTACTGATCCTGAGTTACATCCTGTATTATACTCCAGAGCTGCACTCACTATTCTGCTGGTGGAGTCACTGTGTACATACATTACATTACTTATCCTGTACTGATCCTGCGTTACATCCTGTGTTATACCCCAGAGCTGTACTCACTATTCTGCTGGTGTAGTCACTGTCTACATACATTACTTACCGTGTACTGATCCTGAGTTACATCCTGTATTATACTCCAGAGCTGCACTCACTATTCTGCTGGTGGAGTCACTGTGTACATACATTACATTACTTATCCTGTACTGATCCTGAGTTACATCCTGCATTATACTCCAGAGCTGCACTCACTATTCTGCTGGTGCAGTCACTGTGTACATACATTACTTATCCTGTATTGATCCTGAGTTACATCCTGTATTATACTCCAGAGCTGCACTCACTATTCGGCTGGTGCAGTCACTGTGTACATACATTACATTGCTTATCCTGTACTGATCCTGAGTTGCATCCTGTATTATACCCCAGAGCTGCACTCACTATTCTGCTGGTGCAGTCACTGTGCACATACATTACTTATCCTGTACTGATCCTGAGTTACATCTTGTATTATTCTCCAGAGCTGCATTTACAGTTGTGCAGACTCCTTTAGAGCTGAAATCTACCAGCAATCCTTTTTTATTATTTTTTTCTCAGATTTTTTCTTTTTTAAAGACTACAATTAACAAAGATCTATGTTCTGCTTCATAGCATTTTGGGAATTGTAGGGTGTTAACTGCCAACCTTTCGTTAAGTTTCAGTGGGTCATGTCAGGAAAAGTATGCTTTGACTCTTTTAGGACCTCGGCTCGGCTGCAGCAGATCTTCTGAGATTTTTCTCCGACAGACTCAGCCGTGCTTTACCATTTGCCTATTTCACTGTCTAAGAAGCTCGGAAACAATAATCTCATGTCGTTTTCTTCAGCCAAATGTTTAGCCATCTGTGAGCTCCTATCAGCTGGTGCAAGCCATTAACAGTCTTTATCTAATTAATTATCAGGGAGTTTTCTTATTTTATGTATTTGCTGATAGCTTTCATCTGCCAAGCAGTCAATTACACAGTGCAAGTAGATTGCAAGCTCTGTGGACATTAATGCAAGGGATGGAAGCAGGATCGTATGAGTTTCCTGGTTATTTTAAAACAGACCGAATATTAATAGAAACCTGGTTAAAGTGTCCGCAGGCTTATAGCCGCTGATATTAATTACCTCGCTGTAATGATTCGGTAATTACTGCCTGTGCGCTGTACCTGCCGGTGGCCTGTCTGGACTATCCACAGACCCTGCTTGTGAATCCCGATTCTTGTTTTCCACAGTTTCATGTGATTTGCAGTCTCCCAGTATTTAAATTTACTGAAATCTCATGTTACAATCTCGGACATGAGGGGTGTTTGTGGTTTGATGCAAAGCAAATAAATGACAGTCATTCACAGCAGTGGAATAGCCGGTGAAGACCAGGAGTCACTCCTGTAGATATGGTTATTACCGAAGATCTGTTCTTCATAATCTATCTGTGTGTGATATATTGCTGATGTAGATACAGATAGTACTGCCTCCCTGTTTCTTATTGTACAGATACTGTAGTGCGGCGTCCCTGTGTCATACTGTTATGCTTTAGCTACAGATATGGATCTTTTTTTTTCTTTTTTGTTTTCTTGCTTTTTTTACTTTTTCTAATTGCCTGATTTCCTGTTTTCCATTGGGGCTATTTTTATTATGTGTTTTATTATGTATTATGTTTTATTATGTGATTATATTGTATTTTTTTCTGTTTTGAATAATTTTGGAATGTCTTTATTTTTTAATAATAAAGAAAATAATTATGCAGGTACAGATAGTACTGCCTCCCTGTCTTTCCCTGTAAATGATGTAGGTATAGATTGTACTGCCTCCCTGTCTCTCCCTGTAAATGATGTAGGTATAGATTGTACTGCCTCCCTGTCTCTCTCTGTAAATGATATAGGTACAGATAGTACTGCCTGTCTCTCCATGAAACTAATGTAGGTTCAGATAGTACTGCCTCCCGGTCTCTCCATGTAATTGATGTAGGTACAGATAGTACTGCCTCCCTGTCTCTGCCTGTAAATTATGTAGGTACAGATAGTACTGCCTCCCTGTCTCTCTCTGTAAATTATGTAGGTACACCTAGCACTGCCTCCCTGTCTCTCTCTGTAAATGATGTAGGTACAGATAGTACTGCCTCCCTGTTTCTCCATGTAAATTATGTAGGTACACCTAGCACTGCCTCCCTGTCTCTCTCTGTAAATGATGTAGGTACACATAGTACTGCCTCCCTGTTTCTCCATGTAAATGATGTAGGTACAGATAGTACTGCCTCGGGGGGTCGTGGCTTGCTCATGGCAGAGTAGGACATGAGAGAGCGGCTCTCCCATCATTCCTGATATCATAGCTGTCCAAGGGAAAAGACACACCAGCACACCAGCCAGATGGGTCTAAAAACGGCTAAGGGTACCTCTGAGACCGAACACCAGCAAAGAAAACGTCGGCATTCAAACGTTTTTCAGCTCCCAGCCTAACACAGCAGGACCGCAGGCTACTCCCAAGATGGGAGTGCGCACTCCTCACCTTCAGAAGGAGACTCGGGAAGCCCTTCCTCGTGCGCATCTGCCAGGGAATGGGACCTCCAGGCTCAGCTGCAAGCTTTACCCACGAAGGAAGACTTGGAGAAATCCGTCTTCAGGCTGGAGCAGACCTACCACGCGGCGATGGAGGTACTGAAGGGGGAAATTAAACACTTGGGCCACCGTGTTGAAGCCTCAGAAAAGTCACAGGAGGCTATACACGGACCCTCAGATGATCATCAGAAAGTACTGAAGGCCCATTCCCAACAAATATCTCAATTGTTGTTCCACCTAGACGACATAGATAATCACTGCAGAAACAACTTGCGGATAAGAGGAGTCACTGAAATGGTCCAAACAAGTGACCTGGAGGCAACGATCTAGTCTCTGTTTGGCTCCCTACTAATCGGAACAGTTCCACTCTATATTGATACATAGAGCTCTGGGCCCTAGACCAACTGACTCAGCTATATCCAAAAACATTGTGTGCCGAGTACACTTTTTTTTTAAAAAAAAAGGAGGACATTCTGAAAGCTGCCTGACAGAGAAGTCAGAGAAGCTGGAGATTGGGGGCTCTCATATTCAGATGCTGGCGTACCTTTCAAGGAGGACCCTCCAGCTACGCAGAGCAGTGAGGCCCATTCTTACCCTTCTAAAAGAAAGACATCACTTACCGATGGGGCTACCCATTCCAACTTCACGCCAGAAAAGAGGGAAGATCGGCGACATTCAAAGACCCAGAAGATCTCCTCAAGTTCTTGGAGACTTTCGCATTGCCAACGGTCTCCCTACCTGATTGGCCTACCATGTCATCTCCACTACCGTTGCCTGCAAGGTCCCACGTGTCACCCAGATCATCTAAGCAGAGGAAGACACCGTGAATCATACCGTTCTTCTCTACAATGTTATATCTAATCTAATGCCTATATTGTTAAACAAAAGTTCGGGTTCGGTTCTTCTGTCTGAGAATTTTTACTTAGGGGCTTCCCTTGGAGGGGCTCTCCGTGCTCTTTGTAGCCATTTTGGTGGCGTGGGGGGGGGGGACCTCTCGGTCTGTTAGGATCGGCCTGTGGAGGCCTCATGTAGCAGACTTAAAATTCATATTTGAAATAATTCATGTGCAGGAGTGGGGGGGAGGGTCTTTCGCTTCGTTGGGGCTTTTACTTCTCCCTTGCCTTCACAGGGTAGCAGAGGGGGGTTCTTTCCCAATCTTCTACTGATTTACTTAATACTTGTGCCATATCTTATTGGTCTACAAGAGTTTTGTGCTATGTTTGTTTGTCTCCCCCGGTTCACCTTGTCCTCCCTTTTGTCTTTTCCACCCAACTCTATTCCTCGGTATACCAATTCCGCAATTGAAATTTCACAAATAGCACTATGTCCTCTATCAAGATATGTTCATACAATGCCAATGGCTTGAATGAACCCGCCAAGAAAAAACTAATTTTGTATAATCTTCAAAAACAGGGGGTTACTATAGCCCTCCTGCAGGAAACGCACTTTAAATCGGGACATGTTCCCTCCTGCAGGAATCTGTGCTTCTCGGTATGGGCTCATAGCACATTTGCTGACTCCAAAACTAGCAGGGTATCTATAGCCGTCCACATGTCAGTCCCATGCACCATACTGAATACTGTATCTGATGGTTCAGGCCGGTACATTTTTCTTAAGATGTCTCTCTCCTCTATTGTAATAGTGAATGTCTACTTCCCTAACACAGTACAGACCGCGTTCGCCTCCACAGTATTTGCCACTTTGGATGAGTTTGCAGACGGTCTACAAGTCATTCTAGGTGGGGACATCAACTTCCCCTTGGACGCTACGTTAGATACAACTACAGGTAGGTCCTCCGTCTCTGCTGGGGTGGCTCGGGGATTCAGAAGACACCTACAATCCCTAAGATTGGTGGACATATGGCTTATCCTTCATCCCACTGCTAAAGATGTCACATTCTTTTCCTCCTCTCATAACACATACCACCGCCTTGACTATATCTTTCTTTCACTCTCCCTTCTAGACTTACGCCCTTCGGTGGGTATTGAACCCATTCTTTTCTCTGATCGTTCCCTTACATGGGTGGCTAACATGGGAGACCCTACCCGCACTAGGAGCTCATGGAAGCTTAATTACAACATACTCAGGAATCCTGTCTGTGTGGCAGATATTAAATCCACTCTCTAAGACTTTGTGGCGGTACATAAATTGGATTCCTCTAGCCCAAACCTTTCAATGGGAAGCTTTAAAATGTGTGATACGCAGTAGACTCTTTTTGCACGCCTCTAGACTTAAGAAAATAAGGTCGGCAGAGATTTGCACACTCCTTCAGAAATTGGCTATACTGTAGCGGAGACCTAAAGGTTCCCTCTCATTGGTGGTTTATCAAGAGCTCTGTGATACACGGTCGGCTCTAAGGAAACTAATTGATCAAAAATATTTAGGAGCCAGAGACAAGCTTAAAAAGCTCTTCTATGGACAGGGAGATAAGAGCGGTAGATTGCTGGCAAGGATGTTGAGACCGAGACAAGCATCCTCTTACATCCCTTCACTTAACCGTAGAGAGGGTGGTCGCATTCACGCCACTGGTGACATCTTACAGGAATTCCAATCTTATTACGAGGGACTCTACAATTTGAAGGGGAAATATGCAGATCTCCACATAGACATAAAGACCGATAAAATCAGAAACTACATTTCGAAGCTAATAGGCCCTAAGCTCTCAAGAGCGGACAGGGATACTCTGAAGGGGAAAATAACCTTACGGGAGGTCCAAGGGGTTATAAAAAAACTAGAAGTAGGTAAGTGCCTGGGTCCTGACGGATTCACGCCCCGCTTTTATAAGAAGTTCCTTGATGATGTCTCCAACCCTCTTACCAAAATGTGCAACTCTCTTGTAGAGGGTTCCTCCTTTCCATCACAAGCTCTGACTTACACACATATCTGTGTACTTCCTAAACAGGGCAAGGATCCCTTGGTCTGTAGCAACTACCGACTAATATCATTGATCAACATTGACGTGAAGATATACGCAAACATTTTTACCAACAGATTGAAGAATTACATGCCCTCTTTATTAAATGAGGATCAGGTGGGCCTTGTTCCGGGTCGGGAATCAAGGGATATTACTATACGATCCCTGGCTCTTACAGCTAGAGCCAATGCGACCAATGCCCTCGTGTCTCCTCTCGATTGGTGCCGAAAAGGCCTTGGACAGAGTGGACTGGGTCTTCATTGGAGAGGCTATGAGGGCTTTTGGCTTGGGTCCCAACATTATCCACAGAATGCTTGCCCTTTATCAAAACCCTAGAGTTCGGGTTAATGGCTCCTTAGCAGCTTCTTTTCAGATATATAACTGTACCAGGCAGGGCTGCCCACTTTCCCCCCTACTATACATTATAGTCATGGAATTCCTGGCCAGTGCTCTTAGGGCTAACGAGTCTATCAGGGGATTCAAACTAGGGAATCTGAAATAGCCATTTATGCTGACGACCTCCTCATCTACTGCTCTGACACAGTTGTTGGTCTCCCCAATGTCTTGAAGGACTTTGTGACCTTTTGGAGACCATAGCAACTTCAAGGTAAACCTCCACAAGTCCAAGATACTCAATATTACTATACAGTCTAACATGGTACACACGCTACAGACTTCGTTCCCCTTTCACTGGACGCGGGGGCATATCACCTATTTGGGCACTGCTATCCCTTCTCGACTAGCTAACCTCTACTCTACGAATTTTGCACCACTTCTAGAGGATATTAGGGAGATCTACAGGTCTGGAAGAAAATACCTCCCATCTTGGTTTGGGAGAATACATACATTAAAAATGAATGTTCTACCGAGGATATTGTATTTCTTCAGAACTATTCCCATTCCAATACCATGTAAATTCTTTAAGGCCTTCAGATCAATGTTCCTGGACTTTATTTAGGGCAGGCTCATCTCCTAGGTTGGTTATGCGTTTTCTGGTTTAATCCAGATTGAGGGGAGGGGTGGGGCTCCCTGATTTACAAATATATCATAGAGCTGCACTCCTTTCGTATGTTTTGGATTGGTTGCATATAGTGGTCTATCCGAACGCTGGATTCAGTTTGAAAGGAAGGAAGTGGGCTACCCAGCCCAAGATCTGCTTTGGATCACTAAATGAAATGGATCCCCGCACCTCCCCCCACTAACATCGGGAATATTGCAAATGTGGGATAAGTATGCGGTGTCCCTAGGTCTTACAACCTTTCCAGGACCCATGACTCCTGTATTTGATTATCCAGACTTTCCCTTGGGGATGGGAGAGCTGATGTTGCTGGGATTCCGCAGGGAAGAAAACCCCCGGGCATATCAGTTTATTAGGAAGGACGCTATTCGCCCACTTGACTCGTTTCCTGGGGGGAGAAACAGAGGGGCATGGTTTCACTATATTAGTATTCAAAACTTCATATCTTCATTGGGTCCTATCATGACTCTATCTAGGGACCTCACCCCTTTTGAATCTCTCTGCCTCCAAACAACCCCACCCACACATCTCGTGTCTCTGGTCTACGGGCTGCTCCAGGAGGGCGGAAGTCCTCCATATTCCCTGCCATATGTGTCTGCTTGGGAGAGGGAGTTGGGACGGTTCTTCTCTGCAGAACAATGGGAGAGAACATTTACATTATTGCACAAATCATCCATTAGTTGCAGTTTACAGGAGAAGAACTTCAAGATTATGTCCAGGTGGTATAGGACACCAGCTCTCCTACATTCTTTCTAGCCTACCTGTCCGAACACGTGTTAGCGATGTGAAGGGGAGGCGGGTACAATGGCCCTGTCTCTAGGTACAGATAGCCCTGCAAATGATGTAGGTACAGATAGCCCTGCCTCCCTTTCTCTACCTTTACATGAGATAAGTAAAGATTGTAGTTCCTCTCTTTCTGTCCCTGCAAATGACGTGGGCACAGATAGCCCTGCAAATGACGTGGGCACAGATAGCCCTGCAAATGACGTGGGCACAGATAGCCCTGCCCCCCTTTCTCTCCATTTTTCATGAGATAAGTAGAGATTGTACTGTTTTCCTGTTTCTGCCTGTAAATGGATGTAGTTACAGATAGCACTGCCTCCCTGTCTCTCCCTGTAAATGATGTAGGTACTCATAGTTTGTTCTCCCTGTAAATGATGTAGTTACAGATAGTTCTGACTCAGTCTCTCCCTGTAAATGATGTAGTTACAGATAGTACTGCCCCCCTGTCTCCCTGTAAATGATGTAGTTACAGATAGTACTGCCTCCCTGTCTCTCCCTGTAAATGATGTAGTTACAGATAGTACTGCCCCCCTGTCTCCCTGTAAATGATGTAGTTACAGATAGTACTGCCTCCCTGTCTCCCTGTAAATGATGTAGGTACAGATAGTACTGCCTCCCTGTCTCCCTGTAAATGATGTAGTTACAGATAGTACTGCCTCCCTGTCTCTCCCTGTAAATGATGTAGGTACAGATAGTACTGCCTCCCTGTCTCCCTGTAAATGATGTAGTTACAGATAGTTCTGACTCAGTCTCTCCCTGTAAATGATGTAGTTACAGATAGTACTGCCCCCCTGTCAATGATGTAGTTACAGATAGTACTGCCCCCCTGTCAATGATGTAGTTACAGATAGTAGTACTGCCTCCCTATCTCTCCCTGTAAATGATGTAGGTACAGATAGTACTGCCTCCCTGTCTCCCTGTAAATGATGTAGGTACAGATAGTACTGCCTCCCTGTCTCCCTGTAAATGATGTAGGTACAGATAGTACTGCCTCCCTGTCTCCCTGTAAATGATGTAGTTACAGATAGTTCTGACTGTCTCTCCCTGTAAATGATGTAGTTACAGATAGTACTGCCCCCCTGTCTCCCTGTAAATGATGTAGTTACAGATAGTACTGCCTCCCTGTCTCTCCCTGTAAATGATGTAGGTACAGATAGTACTGCCTCCCTGTCTCCCTGTAAATGATGTAGTTACAGATAGTTCTGACTCAGTCTCTCCCTGTAAATGATGTAGTTACAGATAGTACTGCCCCCCTGTCAATGATGTAGTTACAGATAGTAGTACTGCCTCCCTATCTCTCCCTGTAAATGATGTAGGTACAGATAGTACTGCCTCCCTGTCTCCCTGTAAATGATGTAGGTACAGATAGTACTGCCTCCCTGTCTCCCTGTAAATGATGTAGGTACAGATAGTACTGCCTCCCTGTCTCCCTGTAAATGATGTAGGTACAGATAGTACTGCCTCCCTGTCTCCCTGTAAATGATGTAGGTACAGATAGTACTGCCTCCCTGTCTCCCTGTAAATGATGTAGTTACAGATAGTTCTGACTCAGTCTCTCCCTGTAAATTATGTAGGTACAGATAGTACTGCCTCCCTGTCTCTCCCTGTAAATGATGTAGGTACAGATAGCCCTGACTCCCTGTCTCTCGCTGTAAATGATGTAGGTACAGATAGTACTGCCTCCCTGTCTCTCCCTGTAAATTATGTAGGTACAGATAGTACTGCCTCCCTGTCTCTCCCTGTAAATGATGTAGGTACAGATAGCCCTGACTCCCTGTCTCCCTGTAAATGATGTAGGTACAGATAGTACTGCCTCCCTGTCTCCCTGTAAATGATGTAGTTACAGATAGTACTGCCTCCCTGTCTCTCCCTGTAAATGATGTAGGTACAGATAGCCCTGCCTCCCTGTCTCTCCCTGTAAATGATGTAGGTACAGATAGCCCTGACTCCCTGTCTCCCTGTAAATGATGTAGGTACAGATAGTACTGCCTCCCTGTCTCCCTGTAAATGATGTAGTTACAGATAGTACTGCCTCCCTGTCTCTCCCTGTAAATGATGTAGGTACAGATAGTACTGCCTCCCTGTCTCCCTGTAAATGATGTAGTTACAGATAGTACTGTCTCCCTGTCTCTCCCTGTAAATGATGTAGTTACAGATAGTACTGCCTCCCTGTCTCTCCCTGTAAATTATGTAGGTGCAGATAGTACTGCCTCCCTGTAAATGATGTAGTTACAGATAGCCCTGACTCCCTGTCTCTTCCTGTAAATGATGTCTGTACTCATAGTTTTTTCTCCCTGTAAATGATGTAGGTACAGATAGTACTGCCTCCCTGTCTCTCTTTAAATGATGTAGGTACAGATAGTACTGCCTCCCTGTAAATGATGTAGGTACAGATAGTACTGTCTCCCTGTAAATGATGTAGTTACAGATAGTACTGCCTCCCTGTCTTTCTCTGCAAATGATGTATATCATTGATTGATCAGCAGTGTATGTAATGGCATCCCGGTCGGTAGTCGCACAGCTTTCCCCAACATCATACAATTAGGAGACATCTCAACAGAAGTCGTACTAATAATTTGGAGGACGACTCCAGGAATTACTGGCGGATTCAGGCAGGAAATGCTCTGTTGATGTCACCACCCTCCTTCTATTGGTGGAGGCTGTAGCGCACTTGTAATCCAGCTACTTTATATTTACGGTTACAATAAAGCTGCCATAATATTTAATCGCAGTCATTTTCTTCATTAATCTGAACTTCCTTTGAAATGTGTTGCTCATTTGCATTAGAAAGGCTGACGACGGCATCTGAACGTTCCCAATCACACGGCGTACGGGATCACAACATACCGCAGGTCCCATCAGGTCGCGCATTAATAAACCTCTTACTGGCAGACAAGTAATCGGCCCAGTCACCTCCATAAATCATCCATCTTTTACCGGGACTGACCCTCCCGCTTGAAGAATTGCCGTAGAAAATTACGATCAGGTTCTCAGCCGTTTAAACTTTACAGCATGACATTATCGCTATCTGGCGACATATCTTTTAGCCACTCGTGCTACCCCTTGTTCTGATGTCCATACGGACGCATCGCACACATGCGACCACGTTGCTTGCCGTAACGATGGCCACATTTTGCATTCGAAGCGTGCGATGATGAACAGCGTTACGTTATGACATCTCTCCTGTGGCGGTGATGTCACAGGCAGCAGATGGATGTCTCAGCATTGTGGTGGCAAACAGTCTGTACGTATGAATCAGGCCTGACTGGCGCGTTACTGCAGATTTACATCCGTAGTGGGTGTGCGATGCGAGGGCAGCCTGCCAGCCCTGTCTATACATTATGTCTCTCGTGCAGACTTGGAACTGAAGCGCTGTATGTTCTGTGGAATAACAGATTTGCACAATGTGACGGTTATTATTCTGCTTAATTAACTTGCACGGTTATCCTCCTGAATGTCATCTGTGGTTCTTAAAGGGTATGTCCATACTCCGATATTGGTGATCGCTTCTCAGGATAGGTCATCAATATCCGATTGGTGGGGGGGGTCTGACTCTCGGCACCCCCACCATTTAGCTGTTGCAGCCTCTTCTTAGGCCTGTGACATCACACTCATCAGGCATCTCTGCATCAACGTCCTATTCAAGTCAATTGGATTCCGCTGCAATACCAAGAACAGCCACTATACGGTAGACTGCGCTGTGCCTGGAATGCTGCAGCCCCATCAAACAGCTGATCTGCGGGGGTCCCAGAATATGGACCCCCCACTGATCAGATATTGACAAATCCTCAGGACAGGTCTTCATCTGTATTTTAGTTCTGGACAACCAATTTAATAAAGCCTGGTCCATGTATAATGGAAACTCCTTCTAAAATATATATATATTTTTCTTTATCAATATCTCTGCTTGCTTTCAGGCTACATATCTGCCCTGGCCTAATCCTGTTCACACAGGTTCACTTGTGTCACATTGTATCTCTGTAGGCAGGGGTTTGCCAGAAGGATACAATTGTAATGAATCCATGACTAGGTCAGGAGCCTTAAAATGACAAATTTAAAGGGGTTGTCTCACCTTACACATTGGTGGCATACAGCCAGTATAGTCTCGCAGGTGGGGCCCGCACCTATCTCTACAACAGGGCCCCCAAAGTGACACCCTCTATTCACTTCTATGGGAGTCTTTAGAAATTGCTTCCAGAACTCCCATAGAGGTGAAAGTAGAGGAGGTCGCGCTTGCACAGTGCGTTCTCCATTCACTTCAATGGGAGTTCCAGAAATAGCTGAGCGCGCTTGCACAGCTCTTTTCGTACCTCCCATAGAAGTGAATAGAGAATACGCCGCGCATGCTTCACTTTGGGGGTTCTGTTCTAGTAATAGGTGCAGATCCCAGAGGTGGGACCTGCACCTATCTAAGATTGGTGGCATATCCTAGAGAGATGGGCCAGCGCCTTTACACATTTATTAGAAATTCATACAGCTTTTCCAGTGACCAATCTATATTCCTGTAAGATTGCAGAACCCCTTTAATTACAATTTTCCCTCCCCCACTCGTGAATATTTATTGGGGCTCCACGCCTGTCTATAGGGGTTGTCTAGGATTAGACAATTGTGGCTGGTTTCTTTCAGCTCCCCGCCTGTCCGCGAGTTATGTCTGAAATTGCAGATCATCTCCATTGAAATGCTGTCCACAACCCGTGGCCAGTCGTGGTGCTGTTTATAGGGGAAGGCAGCCATGTTTTTTCTAGTTCTGGACAACCCCTTTAAGATGACATCTGATTGGCTTATGTAGTTATCTCAGAACAGAAAATATGATTGGCCAAAGCCGCCTCCGAACAAGTCTTCGAACTCCAGACTTGTCCCAAGATGGAGAAACCCTTCCTAAAAACCTACAAGACTCTAAAAAGTAAGAGGCCGGATATAATTGACTACCCCCAAGAGTATATATTATAACTCAGAATCAGCGACAGATTGTCTTTAATATCATTTAGGGGAACATTATACACATCAAGACAGGGGCCCACATCCTCGTATAGTTAAGTATCTGCAGCCCGAAGGTTAAAGCATAATAGCTATAATAATGAAATAATCCAATAAATTACAGTATAACCTTTCGGAAACGGTTCCCTAATTAAACTCTTAATGCTAATTAATTCAACTGAGGTCTCATCTACATGAGCGCAATACAGGAGAACAGAAACGGATCCCGGCAGAGGCAACAAGAAAAACCAGTCGAAAGGAAACATTTGTGTTTTTTCTTATTTTCTCTATTGTGAAACAAACTGAAAAACTGACCCCCATTGGGGCGAGAGCTGCCGAGCCTGCTGCTGAGACCCCAGAAACGTATTTGGTGACTGCAGTCTGTGGCGACCATAGAGGTGGCTTCATACAATGTTTTGCCTTTGCATTTTTGCAGTTTTTTTACCATATTTTTTATGCAGCCAGGTGTAAATGCATTATTAAATGCACTACAGGCAACGCATTTACTTTGTGTTTTTTTTTTTTTGGGAGAGGGTTATGTACCACTGAAAATATATTGTATCCTCTTTACTTTTTTTCCCCCACGCGTCTCGCCTGTGCTGCATTTTCCGGGGGCAAGAAACCGCTCCAAAACCCTACTGTACGTGTGTTTACGTTAGAGTTGGGCAATAAACCGGTATTAACGATATACCGCGGTATTAAGAAACTGCGATATGGCTATGTATTTTAGTAACGTCATAGGGGCAGTCGCACTTCACAGTGCTGAATGCCTCTAAAACGTCCGGCACAGTGGAGAAGGAGAGAGTCCCTCCCCACTGTGATCCGGCTGCCGCTGCGCCACCAATGAGACGGTAATAGTGAGGAGGATGGGAAGGGCTGTGGCCACTGCTCCACCAATGAGAATTACCCTCCATACAAATATACACCACGGGTGCCGGCCGTATCACATACCTGGCACCCGGTCTCAATGACAGGAAGCGGCGATCCCGCGAACCGAGGCAATTAACCCCTCTAGTGCGGCACCTGAAGGGTTAATTGGTGCGGTTCGGCGGGATCCCTGTCATTGAGGCTGGGTGCAGGCTGTGTGATATGGCCGGCACCCACAGTCTATATTTGTATTATGGGGTTAATTACATTCATTGGTGGCGTAGTGCGCCCCCCCCCATACCCCCAGTATTATAAATTATAATCATTGGTGGCAGTGGCCACAGGGTCCCCTCCCCTCTTTATTGGTGGTGCAGTGGTAGCTTCTAATCAGGAGCCCCAGCAGTGTAATCTCGGGGCTCTGATCGGTTACCATTGCAGCCAGGATGCTAATGAAGATTTCCAAGGCTGCCGTGATAATCTCCCTACTGCTGTGTGCACAAAGCCCAGGACAGCAGGGACAATGTGAGATCCTATTTACCCAAAAGATCTCTATTAGGGTGCATAGGACAAGGGATGAAAAGATCCCAGGTTCTAGCCCCATAAGGGGGCTAATAAATATTAAATAAAAAGTAAAAAAAAAACATTTACATTTTAAATCACCCCCTTTCCCAATTTACATAAAAAAATATATAAACAATAAAAAAAACTAATTGGGTATCGCCAAGTCCAAACTATTAAAGTATTGAAAAATATCTCCTATGTGGTGAACGTCGTAACAGAAAAAAATGTAAAAAATACACGATTCTCAATTTTTTTTTGTCTCCTTCTTCCCTAAAAAAAATAGGATAGGACTGTTCTATTATGGGCTGCACGTTCCATAAATTGCAGAATGCACACTTTTTTGGGGCGTTTAATTTTTCTTTTGCGTGATATCGCGTATTGCATTAATTTTTTTATGGGACCAGAATTTAATCAAAATTTTGGTATTTTGACAACCCTCATCACGGGGTTAGAAGTCCTTTAGGTCACAAAGAAATGACATCTAGTGGCTATAAACCCCCAGAGCCAGGAGATCGGCGCTGGAAAACAGACGCTGCACTCTAGGGGCTGCGGCACAGAGAGGCCGGGGCTGAGAACAGTCTCTGCACTCTGGGGGCTGCTGCACAGAGAGGCCGGAGCTGAGAACAGTCGCTGCACTCTGGGGGCTGCTGCACAGAGAGGCCGGGGCTGAGAACAGTCTCTGCACTCTGGGGGCTGCTGCACAGAGAGGCCGGGGCTGAGAACAGTCTCTGCACTCTGGGGGCTGCTGCACAGAGAGGCCGGGGCTGAGAACAGTCGCTGCACTCTGGGGGCTGCTGCACAGAGAGGCCGGAGCTGAGAACAGTCGCTGCACTCTGGGGGCTGCTGCACAGAGAGGCCGGGGCTGAGAACAGTCTCTGCACTCTGGGGGCTGCTGCACAGAGAGGCCGGAGCTGAGAACAGTCGCTGCACTCTGGGGGCTGCTGCACAGAGAGGCCGGAGCTGAGAACAGTCGCTGCACTCTGGGGGCTGCTGCACAGAGAGGCCGGGGCTGAGAACAATCACTGCACTCTGGGGGCTGCTGCACAGAGAGGCCGGGGCTGAGAACAATCACTGCACTCTGGGGGCTGCTGCACAGAGAGGCCGGGGCTGAGAACAGTCGCTGCGCTCTGGGGGCTGCTGTACAGAGAGGCCGGGGCTGAGAACAGTCGCTGCACTCTGGGGGCTGCTGCACAGAGAGGCCGGGGCTGAGAACAGTCTCTGCACTCTGGGGGCTGCTGCACAGAGAGGCCGGGGCTGAGAACAGTCGCTGCACTCTGGGGGCTGCGGCACAGAGAGGCCGGGGCTGTTTTATTTTTTTTCTAAATGGGCATTTATTGCGATATATATCGTTACCGCAATAAATTTCTTAATATCGTTATCGTGGGAATATTGTTGATATCGCCCAACCCTAGTTTATGTTGCGTTTTCTTTTAGCATTTATTGGTCGCACTAAAAACCCAGCAACCAACACCCATCTGTTACAATAAGAAAAGCCACCAAACCCTGCAAAGATGATTGTTTTTCATTCTTGCCATTTCTTTTCAGCATTTTCCTTTGCTATTTTTTTATTTATTTTTTTGCTTTGTTATGCACCAGATACTTTAAAGTCTACCTAGTGCAAAAAAGTTTTTTCCTGCCATTTTTTTGCATTGCATTTGGGCATGTTTCCTAAAAAAAAAAAAAACAAACAGCAAAAGAACACTAAAGCTACCTTGTATGAATAGCGGATTTTGTATGTTTTGTCCATGCTGATTTTCGTGCAGAAAAAAACATAGCGTAGTACAGTACTAGCAAAGTAAATATTTCACAAATGTCATGAACACTTAGGCCCCTTTCACACGGGCGAGTATTCCGCGTGGATGCGATGCGCGAGTTGAACGCATTGCACCCGCACTGAATCCCGACCCATTCATTTCTATGGGGCTGTTTACATGAGCGGTGATTTTCCCGCATCACTTGTGCGTTGCGTGAAAATCGCAGCATGCTCTATTTTGTGCGTTTTTCACGTAAAGCAGGCCCCATAGAAATTAATAGGGTTGCGTGAAAATCGCAAGCATCCGCAAGCAAGTGCGGATGCCGTGCAATTTTCACGCACGGTTGCTAGGAGACTATCAGGATGGAGACCCGATCATTATTATTTTCCCTTATAACATGGTTATAGGGGAAACTAATAGCATTCTGAATACAGAATGCATAGTACAATAGCGCTGGAGGGGTTAAAAAAATAATAATTTAACTCGCCTTAATCCACTTGATCGCCGTCATCTCTTCTGTCTTCTTTCTTTGCTGTGTGCAGGAACAGGACCTGTGGTGATGTCACGCCATCACATGATCCATCACATGATCTTTTACCATGGTGATGGACCATGTGATGACCGGAGTGATGTCACCACAGGTCCTGTTTCTGCACACCGCAAAGAAAGAAGACAGAAGAGATGTCGGATGCGCGATCAAGTGGATTAAGGTGAGTTAAAAAAAAATGTATTATTTTTTTTTAACCCCTCCAGCGCTATTGTACTATGCATTCTGTATTCAGAATGCTATTATTTTCCCTTATAACCATGTTATAAGGGAAAATAATACAATCTACAGAGCACCGATCCCAAGCCTGAACTCCTGTGAAGAAGTTCAGGTTTGGGTACCAAACATGCCGATTTTTCTCACGCAAGTGCAAAACGCATTACAATTGTTCCCGCAACATGTTCCCGCAACGCCCGACTGAAAGAGGCCTTAGTGTGTATTTTTCATGCGGAAATTGACCTGCTGTGCAGATTTATAAATCCACAGCATGTCAATTGTTTGTGCAATTCTGCACCTTAGGGCTCATGCACATGACCGCAATATACAGACAGCGTCC
This sequence comes from Bufo gargarizans, assembly GCF_014858855.1. Lineage (NCBI taxonomy): Eukaryota > Metazoa > Chordata > Amphibia > Anura > Bufonidae > Bufo > Bufo gargarizans. Next base: position 165,676,866 of record NC_058086.1, read on the forward strand.
GTGTGTGCACTGTATGACAGATGTGGACCCATTCACTTGAATAGGTCCGCACTCCAGAAGATACGGTGCGGTGTGGAACGAAGGCACAGATCAGAAGCCCACGGAAGCACCACGGAGTGCTTCTGTGAGTTTTCTGTCTGTGCCTCCACACCGCAAAAAAAGTGCATGCACACATTTTTTTGCGGTGCAGACCTTCGGATATGGATCGCGGATCCCATTCAAGTGAATGGGTCCACATCCACAGACTGTGGCCACACAGTCGGTGCCCATGCATTGCGGACCACAGCTGGCACACATGCATAAGGTCTTATACTGTATATAGTGGTTTTCTCCAAAGATGTCAATGAGGTTGCTAACAAACTGAAAATCTGCACCAAAACCCCAATAAATAGTGCAGATTTAGGTTATGGTTTGGTGCAGATTTCATGTACATTTTCTGCGCACAACTCCGCAAATGCTGCATCTTTTAGAAGACAAAAATTGCCACCTAATTAACAAAAATGTCAGGAGCAAAGAAATGTTTGTGTGTCCTGGCTGCGTATTTTCCATAGACTTTCAGCTAACATCTTTACAAAAAAACGCAGGTGCAACAAACTCCACTAAAAAATACAGAAAAACAGCACCAAAAACCTACAGTGAATATAAAAAGTCTACACACCCCTGTTAAAATGTCAGGTGTCTGTGATGTAAGAAAATGAGACAAAGATAAATTATTTCAGAACTTTTTGCATCTTTAGTGTGACCTATAAACTGTACAACTCAATTGAAAAACAAACTGAAATCTTTTAGGTAGAGGGAAGAAAAAATACAAAAATAAAATAACATGGTTGCATAAGTGTGCACACCCTTAAACTAATACTTTGTTGAAGCCCCTTTTGATTTTATTCCAGCACTCAGTCTTTTTGGGTATGAGTCTATCAGCATGGCACATTTTGACTTTGCAAGATTTGCCCACTCTTCTTTGCAAAAACACTCCAAATCTGTCACATTGCGAGGGCATCTCCTGGGCACGGCCCTCTTCAGATCACCCCACAGATTTTTACTCTGATTTAGGTCTGGGCTCTGGCTGGGCCATTCCAAAACTTTACTCTTCTTCTGGTGAAGCCCTTCCTTTGTTGATTTGGATGTATGCTTTGGGTCGTTGTCATGCTGAAAGATGAAGTTACTCTTCATGTTGAGCTTTCTAGCAGAAGCCTGAAGCTTTTGGGCCAATATTGACTGGTATTTGGAACTGTTCAGAATTCCCTCCAGCCAAACTAAGGCCCCAGTTCCAGCTGAAGAAGAACAGCCCCTTGGCATGATGCTGCCACCACCATGCTCCACTGTGGGGATGGGGTTCTTTTGGTGATGTACAGTGTTGTTTTTGGGCCAAACATATCTTTTGGAATTATGCCCAAAAAGTTGAACCTTGGTTTCATCAGACCATAACACCTTTTCCCACATGCTCTTGGGAGACTACAGATGTGTTTTTGCAAAATGTAGCCTGGCTTGGATGTTTTTCTTGGTAAGAAAAGGCTTTCGTCTTGCCACTCTGCCCCATAGCCCAGACATATGAAGAATACGGGAGATTGTTGTCACATGGACCACACAGCCAGTAGCAGATATTCCTGCAGCTCCTTTAATGTTGCTGTAGGCCTCTTGGTCGCCTCCCAGACCAGTTTTCTTCTCATCTTTTCATCAATTTTGGAGGGACGTCCAGTTCTTGGTAATGTCACTGTTGGGCCATATTGTCTCCACTTGATGATGACTGTGTCCACTGTGTTCCATGGTATATCTAATGCCTTGGGAATTCTTCTATCCCCTTCTCCTGACTGATACCTTCTAACAATGAGACCCCTCGGATGCTTTGGAAGCTCTCTGTGGACCGTGGCTTCTGCTGTGGGAGGCGACTAAGAAAATTTCAGGAAAGACCAACTAGAGCAGCTGCACTTTATTCGGGAATTCAGAGGCACTTTACATGGTGGCCACTTTACATGGTCCACCTAAAAGATTTTAGTTTGTTTTTCAATTGAGTTGTACAGTTTATAGGTCACATTAAAGGTGGAAAAAGTTCAGAAATGATTTATCTTTGTCAAATTTTTTTACAGCACAGAAATCTGACATTTTAACAGGGGTGTGTAGACTTTTATATCCACTGTACGTGTGAAGGAAGCCTGAATCTCTGCTCTAGGTACAAATGCTTCCAACCTCTCCACTGGTCATGTTACTTGGTTTTTGGGGGGTTATTTACACCGGTCTTTGATTCCCGCCTGCGCTGCTGGAGGATTCGCCATATTTATGACAAGGCGTGCACCAGCAGTCCGTAAGCCTGGCGTAAAAACTGCTCCAGCCCCTGACTGCAGAAGTCTTTACTCCTTTTATGCTTGTTTCCAGTAAGTTTGCCAGGTCCACTCCCAAGCGACGAGGGCGACTTAAAAATTCCCGTGCATCAATACTTTAAAAAGTCACAGAAAGGGGTCTTGCCAAAAAGCGTAAAGATGTTAGTTAATGACCCCCATGGCCTGTGTGTCAGTTGCAGGAGCAGGATCGCTGATTATTCCAGGCACTTGCCATGAAGGGCAATGAGCAGTTCAGTACATTGCTTAGTGTTTAGCAGTCACTTTCGGGCAGATGTTCGAGTTTTCAGAGTCTATGCAAATAGGTCTCTCTGTAGTTTTCAAAGGAATCATTGTAATTAGCCAAATATGTCTGCCTGGCATTTCCCTTTAAGGCTCTATATCACTCTTGTTGCAGAATTTAGCTGATTAGCCAAAACTGTCTTCTTGCAGGATTCATTTGCAGGGAAGCAGACCTGAGAGATATTACAAGCTCAGCAGGCAGTCAGCATCGGACCTGGGGAATTACAATTGCAGCTTGTGATTTGACAGCTACATCTTCATTGTAATGACAAATAGGCTGTTACTCTTCAGGAATTTCCTTTTAATTGTGTAAACTGATCTAAAACAAGTTGCATTTATTAACCTTGCTTAATGCAGAGGTTCATCTGACAACATCTTTCCCGTTCGACAGGAGGGATGGTATCTTTATAACTTGCACAATCCGCTATGCAGCTCTCCATTCACAAACTCACATCATTGCAATGACCTGTCTCATGCAGGTGATATCCTCTTAAATACTCTGTGCTGCTTGAGCCGTTTTCTTCTTTTCACCTTCCATTTGTGTCCATTCCACATTGTCACAGTGGCCTTGTCCTTGTCTAAAGTTATTATAAAACTGCTTGTTCAATGCAGCCCTGTCCTTGCTAACATAGAACAGGCCACGGCCGCCTGCAAGGTCAGCACCCTCTGAACATTGGCTATTCTGACGCTCTTCTCCCACTTGTCTCAGTTCTTCTCCTGACATCATGACTCTTCTTATGCAGTACTTTACAGTCCTTGCTAACCCAATCGCATGAATGGGACAGGTCACTGCCTCCTGCAAGATCAGCACCCTCATCCTCTGAAATAGTGTGGTCTGAAGATTGGCTATTCTATCCCTCCCACTCATCCCTGTTCTTTTCCTACATCTTGATAACACTCACACAGTGCGGTCCTGCCGCCACTAACAATCACGAGTGGACAGGTCACTGCCTCCTGCAAGATCAGCACCCTCTTCTTCTGAAATAGTGTGGTCTGAAGATTGGCTATTCTATCCCTCCCACTCATCCCTGTTCTTTTCCTACATCTTGATAACACTCACACAGTGCGGTCCTGCCGCCACTAACAATCACGAGTGGACAGGTCACTGCCTCCTGCAAGATCAGCACCCTCTTCTTCTGAAATAGTGTGGTCTGAAGATTGGTTATTCTATTCCTCCCACTCGTCTCAGTTCTCTTCCTAAGGGTACTTTCACACTTGCGGCAGAGTGATTCGACAAGCATTTCCGTCGCCGGAATGGCATTTGTAAGACGGATCAGCATTGCAGTATTTTGAATGAAGGATATGGCACTTAATCATTCCTATGGAAAAAAATGCCGGATCCGGCACTCAGGCAAGTGTTCAGTTTTTTGGGCCGTAGATAAAACCGTAGCATGCTGTGGTATTATCTCCGTCCTGAACAGTCAAAAAGACTGAACTGAAGACATCCTGATGCATCCTGAACGGATTACTCTCCATTCAGAATGCATGGGGATATACCTGATCAGTTCTTTTTCGGTATAGAGCCCCTGTGATGGAACTCTATGCCAAAAAAGAAAACCGCTAGTGTGAAAGTACCCTTACATCTTGATAACACTCACACAGTGCGATCCGGTAGCCACGAACAATCACGAGTGGACAGGTCACTGCCTCCTGCAAGATCAGCACCCTCTTCGTCTGAAATTGTGTAGTCTGAAGAAGATTGGCTATTCTATCCCTCCCACTCGTCTCAGTCCTTACATCCTGACAACACTCACACAGTGCGGTCCTGCTGCCACTAACAATCACATGAGTGGACAGGTCACTGCCTCCTGCAAAATCTGCATACTCATCCTCTGAAGATCGGCTGTTCTTTATTTCCCATTTTTTTCTTTTCTCCTCCTTCTTGACAGCACTCATGCCTTGCTTTCCCCTCCCTGCGAACACAATCCCAGGAGAAGCCTCTCCCACGTGCTGCACATTCCTGTATCTGCTCCTCTCTCTGTACCTGCCTCTCCAGTGGGGTCTTTGAATCACCCTATTCCTTTCCTTGCTTTACACAATCGGCACAACCCTCAGCTGAAATACTCTGTGCTTCTGAGGATACTACTCATTCCACTGTGTCTTCCAACTTCTTTTCATTCCTCTCACTCCCTGACGCCGATGCTGCTGTGAGACCCTGCACTTTCCACTTTTCTCCATTCTCCTCACCTCCCGCTGCCACATACAGTCCTGCCCTAGGTACTATCCTCACCTGGCAGGTCACTGCCCGCCCTCAAGGTCAGCACACTCCTCTCCTGCTGCTGTGCCCACTCCCATGATCTGAGCGGCTGCTGGGCGTTCTCTCCTTGCACACGTGTAATGTAAGGACGTGACGATTAGCAGCAGGTAACAAAAGTGATTAAATATGATGAAACCTCTTGGCAAACCCTTTCAGGATGAAAGGAGATACTTGCCGGCTTTGTTGTGCACATTAACAATTTATCAGATTTTATTACTTAAGAAAAGCGGCTTAATGATGATTCTTATCTGGTAACTGCAGCCTCAGCGCAGAGCCATCGTGTCAATGTGTCTCACTTAAAATGTATCTAAACATAACATGAACATAAAGAGAATGTAAAGCTTTCCTTTACCGAAAACCGCCGCTGTCCATAAACACAACGAGACACTAATATCCCTTATACAAAATTACTGCCATGTGGCATTGTAGAAGATACAGTATGTGAGAATTACTTACATAGCAACTCCCTAACTGAATGTTGTTACCAGACCCGGACCCACGGCACATTTCGTTCTTATGGTTTCCTCTAGAAGCAATGGGTTGGGACTGGCATTTCAGAATAGTCCAGCTTCTCTCCGCCATCTTGATTGTAGAAATCACTGTTTGCAGGCTGTAGCTTGGGTATCCACATTTCCAATTATTAATACCCTCTCATTACAACTATCACGAATTTGAGCAGAATACAGGTAGGCACGCAATACAGATATAAGGCACAGGAGAGGCTATATACTGTGCCCAGCGCAGCAGCGCGCAGCATGTCACATGCAGTGTCCAAACTTTAGTTCGGGGAGATGGAGAGAAGACGGGCTGTCAATAGTCTTACTGACGTAAGGGAGACTTAGTGACAACCGCAGAATACACTGACCTACGGTTTGTGGTTGTCGCCCATTGTATTCCTGGATAACTGCTGTGTAGAAACCTGCAGCGATTATTGGTGAGAAGTCACATGGGGTGGGAAGGTTGTCGCTTAAAATTATCTTAGAAGTAACAGTTTCTTAGCAGTTCTCTTACTCCGACCACCAGTTCTACATCAACGTATTCGCTTTTTCGGGCAGCGTCCAATCCACATTTTTTGAGGATCGGACGCGGACCCATTTATTTCTTTGGTGCCGCAAAAACCACAGACAGCAGATCGATGTCATCCATGCGCTGTCCGCATCCATGCGGCTGTTCTGAAAGTTATAGAACATGTCCTGTTATTCTCCGTTTGAGGCATTTCTTTAATAGGACCCACGGAAAGTGCGGGATGCGTACGGCCGGTATCCGTATTTTGTGGATCACCATGTGACTGAAGCCCTAATCTGCCGTCAGTTCATTTATAGAGAAACTTTACTTGTATTTTCTTCCTCAAACTTCTACAAAAGTTCCCCGGTTCTCTGTAAGCTAGACTCTCTGTTCCGTCTTTGACTGCGTAACCTAGAATTCGGCTCGTTTCGTCATCTCTTGGTTGAATGTCTCCCACTGACACCCGTTCTGTGATCACACTGGAGCCCTTGACGTTCCAAACAGCTCGGCTGAGAGGAGCAAAACTTTCAAAGCCTCTTCTGTTAGTGGTTTTTTTTTTAGACACTATTCCAAATCCTTCTGTCTTCTTCCCTTTTCCCTCTCAAGTTCCGGGAACAATTTATACTCCTGTAAATTGAGCGTGAAAAGCCGTCCCACAAAAGCCATCAATCTGCGGCCGTCTTTTTCTTCCTCCTTTTAATTAGGGACGCCCTGCTGAAAAATGTACCCATCGCCCGCTGAAGAATGGCGTATTCTCCATTCCTTGGCATAAATCTGCAGCTATCCGAGTGCCAGAGTCATGTCAGAATTTGTCAGTTTTATGACAAATGTTCCCAAAGGCATCGTCACATCTATTATGGCACCGCAGCACGGTGGACAGTGGAGGGAAGGCAGAGCAGATGTGTCTTTATCAGCCTTCACCAAGCAGCAGTTCATAAAAAAGCAGAGTTTCTGAAAATTGAGGAGCGTAGTTTGATCTTTCAGCTCTGGATACGAGCGTTTATGCGGTTTATTTTTAGGCTTGTAAATCATCTTGTCTTTCTTGTGACGAATCTTAAAGGAATACTCCAGTCAAACCTACTGAGGTGTCCATAGTTCAGGGCCTGAGGGAGCAGAGTATGAGTCAACGAAACACAGGACAATCCCTGTGTCATGCATTACACTCGCCATATAGTGCCCTGCATAGATGTGACAGTATATCAGTATAACGTCTGGAGCGTTCCTTGGAAAGCCAAGAAGACCCTGTTATGTCCTCATCTGGTGAAGAGGTCCGCTGGGCCACTTGTCTGGTAGAGAAGGTCTAGGTCTAGAGCATTTGACCTCCGGTCATCCTAATGTATCCCCAGTTTAGTGGCATTGGGAAGAGTTGGGCGAGAGTTGTGCCATTGCCCCCATTCACTCCTGCCGGACTGCGCCTCAGTTCCAGGCACCGGCTATAGGCTGTGTGTCACCACGTAGCACAGGTGTCCTCATTAAACACATCAGGATCGGCATTAGAATTCGCTCCCAAGATTAATCCTCATTATTTTTTATTATTTCCGTGGAAAAAAGTCTGTTTACTGCAGAACTGAAAGGTGTTTGCCAAGCGCCGGCTTTCTCCGTAGATATGCCGCTTTCGGAAACAATGAGTCATTGGATTTGTTTTGCCAAAAGTAATAAACTCCTCTTGTTCTCATCCAGCGGTTCCACGCATGGACCGAAAAATAACAATCCTCAGCCATTTGCAGCATGACATCACTGAACCTGCGAGGCTTTTATAATGGCTTATAATTATTTAATGGAGACAGTGAGCACCATAATCATATGCAGCGAGAACAATCAGCAGGCAATTTGTGCTTTTTGTTTTTGTTTTATGCTTTTTTTCTTTCTTTTTTTTTTTTTTAAGGTGCAATTATTTTCTTTTTGAAACAAAGGCAAAAAGGAAAAAAAAAGCCCAGAACTGATGAGAGGGTCAGTGTCACATGTTACACAAGAGGTCGATGAAGATATTTGGGACATTTATTTGAGGATCTGTAAGATTGGATTGGTTTGCACGGCGTATCCATCTCCAGCCTTCAGGTTGTATGATACTGAACCCACCACGGGCAGCCATGTTGGTTCACTTTGGGGTACATTTCTGTTTCACTTGGTCACCCAGAGGGTCAATCACTGTATTTGGCTACCAAAGAAAATGACCCATTGTTTATTTTTTTATGTTAAAAATAAATATATTTTTTTTTTTAATGTCACTATATCAAAAAGAATCCTGAAATCTTGCAGTTTTCATTGTGAGCACTGAGCGTTACTGACACTACTCTGCAGTCTTCTCATTATCACCAAAGATGAGCGAATAGACGTCTGATGAAACATCCGAAGTCGATTCGCATAAAACTTTGTTTCAATACTGTACGGAGCGAGCGCTCTATACAGTATTAGAATGTATTGGCTCCGATGAGCCCAAGTTATTACTTCACAAAGTACCTTGGAACGAAACCCGAGTTCGGTAAATGTTTTTTTACAGTAGAAATCAATTTATGAAGTTATTACGCACAGTCTGGAAATAACTTCGGCTCATCGGAGCCAATACATTCTAATACTGTACGGAGCAAACAAAGTTTTATGCAAATCGACTTTGGATGTTTCATCCGAAGTCGATTTTCTCATCCCTAATCATCACGATCACAGGTAACATCCAGGTATAGCTAACACAGGATCCTGCATTCAGGGCAGATGATGTCCCAGCTAATCTTCTCCCCCTCCCTGCACAATGACTTCTGAGCCTTACAGTAGGCTGACACATCTTGTTCTGTACAGGCAGGCGTACCGTGACAGACAACACCTACAGTTGAAACCAGAAGTTTACATACACTATATAAAAAAACACACATGCATGTTTTTCTCAATATCCGACATGAAATCAGAATAAACCTTTCCTGTTTTTGGTCAATTAGGATTACCATTATTATTATTATTATTTGCCAAATGCCAGAATGAGAGAGAGAGAGAGAGAATGTTTTAAGGCATTTTTATTACTTTCTGCAAAGTCAAAAGTTTACATGAATTTCATTAATATTTGGTACCATTTCCCTTAAATTGTATGACTTGGGTCAAACTTTTTGGATATCCTTCCACAAGCTTCTCACAACAGTTGGTTGGAATTTGGGCCCATTCTTCCTGACACAACTTGTGTAACTGAGCCATGTCTGTTGGTCGCCTTGCTCGCACCTCCCTTTTCAGCTTTGCCCATACATTTTCAATAGTATTGAGATCAAAGTTTACTCACTCTTAATAGCCGATTCAAGGTCCCCACATATGTTTTTTTGTATTTTCTCCTCTTCTACAGGGTTCCGACAACTCATTGATGTTTATGTTCGCGCTAACTTCCTGCCGCACTGCCCTGTGGGTCCCAGCGCAGCATCGCGTGTTTTCTGATGAATAGCAATCCACTGCGCATCCGCCGCCCTCATTCATATTCTGCCTCCTGCCGCACATTGTCACCTCTTCCGTGCATCCGCCCCCCTGAATCATTCTTTCTCCAGCCTGCTGCAGCATTTGCCTGTATTTTACATAGGAGGCGTTTACTATGCGAAGTAGCATAGTGCTCTGCCTCCTTCATTGAGGAGAAAGCTCACTGCCCGGTGACGTCACCAGACAAGAGAGGCGGGGCTTGGTGCAATGTGTTGCCGCCTAGTTTCCGCCCCTCAGTGCGCTCTGCATAATTACTGAGGCTGACGGTGATGTCACCGCGCTCCCTGCGAAGCGGAAGCAGAGGCTTAGCTCTGCAGAAAGGGACCCGGTACGTCACTGAATCTTTGAAAAGCTGCACTTCCGGGAGAGAATTTGACATGAAAACAGAGCATCAGAAAAGTCTGGCAAGGGTAGGACAGGAATGTATGTAATATTTATGTGCTTGGTGTTCACTTACAGCAATGTCCCCAATCCCGGACAACCCCTTTAAGCCACTTTGTAACCAGTTTGGCAGTATGGAAGACCCATTTCCGCCCAAGCTTTAACTTCCTGGCTGATGTCTTTAGTATTTCCAAATAATCTTCTTTCCTCGTGATGCGATCTATTTTGTGACGTGCACCAGTCCCTCCTGCAGCAAAACAACCCCACAACATAATGCTGCCGCCCCCGTGTTTTTTGCGGTTGGGATGGTGTTCTTAGGCTTCCAAGCTTCTCTCTTTTTCCTCTAAACATTATGGCCAAAAAGTTCAATTTTAGTTTCGTCAGACCACAGGACATGTCTCCAAAAATGTAGGTCTTTGTTCCTGTGTGCATTTGGAGTAATGGCTTCTTCCTGGCAGAGTGGCCTTTCAGCCCAAGTTGATACAGTCCTAATTAACTCAGATGTTGCCAACAAACAGAAGCTTCCAAACACATGACATCATCATATGGGCCGTCCAGAATTGTTTAAAGGCATAGTAATCTTAGTGTATGTAAACTTTTGACATTGCAGAAAGTAATAAAAATGCCATAAAACATTCTCTCTCTCTCTCTCTCTCTCTCTCTCTCTCTCTCTCTCTCTCTCTCTCTCTGTCTCTCTCTCTCTCTCTGTCTCATCTTTCTCTCTCTCTCTCTCTCCCTCGTCTCTCTCGCCCCTTTCCCTCTCTCGCCCCTTCCCCCCTCTTGTTCCTCTCCCTCTTACATCTCACCTCTCTCTAGTCTTTCTCTCTCTCTCTCTCTCATTATTCTGGCATTTGGCAAACTATAATATTTATGGTAGTCCTAATTGACCAAAAACAGGAAAGGTTTATTCTGATTTCATGTCAGATATTGAGAAAAACATGCATGTGTCTTTTTATAGAGTGTATGTTAGGGCTGCAGCTATCGATTTTTTTTTTCTTATTTGTAATCAAGTATTCTATCGATTAATCAAGTACACTAATAAGGAATAACTAATTTAAAGGAAATTTTCCTTTATAAAAGGTAATCAGACCCCCTGTGCCATCAGCTCCCCCCAGTGCCATCAGTCCTCTGTGTCATCAGCTCCCCCCAGTGCCATCAGTCCTCTATGCCATCAGCTCCCCTATGCCATCAGCCCCCTGTGCCATCAGCTTCCCCCAGTGCCATCAGTCCTCTGTGCCATCAGCCCCCCAGTACCATCAGCTCTGTTCTATTAGCTCCCCCCTGGGCCATCAGCTCTGTTCCATCAGCTCCCTCCAGTGCCATCAGCTCCCCCAGTTCCATCAACTCCCCCCAGTGCCATCAGCTCTGTGCCATCAACTCCCCCCAGTGCCATCAGCTGTGCCCTCGGCTCCCCCCAGTGCCATCAGCTCTGTGCATCAGCTCCCCCCCAGTGCCATCTGCTCCCCCCCAGTGCCATCTGCTCCCCCCCAGTGCCATCTGCTCCCCCCCAGTGCCATCTGCTCCCCCCAGTGCCATCTGCTCCCCCCAGTGCCATCTGCTCCCCCCAGTGCCATCTGCTCCCCCCAGTGCCATCTGCTCCCCCCAGTGCCATCTGCTCCCCCCAGTGCCATCTGCTCCCCCCCTGTGCCATCAGCTCCCCCCCTGTGCCATCAGCTCCCCCCCCTGTGCCATCAGCTCCCCCCCCTGTGCCATTAGCTCCCCCCCCTGTGCCATTAGCTCCCCCCCTGTGCCATTAGCTCCCCCCCCTGTGTCATTAGCTCCACCCCTGTGCCATTAGCTCCACCCCTGTGCCATTAGCTCCACCCCTGTGCCATCAGCTCCCCTGTGCCGCCCCCCAATGCCAGCAGTCCTCCATGTCCTCAGCTTCCCCAGTGCCACTATCTCCGCTCCTAGCCATCAGTCCCAGTTGAACACTTACCTCTACTGTAGGGGCGCCGCTCCACAGCTCCTCCGTCTTCTTCTCCGTGCGCTGCACTGTAGTCCTGACGTCACACAGAGTCAGGTCATAGTGCACGCTTACGTGCACTACGACCTGACGATGTGTCAGGGTACAGTACAGAGCAGCGCGGTACGAGTCGGCGGGTGACCACGGAGTGTGAGTAACAGCAAGCGCTTCACATGCTCCATGGTCACATGACACAATCAAATAATCGTTGCAGCCCTGTGTATGTAAACTTCTGGTTTCAACTGCATATATACTGTAGATAATACAGGATCCTGCATTCACAGTAGGTGATGACGCAGCTCACCTTCTCCTCCTCCCTGCACAATGACCACTGAGCATCACAGTAGGATGACACTTCCTACTCTGCAGAGATCACTTCTCTGCAGTCATATCATCATCACAGGCACGATTACAGTGACAAATACCGAGATATATACAATAGATAACAGAGGATTGACATCACAGCTCATCTCCCTCCCTACACAGTGACCTCTGCACAGGTCAGTCACAGAGCATGCCTCCAACACTTGCCTATAGAAGTCAGTGGGGGAGATTTATCAAAACTGGCATTCCCAGTCTCGATCCCCTGTGCACCGGAGTGAGATGCCTCATAATAAATTAGGCACATCACTGGCCCTTCGTGAGCAAGCGCCACCCCCTGTGTCATAATTTGCGACTTCCTAACGCCTCAAAATTTCCACTAAAGCTTTAATAAATCTCCCCCCAAAGAGCCGTCTCAAGACCACAGGTTTCTATGGCCTTTTTGGCCATGCTGAAAAGTTTAGGAGTGAGATCACTGTGTTATTACTACAACTCCCAGCATGCCCTGACGGCCGTAGACTGCCACAACATACTGGGAGCAGATCCGTGATGTAATCTGTTGCTTTCCTTTCTGTGTATATGACTTGATTATCAGTTTATATAACTCTTGTTTCGTTAGCTGCCCTTTAATTCTGACACGCTGAGTTCGAACACCATGATCAATAGCTTCACAATCGCCAATCGAGCGCCCGTACTGCCAGAAAATAGCACCTCTTCACAAGTAGTAATTAGCGACAAAATCCCAATTAATTGGATTTTGCTGAACCGGCCCGGGGTGCCAAGGTGTGAAGTAAGCCATCTCGGGACAGTGGAAGCCATGGATCATGCCGGACTGTTTACCGAGAAGGCGCCTAAATTAATGTTTGCACAGCGCCCGGCCGCCTTGTTGTTCCCGAAACTGTAAATCTCATTTACTTATAAGATTGAATAAAGCTGCCTGGCAACGCGCGCGGCTTCTTCATTTAGACCAGGGTGCATCTCTCCATTCCTATCTGTTACTCACCTTTTAAAGTGTCTCATTCATATTCCATCTCCACCACTATTTGTGCATCAGTCACAGATCACTGGCAAAGATGTTGCTGCAAGTTTTGCTAAGACGCACTGCACCATTTAGGCCGTTTATGCCAATTGCACCAGCGCAGCTTCATTATTTTAGCTGGCGTTTCGATCTAGCGATTTCAGTGGGCGCTTGTTTTATTATCGATACTTTTACTAAAAGAGTCCGCTTCTCGTTGCAGTGAACGCGGACAAGATGCAGAATCTGCCCCACCCAGATCATTGAGCATCGGCTATAAAAGCGACAACCACGATTGCCACCCTTTGGGTGGTTGTCGATTTCTTCCTCTCTCATTGAAGTGAGAGGCATGTCCAGGATCAGAGATGTTTAAAATGGGCAGAATTAGGAACGTGGTAATGATATTCATGGGATTTTCTATTGGGAAAGTCAGGAGGGGTGCTGTTCTCATTGAAGAGACTCAGCTGTGCATGGAGACATTTTCAGGCAATGCTTCATGGGAAAAAAAAAAGTATGCAAATGAGCCCATATTAGCCAAACCGCAGACCCTTCTACTTTGAGCTAATTTGCCTATTTTTCCCATGGAGCATTGCCTGAAAGAGTCTCTTCAATGAGAGCCAGTACCTGCCTGAGCATCTGATTCACACGGATGGGGCAAGAACCCTGAAAGAGCGGTCTACAGATGGGTCTCTGGTTTGGTTGGTGAGCTAATTTGCATACTGTAGGAAAATGGGGACCCGATCTGTATTATTTTCCCTTATAACATGGTTATAAGGGAAAATAATAGCATTCTGAATACAGAATACATAGTACAATAGCGCTGGAGGGGTTAAAAAATAATAATAATAATTTAACTCCCCTTAATCCACTTGTTCGCGCAGCCAGAATCTCTTCTGTCTTCTTCTTTGAGGAATAGGACCTTTGATGCCGTCACTACGCTCATCACATGGTCCGTCACATGATCCATCACCATGGTAAAAGATCATGTGATGGACAATGCGATGAGCGCAGTGACGTTATCAAAGGTCCTATTCATCAAAGAAGAAGACATTAGAGATGCCGGCTGCGCGAACAAGTGGATTAAAGGGACACTAACAGGGCCAATAAGCATATTGAGGTATATATATGGCAGTACAGGTCTTATAATGGGTATTACAATCATCTAAGTGTCCCCCCCCGTCCACATTATACATACAGTAAACTTAAGTTTTATAACCTGCTCCAACGGTCTTCAATCTGCCCAAGGGGCGGCGTTTCACCTCTCTTGCGCCCAGCCAGCCTCCCCCAACTGCCGCTGTGAAGCGCCGCCCAGCTCATGAATATTCAGTTTGCTGGGCGGCTTCTGCGGTCCCCGCTCTGAAGCGCTGCGCTGAACAGTGCCCTGCGCATGCGCCAGATCTTGTGAAGTCGGGGACAGTAAGCGCCGCCCAGCGAAGTGAATATTGATGAGCTGGGCTGCGCTTACTGTACCGGACTTCACAAGATCTGGCGCATGCGCAGGGCACTGTTCAGCGCAGCGCTTCAGAGCGGGGACCGCAGAAGCCGCCCAGCAAACTGAATATTCATGAGCTGGGCGGCGCTTCAAAGCAGCAGTTGGGGGAGGCTGGCTGGGCGCAAGAGAAGTGAAACGCCGCCCCTTGGGCAGATTGAAGACCGTTGGAGCAGGTTATAAAACTTCAGTTTACTGTATGTATAATGTGGACAGGGGGGACACTTAGATGATTGTAATACCCATTATAAGACCTGTACTGCCATATATATACCTCAATATGCTTATTGGCCCTGTCAGCGTCCCTTTAAGGTGAGTTAAATTATTTATTTATTTTTTTAACCCCTCCAGCGCTATTGTACTATGCATTCTGTATTCAGAATGCAATTTTTTTCCCTTATAAGCATGTTAGAGGGGAAAATAATACAATCTACACAACACCGAACCCTGGGTACCACATTCAGTTTTTTATCACGCGCGTGCAAAACACATTGCACCCGCGCGATAAAAACTGAACAATGGAACACAATCGCAGTCAAAACTGACTGCAATTGGGTACCTACTCACGCGGGTTTGCCGCAACGCATCCGGACCTTATCCTGACACGCTCGTGTGAAAGAGGCCTTAGAGGGTCAGCTCTCTCTGCAACTGGCGCGCCCTCTGCACTTTGATTGACAGAACCAGGTGTGATGATGTTTTCACTGCTTGTCCACGTCAATCAGGTTATGCCTCCACCAGCATCGCCCGTGTCTCGGCGAGACCGCCACATATAGCAAACGACCAGAGATAATTGGCGGTGCTACGGGAAGCAACGCAGAAATAAAGCACCTTCCAGAGGGAGAACGACCTCCAGATGATTCTCATCTTGCATTTCACTTATGACAGGTCAGGAGCTCGGATTCTATACATAATTGAAGCGTTCTCGCCGGTTTGTCTGTTTTTGTCCGTGTCTTGTATCTATAAATATAGAATGAGTGTCACAGATGAGTCCATTGTCACTCAGGCCGAGCATGAAGGACGCGGGACTGTTCTATACATTGTATCATTAGCTAACACCTGGCTACACTGTAACGATGAAGCAGAGCCCACAGACCTAAACCACCGCCAACTGGGTACATGTAGCAGGCTGTATGGACGAGGCTCGTCTTAAAGGGGCCCCTACGTGGATTGTGACACTGTAGGACAGTCAGGTTAAATTAGAGCAAAGACGTTTTCTAGTAGTTCTAACAATTGGGGAAGAAGCAGCTAACGTCTTCTCCTGCTTGGGACTGACAGAAGTCTAATGGGGAATAGCCGTGTAAAAAGAAGGGTAAAATATGAGGACCTGTCGCCTCTCCTGCCTTATCTGTGTTAGTAACTACTTTCACCCCCTGGAGCATCTATTCTTATGACTCTATGTTGTGCCGTTCCTCTATTAGTCCTGCTAGAAGTTATGAATGAATTACTAGCCGTTTGCAATGGAGGTCCAGATGGGTGTTACCAACTGGAGGTGTCCCTGTATAGCCCGACATTGTCCAGTCAGGGCCAGCTCCCCCAGCTGGTAATACCCAGCTGGACCTTTATTGCAGATTGGCAGCAAATGATTCATAAATGTCTTGTAGGAATAATAGAGGTATGGCACAACATAGTCATAAGAATAGATGCTCCAGAATTGTTATTACAAGGGGGATGCAAGTAGTTCCTAAAACAGGCGTGTCAGGAGAGGGGAGAGGACCGCTTTAACAAGAAAATGTAGGTACGTCGTGCCCCGAGCTGTTCTCTCCAACAGTAGGTAAGTAGAAGAGTCATAGAACAATACATTCGCGGGTCGGGATCGGAGTGCCACTTGTTAATGAGCGAGTTCACTTGCGCAGTCATCGTGAACATGGGGATGAATGATCGTTACTACGATTGTATATCCTCCTGCAGTGTTCATTTGTCAGCAGCTCATCCTCTGACACGGGGCGGTATGCTGCTGGCAGACAATGATTTTCTGTTTTAGTCCCACATAAAAGGTGCAATCACCGGACAGTTCCAAGAGATCTGCAGGATGTGTACATTGACGAAGGATCAGATGTAACGGCTGGTGGCCGATCATCAGCGGCTCTCAAGGGCAGAAGCCCCTCTATGATATCCTGGTGCCAAATAGGACGTACAGAAAGGGGTCTTCAAGGTGAGGTCACCCTTTAATGACTACAGCTGTGCCCCGGCTGTGTTCTCCTTCATAAATGTAGCGTTGCGAGTCAGTGAGCAGAAATGACTTTCCGTGGGACCATCCAATGATCTGTGAGTATATGGCGATTTTACACAGCGCGTGCCGCCATACAGTGCCACTATGTAGCGCTTCCATATTACATTGTGATGGAACATGGCACCCAACATCCTCAGTATGAAATCGCACCCTGTGGTCCCTTACGGCCTTTCTGTAGGTACCAATCTGTAATAGTCTTGTGCCTGATTGGTCACCCATTGTTCAAAGCTGAAATCTATGCCAGTGCTGAGCGGGTGAGTGGCGGATTCGGATCAGAGATGCACCAAAACCGTTGCCGATTATGAAATTTGGCGCACCTTGAACAAGCGAGTCTGATTACTAAGCCTGACGTAGAAAACGCGGGTCTTGGCAAATCAGAGCCCAAATATTGGTCCTTCATTGAGCAGGTTATCATCCCGGGTGTCGTATAGGACGGTATTTTGGTATATAAAATATTTTTGGTTCGCCCAGTGACCTAAAGACGATCTAATGAGGTTCACGCACCTTGTGGGAAAACGAGAGGCTTTTCAGCCAAGTCTTAAATAGTCATAAGTTCCCTCCGCTCGGCGCATAATATACTGCCCAAACCCCCCCCCCCACCGCGGTGCTTTTCTCTTCTGCAAGACTTTACAGGGCCTCCGGAGTCCACTTTCACCCCTCCCGCTCAGGGGCCATGCAATTAAGGGTAACAATACTTAAATCATTACCGAGGACAGACGGGAACAACTCTCCTCCTTTGATTCGTTTCCCCGCTTTTTGTGCCTCTCAGCGGTTCGGCCCCCGCTGAAAAGCATGGCGTATGGCGGCAAAACAATGGAGTCCGACTCAAATTTTTTTTGTGTTCCTACTTTAAAACATCTTGTTCCTGGGAGAGTGACACATGGCGGCCTGTTGTGCAGAAGCTAAGTGTACGGTACTCACATCTTATAGAACAAAGCCTCTTTTATTAAATGTCACCAGGCGTACCACTCGCTGCCGATTCAAAGCTTTCTATTGTGGAAATCAGGCCAGATTCGCGGTGGCACGAAAGTTCTGTTCTCGTTTTCTCCCAAATTACCAGCAGCATTAAATTTACAATTTCCCCTTCAATAGGAAGTCAGTGTGAATTGGCGCCGAGTTGATCGCTGTCGGTGTAAATCTTCTGATTGCCAAGAACCTCAATCGCTGACCTGCTCTAAATACCTTGTTAATAAGCCTCCAGGTAAGGAGGGGACCCCGCTCAGAATCCCCCTGTAGTGTAAACATGACATCTTACATCTCTGCCCGGCGCCAGACGTTCACTATTATTTACACTGTGGGACCTATTCACCGGCAGCTACCGATAACGCTATTATAGACGTGGCCACAGAGAAGTCCCCTGATATCAGTGCATGGGGAGGGTCTCTAGTCTGCCATACTCCTTCTGTACTGTATATGAGGGTCCACATAGGCCTAGACTGCACTGACCTAGGCCTCATGATGTATAATCTAAAATACGGCACCCGTAGAAATCTGTGGCCCCATACAGTGTCTCCATAGTCACATGGAGATTTTTGCTCACTAATTCATGTGTCTGGCGGTATTCTCCTATAATAGAGACACATGGAGTGATAATAATACAAAAGTGTCTAACCTCCGAGCACAAGACTTATTTACCATGTCTGGAGATTGTTATAACTATTCTTGTACATAGAAGGCAGTATTATAGTAGTTATATTCTTGTACATAGGAGCAGTATTATAGTAGTTATATTCTTGTACATAGGAGCAGTAGTATAGTAGTTATACTCTTGTACATAGGAGGCAGTATCATAGTAGTTATATTCTTGCACATAGGAGGCAGTATTATAGTAGTTATATTCTTGTACATAGGAGGCAGTATTATAGTAGTTATATTCTTGTACATAGGAGGCAGTATTATAGTAGTTATATTCTTGTACATAGGAGCAGTATTATAGTAGTTATAGTCTTGTACATAGGAGCAGTATTATAGTAGTTATATTCTTGTACATAGGAGCAGTATTATAGTAGTTATATTCTTGTACATAGGAGCAGTATTATAGTAGTTATATTCTTGTACATAGGAGGCAGTATTATAGTAGCTATATTCTTGTACATAGGAGGCAGTATTATAGTAGTTATATTCTTGTACATAGGAGCAGTATTATAATAGTTATATTCTAGTACATAGGAGCAGTATTATAGTAGTTATATTCTTGTACATAGGAGGCAGTATTATAGTAGTTATATTCTTGTACATAGGAGCAGTATTATAGTAGTTATATTCTTGTACATAGGGTGCAGTATTATAGTAGTTATATTCTTGTACATAGGAGCAGTATTATAGTAGTTATATTCTTGTACATAGGAGCAGTATTATAGTAGTTATATTCTTGAACATAGGAGCAGTATTATAGTAGTTATATTCTTGTACATAGGAGGCAGTATTATAGTAGTTATATTCTTGTACATAGGAGCAGTATTATAGTAGTTATATTCTTGTACATAGAGGGCAGTATTATAGTAGTTATATTCTTGTACATAGGAGGCAGTATTATAGTAGTTATATTCTTATATATAGGAGGCAGTATTATAGTAGTTATATTCTTATATATAGGAGCAGTATGATAGTAGTTATATTCTTGTACATAGGAGCAGTATTATAGTAGTTATATTCTTGTACATAGGAGCAGTATTATAGTAGTTATATTCTTATATATAGGAGGCAGTATTATAGTAGTTATATTCTTATATATAGGAGCAGTATGATAGTAGTTATATTCTTGTACATAGGAGGCAGTATTATAGTAGTTATATTCTTGTTCTTATTTAGGTCATTGCACAGTTCAGGTTTGGGTTAGTTGTAGTGTAGATTGTATTATTTCCCCTTATAACATGGTTATAAGGGAAAATAATAGCATTCTGAATACAGAATGCATAGTACGATAGGGCTGGAGGGGTTAAAAAAATAATAATTTAACTCACCTTAATCCACTTGTTCGTGCAGCCCGGCATCTCTTCTGTCTTGTTCTGTGAGAAATAGGACCTTTGATGACGTCGCTACGCTCATCACGTGGTCCGTCACATGATCCATCACTATGGTAATGGGTCATGTGACGGACCATGTGATGAACGTAGTGACGTCATCAAAGGTCCTATGCTTCACAAAAGAAGACAGAAGAGATGCCGGCTGCGTGAACAAGTGGATTAAGGAGAGTTAAATTATTTTTTAATTTTTTTTTAACCCCTCCAGCCCTATCGTACTATGCATTCTGTATTCAGAATGCTATTATTTTACCTTATAACCATGTTATAAGGGAAAATAATAATGATCGGGTCCCCATCCTGATCGTCACCTAGCAACCGTGCGTGAAAATCGCACCGCATCCGCACTTGCTTGCGGATGCTTGCTATTTTCATGCCACCCCATTCATTTCTATGGGGCCTGCGTTATGTGAAAAACGCACAAAGAGGAGCATGCTGCGATTTTCACGCAACGCACAAGTGATGCGTGAAAGTCGCCGCTCGTGTGCACAGCCCCATAGAAATGAATGGGTCCGGATTCAGTGCGGGTGCAATGCGTTCAACTCACGCATCGCACCCGCGCGGAATACTCGCCCGTGTGAAAGGGGCCTTAGGATCTTGCCGAACCTTTAACAGGTTCTGTATTGAAACCAGAATCATTGATGTTGACCTTGACCTGAACAACCCAAAAATCACTCGTCATCTTGCAGTCGTTTGCCCTCATTTTGTTATGTAGGGAATATCTGCAGATTTTTTAGGACATTTTAAAGGCGACTATCCTGTGTATTTCATACATGCTGATGATCTACCTGTAGTGGTCTCATGTGGATGTAGCATTCTCCGGCCTCCGCTGTCATCCTGTGATCCAGGGCTTCTTGTATGTATACTTTCCCATGACTTGATTAATTTAATGCACGGGATGGACTTGCTGCATAAGCAGTAAAATCCACGCTCCAAAGAGTTATTTCCATGGTCGCTGGAGCGTTGTGTGCAGCTGTTTTGCGGCACAGCTTTCATACACAAACTCCTACTTGTATTAATGATACCAGAACAAAAACCCATTACAAGGGCATTTAAAGCGGTAGAAAGACGTCGCGCTGATTCTTATCAATCCATTCACAACCCCCCAAAAAAAACTAAACTGATCTCGTCACGTTAGAATAAGTGCCGCATCCACAGTCCTTCAGGCTGGAGACGTCTTCTAAAACGCGGCATAAACTTGATCTTTTTCATGTGACGCTCTTTTATATTATTATTTTTTCCTCGCAGAGGAACAATCAGTAATTCAGCCATTATGTCAGTGACATGCGGTAGGGCTGAATTTTCCACCGCTGTTACCAGTTCCCCTGCTGAGATTTAGGGTCAAGGGTGCTGGGGGGGTGGATAGTGGAACCAGAACATTGTATGGAAACCCTGCGGCGGGAAACAGGCTCCTCTTTGGTAGCAGCGAGTGCGGTGTATCATTAGGACTACAATGGCACTTTTTCCCTGGGGCAATTTTTGCTATTTTAAGCGTGACCGAATTCACTTATATACATCACGTTTAGTTTTAATGGTTCGTGTTTGCCCAAAACCGCGCACATTTGTAATTTTACAGTCACACATTTAAAAGGTTTATACAAAGACTGCAGGACGGGCAATTTATCCCATTCAAGCTGATAGTACTCAGTGCTTCAGAATAGACCGTAAGCATCGAGGGAGAGGAGTGGGAATCATATTTTCTGTGGTGGAGGCGCAGCACCAAACCATGACACCCCCTCCACCTGCCTCAAACAATGATTCCCAATTGACTAGCCTCAAATCTTGATGCCCCTTTCACCAGCTCCAAACCATGAGGATGCCTTATCCACTGACCCCAAACCATGATGCCCCTTCTGCCAGCCCCAATCAATGATGCTGCCCCCTCCACCAGCCCCCAAACCATGATGCCCTTTCTGCCAGCCCCAATCTATGATGCTGCCCCCTCCACCAGCCCCCAAACCATGGTGCCCCTTTTGCCAGCCCCAATCCATGATGCTGCCCCCTCCACCAGCCCCCAAACCATGATGCTCCTTCTGCCAGCCCCAATCCATGATGCTGCCCCCTCCACCAGCCCCCAAACCATGATGCTCCTTCTGCCAGCCCCAAATCCATGATGCTGCCCACTCCACCAGCCCCCAAACCATGCTGCCCCCTCCACCAGCCCCCAAACCATGATGCTGCCCCCTCCACCAGCCCCCAAACCATGATGCTGCCCCCTCCACCAGCCCCCAAACCATGATGCTGCCCCCTCCACCAGCCCCCAAACCATGGTGCCCCTTTTGCCAGCCCCAATCCATGATGCTGCCCCCTCCACCAGCCCCCAAACCATGATGCTGCCCCCTCCACCAGCCCCCAAACCATGATGCTGCCCCCTCCACCAGCCCCCAAACCATGATGCTCCTTCTGCCAGCCCCAATCCATGATGCTGCCCCCTCCAACAGACCCCAAACCATGATGCTCCTTCCACCAGACCCCAAACCATGATGCTGCCCCCTCCACCAGCCCCCAAACCATGATGCTCCTTCTGCCAGCCCCAATCCATGATGCTGCCCCCTCCAACAGACCCCAAACCATGATGCTCCTTCCACCAGACCCCAAACCATGATGCTGCCCCCTCCACCAGCCTCAAATCTTGATGCTGCCTCCATAAGCAGATACTGTATTTACTTTTTTTTTTTACACTATTTGGTAACGTTATTTGGGCACTGTATGGAGGTATTATATGGCACTATTATTTGGTCAGCATTACTTTCCTCTTCCATAGGCCTTGATCCGATCATGAACAGTAGCACTTGGAGAATTATCAGGTTGCTGTGATTTTTTATTATTATGGCCATTAGGCCACATTCACACTGCACTTTGCACTTTCTCGAACACCTCTGAAGTACAGTCCAAACACAGCGTGATGCTGAAGACCCAGGGCCATCTGCTGTGCTTCTGGTGACGTCATCATGTAGCATCTGTAATGTGACCCACTGTATTCACTGTGGCCCTTTTGATTAGGAGCCGATTCATGATTAATGCGTTCTGTACTAACATCAGACGGACAGGATGTGGCCCCCGCTGAGCCCATGACTGTGACACAGTGTCTTTGTTGGGCCTGGTATTGGCTGAACCCCCTTTTCCGGAGTTGAGGCTGTATGGTCATTTATTAGTATCTGTATCACACATTATAAGCAATGATCCACCGAGACGTCCTTCATGTTGTGTGGTCCGACCAATAACAATCCACTAAAGACTTTTGGGCTGATTCACATCACATCACCGCGCTCGGTCTGGTAAAAATGTGGCCGTGTGTCAGACGCATCACCCGGACCCGACCGCTCATAGCGATTTATCTGATTATATGAGTACAGTGGAATAGAACCACAATCAGATAGGAAGTGACTATACCATAAAACACTATGAAGCAGTCAGAGGCACCATGTTTCCTGGACCGAGCTCAGTTGTGTAAATCAGCCCTTACTAGGCGTATCTTAATGACCCTGCAGCCAATCCGAGTCTAATAAGACCGCGGAGCTCCCGGGGCTGAGCATTATACGGTACAAAGACCTGAGTGTTAAAGGGGGCACAAACATTGAGGCTACTATCCGATTTCTAATTTATTATAAGATATATATATATATATATATATATATATATATATATATATATATAATTTTACAAACAGTCCTGCTTTTTTTTTTTTTTTTACTTCTGTTTTTAGTATACAGCTACTATGCAGACATAATTGTCTCCATGGTTACAGACTACGCTGTGTAGTCTGATCCTGCAGTCACGTGCTGCTCTCTTTTCCATGTCCTCTCTTTTGCAGGATCAAGGCCCCTTGCAGAGGAGCGTGTCCGGATGCGTTGCGCCTGCGATCAGGGAAAATCGTGCGAGTAAGTACACAATTGCAGTAAATTTTGACTGCGATTGCATTCCGATGTTCAGTTTTTATCGCGCAGGTGCAATGCGTTTTGCACGCGCGTGATAAAAAACTGACTGTGGTACCCAGACCCGAACCCGGACTTCTTCACTGAAGTTCGGGTTTGGGTTAGGTGTTCTGTAGATTTTATTATTTTCCATTATAACATGGTTATAAAGGAAAATAATAGCATCCTTTAATACAAAAGGCTTAGTTAAATGTGGATTGAGGGGTTAAAAAAATAATAATGTAACTCACCTCATCCACTTGATTGCGCAGCCAGCATAGTCCTCTTTCTTCTTCTTCTTCTTCTTGCAGGACCTGGCTGGAAAAGGAACTTCGGTGACGTAATTGCGCTCACCACGTGGTGAGCGCGGTGACGTCCGCGCAGGTCCTTCTGAATGAAGGTAGAAGGTTCTTGTATCTTCATTCAGCAGGACCTGCGGTCATGTCACCTGAGCGTGATGACGTCACCGAAGGTCCTTTTCCAGCCAGGTCCTGCAAGAAGAAGAAAGAAGACGAGCCCGGCTGCGTGATCAAGTGGATGAGGTGAGTTAAATTTATTTATTTTTACCCCACAATGGACCTTTTACTAAGCATTCTGAATTAAAGAATGCTATTATTTTCCATTATAACCAGGTTATAATGGAAAATAATAAAGTAATCCCTCGTCTCCTTAGCAACAATGCTTTAAAATCGCATTGCATCCGCACTTGCTTGCGCTTTTCACGCATTCCCCATTTATTTCTATTTGCGCGGGGAAAAAAATGGTGCAACTGGGGGGAAAAACAGGAGGGACATCTCCAGACACAAATGCGTTTAAGGATGCACCAAATTTATCAACGGGAGACTTTGATAAATTTGACCCAAACTACAGCAATGCAAAACGGACTTAAAAAAATTGCCCTCATGATAAATCTCCCCCAACGACAAAAAAAGGGGCAGTAGTAGTGATAGATCATACCTTCTGTCGGTGCTGCTCCGTGCGGCTCTGCTCTGGTCCTGCTGGACGTCCAGGCATGCTGGGAGTAGTAGTTTCTCCTTAGTTGTAGGTCCATAGACTACTTTATTCTGTAGCCTCCCAGTTGTGCGGCTCTCGTCCTTGGGTTGGAGGTGGGGGACCTTACAGTGAAGCCCATTCATATTCATGAGTTCAGTCTCACGTTTTGCATCCGATAAATCAGCCGCCGTCAGGGTGATGCGGAACAGGCCAGAGCCGCCACGTGGAACGCTTCATCTGCTTGCGGTCGGTAATTTGTTTGGAGAGATTTGTAAACTCCTCCAATATTACAGATTCCTCTGCAGCGCACGGAACGTCAGGAAATCGGAGCCAGCGGTGCTTGGCATGGACAAGTCAAATCTGCGCCATTGTGCACCAGGGCCCGGGGGTGACTGCAACCGCTGCCCTTCTGGTCTGTAGGTGCAATATGTGGGGGCAATGCAAAGGTTCATGGGAAGCGTTGATTCTGAGGTGGGGGGGGGGCCCAGCCTACCCTTGTACACAACTGACGTTCAGGAAGCTAGAGCTGGGTGACTCCGTGACTACATGGCGGCTCCGGTAACTTATTGGACCCAATAACGCCTGGCCTGCAGAGGGTGGATGCATGTCCTACGTGCCAAATTTGAATTGGATTTGCCGCAGACTCGATGTAACTTCCATCCATAGGATGAAATCTGATGCAGGTTTGCAGAAAATCCACATCTAAATCTCTACGCAAGACATTTTTCGGCAATGGCCACGTGTGAATCCCCCCATAGGACGTGCAAGTCTTATATTCTCCTGTTCTGTCAGCCGGGCTGCGTGTCCTCCTGTCAGTCCTCTGACCTTCCATGTGTCTTCATCATACGTTCGGACTCTCTGTACCGATCTGATAGCGGCACCCCGGCCGGTTGTCATGGCGAATGTAAGAAACTCGCTCCTGTCAGAAAGTCAGTGATGGCGGCTCGTCGGTGGAGTGCTCTGTGTATCCACAGCCGCTGATTATACGTATCAGCACCGGGGAAAAGTGTCTAAATTAGCAATTGCGAGAGATGACTTCGCGGGCATAATTGCGCTCTAGTTAACGCGGGAATGTTAGCCATATGACTAAACCCTCTGCCGTCTCTTGTCTCTTACAGAACCTGCTCTTCAATCACGGCTAATTCGCCTATTGTGAGCGCAAGCGAAGGAAATTAAGAGCCGACCCTCCGCACTTCTCCGGCGCTGAAGACTGACTGCTGGCAAGCGAAGAGTTAACGTAGACGTCAAAGCGGGAATATTCCAATGTACGAGATGATCCCTAATAGGTGTCTTGTCCTTCGCGTTCAACGGTGGCTGCCATTTTTTTATTAATTTTTTTGTAGATCAGAGAGGGCGAAGCATGATGCAGGGATTCACAAAAACAGTAGTCATGCTCCGCCCCCTCCAGTGCTTTCCAATGTTCCTTTAAACTCCTTCATCCTGCACAATGGTTGCCACTACAAAACCGATGCACTGTGCTATATCCAGCGTAGGGGGTGGAGCATGACCAGGATTTTCATGGTCACGCCCCTGCCCCCTCAAGCCCTGCATTAGGCATACACACAGTGGAGTGTTCCTTTAAATTTATAACTGTAGTTCACGTAGTCGTCTTTTTCTGCCATAGTGTTAGATGTTATATATCTGGTGGCACCCGTATGGCCGCTGTTATACCCGATTTGTCACCCAGCTTTCCTAGTGTCCCGAATGACATTCCTCCCTACTTATGTAATTATACTTTCTCTCATGCCATAGCATTCTTGGAAAGCTGGGTGACCATCCTTGTG